>NW_027363756.1:0-485805 GCF_046119375.1 Phyllobates terribilis
CTCCAACGTCCCCCGAACAACAAGATGCAGGGTCCTTCAGAGGTTTGCAGCTGTGCATACGCCATCCTGTCGACCTCCTCTATCCACTTCACACAAGCAGAAACGGCTCCAGTGGGCCAAACATTACATGAAGACTGATTTCAAAACTGTTTTGTTCACGGATGAGTGCCGTGCAGCGCTCGATGGTCCAGATGAATGGAGTGGAGGATGGCTGGTTGATGGACACCCCACGCAAACACGGCTACAGCGCCAACAAGGAGGAGGTGGAGTAATGTTTTGGGCTGGAATCATGGGGAGAGAGATTGTCGGCCCTTTAGGATCCCTGAAGGCGCTAAAGATGAACTCCATAATGTATGTGGATTTTCTCAAACAGCACTTCCTGCCATGGTTCAAGAAGAAGAACCGTGTATTTCACAGCAAGATCATTTTTCTGCATGATAATGCACCATCTCATGCTGCACCTTGCAATGTGGAGATATTACTGTTTGTGCATTTACAATATTCATTGATTTTTGCCATTGAAAAACGTCCAGAAATGTTTGAAGCTACTGACTGAATGAAAGGAGCTGGCATCTCACTCTCTTTGAATCTTCTTTATCATGCTAGGATTAGCAGGAAAAAGCAAAAAATTTCAGAATTGCACCTTGCAATGTGGAGATATTACTGTTTGTGCATTTACAATATTCATTGATTTTTGCCATTGAAAAACGTTTTTCATATACCAGAAATGTTTGAAGCTACTGACTGAATGAAAGGAGCTGGCATCTCACTCTCTTTGAATCTTCTTTATCATGCTAGGATTAACAGGAAAAAGCAAAAAATTTCAGAATTGCACCTTGCAATGTGGAGATATTACTGTTTGTGCATTTACAATATTCATTGATTTTTGCCATTGAAAAACGTCCAGAAATGTTTGAAGCTACTGACTGAATGAAAGGAGCTGGCATCTCACTCTCTTTGAATCTTTATCATGCTAGGATTAACAGGAAAAAGCTAAAAATTTCAGAATTGCACCTTGCAATGTGGAGATATTACTGTTTGTGCATTTACAATATTCATTGATTTTTGCCATTGAAAAACATGTTTTTCATATACCAGAAATGTTTGAAGCTACTGACTGAATGAAAGGAGCTGGCATCTCACTCTCTTTGAATCTTCTTTATCATGCTAGGATTAGCAGGAAAAAGCAAAAAATTTCAGAATTGCACCTTGCAATGTGGAGATATTACTGTTTGTCCATTTACAATATTCATTGATTTTTGCCATTGAAAAACATGTTTTTCATATACCAGAAATGTTTGAAGCTACTGACTGAATGAAAGGAGCTGGCATCTCACTCTCTTTGAATCTTCTTTATCATGCTAGGATTAGCAGGAAAAAGCAAAAAATTTCAGAATTGCACCTTGCAATGTGGAGATATTACTGTTTGTGCATTTACAATATTCATTGATTTTTGCCATTGAAAAACATGTTTTTCATATACCAGAAATGTTTGAAGCTACTGACTGAATGAAAGGAGCTGGCATCTCACTCTCTTTGAATCTTCTTTATCATGCTAGGATTAACAGGAAAAAGCAAAAAATTTCAGAATTGCACCTTGCAATGTGGAGATATTACTGTTTGTGCATTTACAATATTCATTGATTTTTGCCATTGAAAAACGTCCAGAAATGTTTGAAGCTACTGACTGAATGAAAGGAGCTGGCATCTCACTCTCTTTGAATCTTCTTTATCATGCTAGGATTAGCAGGAAAAAGCAAAAAATTTCAGAATTGCACCTTGCAATGTGGAGATATTACTGTTTGTGCATTTACAATATTCATTGATTTTTGCCATTGAAAAACATGTTTTTCATATACCAGAAATGTTTGAAGCTACTGACTGAATGAAAGGAGCTGGCATCTCACTCTCTTTGAATCTTCTTTATCATGCTAGGATTAGCAGGAAAAAGCAAAAAATTTCAGAATTGCACCTTGCAATGTGGAGATATTACTGTTTGTGCATTTACAATATTCATTGATTTTTGCCATTGAAAAACATGTTTTTCATATACCAGAAATGTTTGAAGCTACTGACTGAATGAAAGGAGCTGGCATCTCACTCTCTTTGAATCTTCTTTATCATGCTAGGATTAACAGGAAAAAGCAAAAAATTTCAGAATTGCACCTTGCAATGTGGAGATATTACTGTTTGTGCATTTACAATATTCATTGATTTTTGCCATTGAAAAACGTCCAGAAATGTTTGAAGCTACTGACTGAATGAAAGGAGCTGGCATCTCACTCTCTTTGAATCTTCTTTATCATGCTAGGATTAGCAGGAAAAAGCAAACAATTTCTGAATTGCACCTTGCAATGTGGAGATATTACTGTTTGTGCATTTACAATATTCATTGATTTTTGCCATTGAAAAACATGTTTTTCATATACCAGAAATGTTTGAAGCTACTGACTGAATGAAAGGAGCTGGCATCTCACTCTCTTTGAATCTTCTTTATCATGCTAGGATTAGCAGGAAAAAGCAAAAAATTTCAGAATTGCACCTTGCAATGTGGAGATATTACTGTTTGTGCATTTACAATATTCATTGATTTTTGCCATTGAAAAACATGTTTTTCATATACCAGAAATGTTTGAAGCTACTGACTGAATGAAAGGAGCTGGCATCTCACTCTCTTTGAATCTTCTTTATCATGCTAGGATTAACAGGAAAAAGCAAAAAATTTCAGAATTGCACCTTGCAATGTGGAGATATTACTGTTTGTGCATTTACAATATTCATTGATTTTTGCCATTGAAAAACGTCCAGAAATGTTTGAAGCTACTGACTGAATGAAAGGAGCTGGCATCTCACTCTCTTTGAATCTTCTTTATCATGCTAGGATTAGCAGGAAAAAGCAAAAAATTTCAGAATTGCACCTTGCAATGTGGAGATATTACTGTTTGTGCATTTACAATATTCATTGATTTTTGCCATTGAAAAACATGTTTTTCATATACCAGAAATGTTTGAAGCTACTGACTGAATGAAAGGAGCTGGCATCTCACTCTCTTTGAATCTTCTTTATCATGCTAGGATTAGCAGGAAAAAGCAAAAAATTTCAGAATTGCACCTTGCAATGTGGAGATATTACTGTTTGTGCATTTACAATATTCATTGATTTTTGCCATTGAAAAACGTCCAGAAATGTTTGAAGCTACTGACTGAATGAAAGGAGCTGGCATCTCACTCTCTTTGAATCTTCTTTATCATGCTAGGATTAGCAGGAAAAAGCAAAAAATTTCAGAATTGCACCTTGCAATGTGGAGATATTACTGTTTGTGCATTTACAATATTCATTGATTTTTGCCATTGAAAACGTTTTTCATATACCAGAAATGTTTGAAGCTACTGACTGAATGAAAGGAGCTGGCATCTCACTCTCTTTGAATCTTCTTTATCATGCTAGGATTAACAGGAAAAAGCAAAAAATTTCAGAATTGCACCTTGCAATGTGGAGATATTACTGTTTGTGCATTTACAATATTCATTGATTTTTGCCATTGAAAAACGTCCAGAAATGTTTGAAGCTACTGACTGAATGAAAGGAGCTGGCATCTCACTCTCTTTGAATCTTCTTTATCATGCTAGGATTAACAGGAAAAAGCTAAAAATTTCAGAATTGCACCTTGCAATGTGGAGATATTACTGTTTGTGCATTTACAATATTCATTGATTTTTGCCATTGAAAAACATGTTTTTCATATACCAGAAATGTTTGAAGCTACTGACTGAATGAAAGGAGCTGGCATCTCACTCTCTTTGAATCTTCTTTATCATGCTAGGATTAGCAGGAAAAAGCAAAAAATTTCAGAATTGCACCTTGCAATGTGGAGATATTACTGTTTGTGCATTTACAATATTCATTGATTTTTGCCATTGAAAAACATGTATTTCATATACCAGAAATGTTTGAAGCTACTGACTGAATGAAAGGAGCTGGCATCTCACTCTCTTTGAATCTTCTTTATCATGCTAGGATTAGCAGGAAAAAGCAAAAAATTTCAGAATTGCACCTTGCAATGTGGAGATATTACTGTTTGTGCATTTACAATATTCATTGATTTTTGCCATTGAAAAACATGTTTTTCATATACCAGAAATGTTTGAAGCTACTGACTGAATGAAAGGAGCTGGCATCTCACTCTCTTTGAATCTTCTTTATCATGCTAGGATTAGCAGGAAAAAGCAAAAAATTTCAGAATTGCACCTTGCAATGTGGAGATATTACTGTTTGTGCATTTACAATATTCATTGATTTTTGCCATTGAAAAACGTCCAGAAATGTTTGAAGCTACTGACTGAATGAAAGGAGCTGGCATCTCACTCTCTTTGAATCTTCTTTATCATGCTAGGATTAGCAGGAAAAAGCAAAAAATTTCAGAATTGCACCTTGCAATGTGGAGATATTACTGTTTGTGCATTTACAATATTCATTGATTTTTGCCATTGAAAAACATGTTTTTCATATACCAGAAATGTTTGAAGCTACTGACTGAATGAAAGGAGCTGGCATCTCACTCTCTTTGAATCTTCTTTATCATGCTAGGATTAGCAGGAAAAAGCAAAAAATTTCAGAATTGCACCTTGCAATGTGGAGATATTACTGTTTGTGCATTTACAATATTCATTGATTTTTGCCATTGAAAAACGTCCAGAAATGTTTGAAGCTACTGACTGAATGAAAGGAGCTGGCATCTCACTCTCTTTGAATCTTCTTTATCATGCTAGGATTAGCAGGAAAAAGCAAAAAATTTCAGAATTGCACCTTGCAATGTGGAGATATTACTGTTTGTGCATTTACAATATTCATTGATTTTTGCCATTGAAAAACGTTTTTCATATACCAGAAATGTTTGAAGCTACTGACTGAATGAAAGGAGCTGGCATCTCACTCTCTTTGAATCTTCTTTATCATGCTAGGATTAACAGGAAAAAGCAAAAAATTTCAGAATTGCACCTTGCAATGTGGAGATATTACTGTTTGTGCATTTACAATATTCATTGATTTTTGCCATTGAAAAACGTCCAGAAATGTTTGAAGCTACTGACTGAATGAAAGGAGCTGGCATCTCGCTCTCTTTGAATCTTCTTTATCATGCTAGGATTAACAGGAAAAAGCTAAAAATTTCAGAATTGCACCTTGCAATGTGGAGATATTACTGTTTGTGCATTTACAATATTCATTGATTTTTGCCATTGAAAAACATGTTTTTCATATACCAGAAATGTTTGAAGCTACTGACTGAATGAAAGGAGCTGGCATCTCACTCTCTTTGAATCTTCTTTATCATGCTAGGATTAGCAGGAAAAAGCAAAAAATTTCAGAATTGCGCCTTGCAATGTGGAGATATTACTGTTTGTGCATTTACAATATTCATTGATTTTTGCCATTGAAAAACATGTTTTTCATATACCAGAAATGTTTGAAGCTACTGACTGAATGAAAGGAGCTGGCATCTCACTCTCTTTGAATCTTCTTTATCATGCTAGGATTAGCAGGAAAAAGCAAAAAATTTCAGAATTGCACCTTGCAATGTGGAGATATTACTGTTTGTGCATTTACAATATTCATTGATTTTTGCCATTGAAAAACATGTTTTTCATATACCAGAAATGTTTGAAGCTACTGACTGAATGAAAGGAGCTGGCATCTCACTCTCTTTGAATCTTCTTTATCATGCTAGGATTAACAGGAAAAAGCAAAAAATTTCAGAATTGCACCTTGCAATGTGGAGATATTACTGTTTGTGCATTTACAATATTCATTGATTTTTGCCATTGAAAAACGTCCAGAAATGTTTGAAGCTACTGACTGAATGAAAGGAGCTGGCATCTCACTCTCTTTGAATCTTCTTTATCATGCTAGGATTAGCAGGAAAAAGCAAAAAATTTCAGAATTGCACCTTGCAATGTGGAGATATTACTGTTTGTGCATTTACAATATTCATTGATTTTTGCCATTGAAAAACATGTTTTTCATATACCAGAAATGTTTGAAGCTACTGACTGAATGAAAGGAGCTGGCATCTCACTCTCTTTGAATCTTCTTTATCATTCTAGGATTAACAGGAAAAAGCAAAAAATTTCAGAATTGCACCTTGCAATGTGGAGATATTACTGTTTGTGCATTTACAATATTCATTGATTTTTGCCATTGAAAAACATGTTTTTCATATACCAGAAATGTTTGAAGCTACTGACTGAATGAAAGGAGCTGGCATCTCACTCTCTTTGAATCTTCTTTATCATGCTAGGATTAACAGGAAAAAGCAAAAAATTTCAGAATTGCACCTTGCAATGTGGAGATATTACTGTTTGTGCATTTACAATATTCATTGATTTTTGCCATTGAAAAACGTCCAGAAATGTTTGAAGCTACTGACTGAATGAAAGGAGCTGGCATCTCACTCTCTTTGAATCTTCTTTATCATGCTAGGATTAGCAGGAAAAAGCAAAAAATTTCTGAATTGCACCTTGCAATGTGGAGATATTACTGTTTGTGCATTTACAATATTCATTGATTTTTGCCATTGAAAAACATGTTTTTCATATACCAGAAATGTTTGAAGCTACTGACTGAATGAAAGGAGCTGGCATCTCACTCTCTTTGAATCTTCTTTATCATGCTAGGATTAGCAGGAAAAAGCAAAAAATTTCAGAATTGCGCCTTGCAATGTGGAGATATTACTGTTTGTGCATTTACAATATTCATTGATTTTTGCCATTGAAAAACATGTTTTTCATATACCAGAAATGTTTGAAGCTACTGACTGAATGAAAGGAGCTGGCATCTCACTCTCTTTGAATCTTCTTTATCATGCTAGGATTAGCAGGAAAAAGCAAAAAATTTCAGAATTGCACCTTGCAATGTGGAGATATTACTGTTTGTGCATTTACAATATTCATTGATTTTTGCCATTGAAAAACATGTTTTTCATATACCAGAAATGTTTGAAGCTACTGACTGAATGAAAGGAGCTGGCATCTCACTCTCTTTGAATCTTCTTTATCATGCTAGGATTAACAGGAAAAAGCAAAAAATTTCAGAATTGCACCTTGCAATGTGGAGATATTACTGTTTGTGCATTTACAATATTCATTGATTTTTGCCATTGAAAAACGTCCAGAAATGTTTGAAGCTACTGACTGAATGAAAGGAGCTGGCATCTCACTCTCTTTGAATCTTCTTTATCATGCTAGGATTAGCAGGAAAAAGCAAAAAATTTCAGAATTGCACCTTGCAATGTGGAGATATTACTGTTTGTGCATTTACAATATTCATTGATTTTTGCCATTGAAAAACATGTTTTTCATATACCAGAAATGTTTGAAGCTACTGACTGAATGAAAGGAGCTGGCATCTCACTCTCTTTGAATCTTCTTTATCATTCTAGGATTAACAGGAAAAAGCAAAAAATTTCAGAATTGCACCTTGCAATGTGGAGATATTACTGTTTGTGCATTTACAATATTCATTGATTTTTGCCATTGAAAAACATGTTTTTCATATACCAGAAATGTTTGAAGCTACTGACTGAATGAAAGGAGCTGGCATCTCACTCTCTTTGAATCTTCTTTATCATGCTAGGATTAACAGGAAAAAGCAAAAAATTTCAGAATTGCACCTTGCAATGTGGAGATATTAATGTTTGTGCATTTACAATATTCATTGATTTTTGCCATTGAAAAACGTCCAGAAATGTTTGAAGCTACTGACTGAATGAAAGGAGCTGGCATCTCACTCTCTTTGAATCTTCTTTATCATGCTAGGATTAGCAGGAAAAAGCAAAAAATTTCTGAATTGCACCTTGCAATGTGGAGATATTACTGTTTGTGCATTTACAATATTCATTGATTTTTGCCATTGAAAAACATGTTTTTCATATACCAGAAATGTTTGAAGCTACTGACTGAATGAAAGGAGCTGGCATCTCACTCTCTTTGAATCTTCTTTATCATGCTAGGATTAGCAGGAAAAAGCAAAAAATTTCAGAATTGCACCTTGCAATGTGGAGATATTACTGTTTGTGCATTTACAATATTCATTGATTTTTGCCATTGAAAAACATGTTTTTCATATACCAGAAATGTTTGAAGCTACTGACTGAATGAAAGGAGCTGGCATCTCACTCTCTTTGAATCTTCTTTATCATGCTAGGATTAACAGGAAAAAGCAAAAAATTTCAGAATTGCACCTTGCAATGTGGAGATATTACTGTTTGTGCATTTACAATATTCATTGATTTTTCCCATTGAAAAACGTCCAGAAATGTTTGAAGCTACTGACTGAATGAAAGGAGCTGGCATCTCACTCTCTTTGAATCTTCTTTATCATGCTAGGATTAGCAGGAAAAAGCAAAAAATTTCAGAATTGCACCTTGCAATGTGGAGATATTACTGTTTGTGCATTTACAATATTCATTGATTTTTGCCATTGAAAAACATGTTTTTCATATACCAGAAATGTTTGAAGCTACTGACTGAATGAAAGGAGCTGGCATCTCACTCTCTTTGAATCTTCTTTATCATGCTAGGATTAGCAGGAAAATGCAAAAAATTTCAGAATTGCACCTTGCAATGTGGAGATATTACTGTTTGTGCATTTACAATATTCATTGATTTTTGCCATTGAAAAACGTCCAGAAATGTTTGAAGCTACTGACTGAATGAAAGGAGCTGGCATCTCACTCTCTTTGAATCTTTTTTATCATGCTAGGATTAGCAGGAAAAAGCAAAAAATTTCAGAATTGCACCTTGCAATGTGGAGATATTACTGTTTGTGCATTTACAATATTCATTGATTTTTGCCATTGAAAAACATGTTTTTCATATACCAGAAATGTTTGAAGCTACTGACTGAATGAAAGGAGCTGGCATCTCATTCTCTTTGAATCTTCTTTATCATGCTAGGATTAGCAGGAAAAAGCAAAAAATTTCAGAATTGCACCTTGCAATGTGGAGATATTACTGTTTGTGCATTTACAATATTCATTGATTTTTGCCATTGAAAAACGTCCAGAAATGTTTGAAGCTACTGACTGAATGAAAGGAGCTGGCATCTCACTCTCTTTGAATCTTCTTTATCATGCTAGGATTAGCAGGAAAAAGCAAAAAATTTCAGAATTGCACCTTGCAATGTGGAGATATTACTGTTTGTGCATTTACAATATTCATTGATTTTTGCCATTGAAAAACGTTTTTCATATACCAGAAATGTTTGAAGCTACTGACTGAATGAAAGGAGCTGGCATCTCACTCTCTTTGAATCTTCTTTATCATGCTAGGATTAACAGGAAAAAGCAAAAAATTTCAGAATTGCACCTTGCAATGTGGAGATATTACTGTTTGTGCATTTACAATATTCATTGATTTTTGCCATTGAAAAACGTCCAGAAATGTTTGAAGCTACTGACTGAATGAAAGGAGCTGGCATCTCACTCTCTTTGAATCTTCTTTATCATGCTAGGATTAACAGGAAAAAGCTAAAAATTTCAGAATTGCACCTTGCAATGTGGAGATATTACTGTTTGTGCATTTACAATATTCATTGATTTTTGCCATTGAAAAACATGTTTTTCATATACCAGAAATGTTTGAAGCTACTGAATGAATGAAAGGAGCTGGCATCTCACTCTCTTTGAATCTTCTTTATCATGCTAGGATTAGCAGGAAAAAGCAAAAAATTTCAGAATTGCACCTTGCAATGTGGAGATATTACTGTTTGTGCATTTACAATATTCATTGATTTTTGCCATTGAAAAACGTCCAGAAATGTTTGAAGCTACTGACTGAATGAAAGGAGCTGGCATCTCACTCTCTTTGAATCTTCTTTATCATGCTAGGATTAACAGGAAAAAGCTAAAAATTTCAGAATTGCACCTTGCAATGTGGAGATATTACTGTTTGTGCATTTACAATATTCATTGATTTTTGCCATTGAAAAACATGTTTTTCATATACCAGAAATGTTTGAAGCTACTGAATGAATGAAAGGAGCTGGCATCTCACGCTCTTTGAATCTTCTTTATCATGCTAGGATTAGCAGGAAAAAGCAAAAAATTTCAGAATTGCACCTTGCAATGTGGAGATATTACTGTTTGTGCATTTACAATATTCATTGATTTTTGCCATTGAAAAACATGTTTTTCATATACCAGAAATGTTTGAAGCTACTGACTGAATGAAAGGAGCTGGCATCTCACTCTCTTTGAATCTTCTTTATCATGCTAGGATTAACAGGAAAAAGCAAAAAATTTCAGAATTGCACCTTGCAATGTGGAGATATTACTGTTTGTGCATTTACAATATTCATTGATTTTTGCCATTGAAAAACGTCCAGAAATGTTTGAAGCTACTGACTGAATGAAAGGAGCTGGCATCTCACTCTCTTTGAATCTTCTTTATCATGCTAGGATTAGCAGGAAAAAGCAAAAAATTTCAGAATTGCACCTTGCAATGTGGAGATATTACTGTTTGTGCATTTACAATATTCATTGATTTTTGCCATTGAAAAACGTCCAGAAATGTTTGAAGCTACTGACTGAATGAAAGGAGCTGGCATCTCACTCTCTTTGAATCTTCTTTATCATGCTAGGATTAGCAGGAAAAAGCAAAAAATTTCAGAATTGCACCTTGCAATGTGGAGATATTACTGTTTGTGCATTTACAATATTCATTGATTTTTGCCATTGAAAAACGTTTTTCATATACCAGAAATGTTTGAAGCTACTGACTGAATGAAAGGAGCTGGCATCTCACTCTCTTTGAATCTTCTTTATCATGCTAGGATTAACAGGAAAAAGCAAAAAATTTCAGAATTGCACCTTGCAATGTGGAGATATTACTGTTTGTGCATTTACAATATTCATTGATTTTTGCCATTGAAAAACGTCCAGAAATGTTTGAAGCTACTGACTGAATGAAAGGAGCTGGCATCTCGCTCTCTTTGAATCTTCTTTATCATGCTAGGATTAACAGGAAAAAGCTAAAAATTTCAGAATTGCACCTTGCAATGTGGAGATATTACTGTTTGTGCATTTACAATATTCATTGATTTTTGCCATTGAAAAACATGTTTTTCATATACCAGAAATGTTTGAAGCTACTGACTGAATGAAAGGAGCTGGCATCTCACTCTCTTTGAATCTTCTTTATCATGCTAGGATTAGCAGGAAAAAGCAAAAAATTTCAGAATTGCGCCTTGCAATGTGGAGATATTACTGTTTGTGCATTTACAATATTCTTTGATTTTTGCCATTGAAAAACATGTTTTTCATATACCAGAAATGTTTGAAGCTACTGACTGAATGAAAGGAGCTGGCATCTCACTCTCTTTGAATCTTCTTTATCATGCTAGGATTAGCAGGAAAAAGCAAAAAATTTCAGAATTGCACCTTGCAATGTGGAGATATTACTGTTTGTGCATTTACAATATTCATTGATTTTTGCCATTGAAAAACATGTTTTTCATATACCAGAAATGTTTGAAGCTACTGACTGAATGAAAGGAGCTGGCATCTCACTCTCTTTGAATCTTCTTTATCATGCTAGGATTAACAGGAAAAAGCAAAAAATTTCAGAATTGCACCTTGCAATGTGGAGATATTACTGTTTGTGCATTTACAATATTCATTGATTTTTGCCATTGAAAAACGTCCAGAAATGTTTGAAGCTACTGACTGAATGAAAGGAGCTGGCATCTCACTCTCTTTGAATCTTCTTTATCATGCTAGGATTAGCAGGAAAAAGCAAAAAATTTCAGAATTGCACCTTGCAATGTGGAGATATTACTGTTTGTGCATTTACAATATTCATTGATTTTTGCCATTGAAAAACATGTTTTTCATATACCAGAAATGTTTGAAGCTACTGACTGAATGAAAGGAGCTGGCATCTCACTCTCTTTGAATCTTCTTTATCATTCTAGGATTAACAGGAAAAAGCAAAAAATTTCAGAATTGCACCTTGCAATGTGGAGATATTACTGTTTGCGCATTTACAATATTCATTGATTTTTGCCATTGAAAAACATGTTTTTCATATACCAGAAATGTTTGAAGCTACTGACTGAATGAAAGGAGCTGGCATCTCACTCTCTTTGAATCTTCTTTATCATGCTAGGATTAACAGGAAAAAGCAAAAAATTTCAGAATTGCACCTTGCAATGTGGAGATATTACTGTTTGTGCATTTACAATATTCATTGATTTTTGCCATTGAAAAACGTCCAGAAATGTTTGAAGCTACTGACTGAATGAAAGGAGCTGGCATCTCACTCTCTTTGAATCTTCTTTATCATGCTAGGATTAGCAGGAAAAAGCAAAAAATTTCAGAATTGCACCTTGCAATGTGGAGATATTACTGTTTGTGCATTTACAATATTCATTGATTTTTGCCATTGAAAAACATGTTTTTCATATACCAGAAATGTTTGAAGCTACTGACTGAATGAAAGGAGCTGGCATCTCACTCTCTTTGAATCTTCTTTATCATGCTAGGATTAACAGGAAAAAGCAAAAAATTTCAGAATTGCACCTTGCAATGTGGAGATATTACTGTTTGTGCATTTACAATATTCATTGATTTTTGCCATTGAAAAACATGTTTTGCATATACCAGAAATGTTTGAAGCTACTGACTGAATGAAAGGAGCTGGCATCTCACTCTCTTTGAATCTTCTTTATCATGCTAGGATTAACAGGAAAAAGCAAAAAATTTCAGAATTGCACCTTGCAATGTGGAGATATTACTGTTTGTGCATTTACAATATTCATTGATTTTTGCCATTGAAAAACATGTTTTTCATATACCAGAAATGTTTGAAGCTACTGACTGAACGAAAGGAGCTGGCATCTCACTCTCTTTGAATGTTCTTTATCATGCTAGGATTAGCAGGAAAAAGCAAAAAATTTCAGAATTGCACCTTGCAATGTGGAGATATTACTGTTTGTGCATTTACAATATTCATTGATTTTTGCCATTGAAAAACATGTTTTTCATATACCAGAAATGTTTGAAGCTACTGACTGAATGAAAGGAGCTGGCATCTCACTCTCTTTGAATCTTCTTTATCATGCTAGGATTAACAGGAAAAAGCAAAAAATTTCAGAATTGCACCTTGCAATGTGGAGATATTACTGTTTGTGCATTTACAATATTCATTGATTTTTGCCATTGAAAAACATGTTTTTCATATACCAGAAATGTTTGAAGCTACTGACTGAATGAAAGGAGCTGGCATCTCACTCTCTTTGAATCTTCTTTATCATGCTAGGATTAACAGGAAAAAGCAAAAAATTTCAGAATTGCACCTTGCAATGTGGAGATATTACTGTTTGTGCATTTACAATATTCATTGATTTTTGCCATTGAAAAACATGTTTTTCATATACCAGAAATGTTTGAAGCTACTGACTGAACGAAAGGAGCTGGCATCTCACTCTCTTTGAATCTTCTTTATCATGCTAGGATTAGCAGGAAAAAGCAAAAAATTTCAGAATTGCACCTTGCAATGTGGAGATATTACTGTTTGTGCATTTACAATATTCATTGATTTTTGCCATTGAAAAACATGTTTTTCATATACCAGAAATGTTTGAAGCTACTGACTGAATGAAAGGAGCTGGCATCTCACTCTCTTTGAATCTTCTTTATCATGCTAGGATTAACAGGAAAAAGCAAAAAATTTCAGAATTGCACCTTGCAATGTGGAGATATTACTGTTTGTGCATTTACAATATTCATTGATTTTTGCCATTGAAAAACATCCAGAAATGTTTGAAGCTACTGACTGAATGAAAGGAGCTGGCATCTCACTCTCTTTGAATCTTCTTTATCATGCTAGGATTAGCAGGAAAAAGCAAAAAATTTCAGAATTGCACCTTGCAATGTGGAGATATTACTGTTTGTGCATTTACAATATTCATTGATTTTTGCCATTGAAAAACATGTTTTTCATATACCAGAAATGTTTGAAGCTACTGACTGAATGAAAGGAGCTGGCATCTCACTCTCTTTGAATCTTCTTTATCATGCTAGGATTAGCAGGAAAAAGCAAAAAATTTCAGAATTGCACCTTGCAATGTGGAGAAATTACTGTTTGTGCATTTACAATATTCATTGATTTTTGCCATTGAAAAACGTCCAGAAATGTTTGAAGCTACTGACTGAATGAAAGGAGCTGGCATCTCACTCTCTTTGAATCTTCTTTATCATGCTAGGATTAGCAGGAAAAAGCAAAAAATTTCAGAATTGCACCTTGCAATGTGGAGATATTACTGTTTGTGCATTTACAATATTCATTGATTTTTGCCATTGAAAAACATGTTTTTCATATACCAGAAATGTTTGAAGCTACTGACTGAATGAAAGGAGCTGGCATCTCACTCTCTTTGAATCTTCTTTATCATGCTAGGATTAGCAGGAAAAAGCAAAAAATTTCAGAATTGCACCTTGCAATGTGGAGATATTACTGTTTGTGCATTTACAATATTCATTGATTTTTGCCATTGAAAAACGTCCAGAAATGTTTGAAGCTACTGACTGAATGAAAGGAGCTGGCATCTCACTCTCTTTGAATCTTCTTTATCATGCTAGGATTAGCAGGAAAAAGCAAAAAATTTCAGAATTGCACCTTGCAATGTGGAGATATTACTGTTTGTGCATTTACAATATTCATTGATTTTTGCCATTGAAAAACGTTTTTCATATACCAGAAATGTTTGAAGCTACTGACTGAATGAAAGGAGCTGGCATCTCACTCTCTTTGAATCTTCTTTATCATGCTAGGATTAACAGGAAAAAGCAAAAAATTTCAGAATTGCACCTTGCAATGTGGAGATATTACTGTTTGTGCATTTACAATATTCATTGATTTTTGCCATTGAAAAACGTCCAGAAATGTTTGAAGCTACTGACTGAATGAAAGGAGCTGGCATCTCACTCTCTTTGAATCTTTATCATGCTAGGATTAACAGGAAAAAGCTAAAAATTTCAGAATTGCACCTTGCAATGTGGAGATATTACTGTTTGTGCATTTACAATATTCATTGATTTTTGCCATTGAAAAACATGTTTTTCATATACCAGAAATGTTTGAAGCTACTGACTGAATGAAAGGAGCTGGCATCTCACTCTCTTTGAATCTTCTTTATCATGCTAGGATTAGCAGGAAAAAGCAAAAAATTTCAGAATTGCACCTTGCAATGTGGAGATATTACTGTTTGTGCATTTACAATATTCATTGATTTTTGCCATTGAAAAACATGTTTTTCATATACCAGAAATGTTTGAAGCTACTGACTGAATGAAAGGAGCTGGCATCTCACTCTCTTTGAATCTTCTTTATCATGCTAGGATTAGCAGGAAAAAGCAAAAAATTTCAGAATTGCACCTTGCAATGTGGAGATATTACTGTTTGTGCATTTACAATATTCATTGATTTTTGCCATTGAAAAACATGTTTTTCATATACCAGAAATGTTTGAAGCTACTGACTGAATGAAAGGAGCTGGCATCTCACTCTCTTTGAATCTTCTTTATCATGCTAGGATTAACAGGAAAAAGCAAAAAATTTCAGAATTGCACCTTGCAATGTGGAGATATTACTGTTTGTGCATTTACAATATTCATTGATTTTTGCCATTGAAAAACGTCCAGAAATGTTTGAAGCTACTGACTGAATGAAAGGAGCTGGCATCTCACTCTCTTTGAATCTTCTTTATCATGCTAGGATTAGCAGGAAAAAGCAAAAAATTTCAGAATTGCACCTTGCAATGTGGAGATATTACTGTTTGTGCATTTACAATATTCATTGATTTTTGCCATTGAAAAACATGTTTTTCATATACCAGAAATGTTTGAAGCTACTGACTGAATGAAAGGAGCTGGCATCTCACTCTCTTTGAATCTTCTTTATCATGCTAGGATTAACAGGAAAAAGCAAAAAATTTCAGAATTGCACCTTGCAATGTGGAGATATTACTGTTTGTGCATTTACAATATTCATTGATTTTTGCCATTGAAAAACATGTTTTTCATATACCAGAAATGTTTGAAGCTACTGACTGAATGAAAGGAGCTGGCATCTCACTCTCTTTGAATCTTCTTTATCATGCTAGGATTAACATAAAAAAGCAAAAAATTTCAGAATTGCACCTTGCAATGTGGAGATATTACTGTTTGTGCATTTACAATATTCATTGATTTTTGCCATTGAAAAACGTCCAGAAATGTTTGAAGCTACTGACTGAATGAAAGGAGCTGGCATCTCACTCTCTTTGAATCTTCTTTATCATGCTAGGATTAGCAGGAAAAAGCAAAAAATTTCTGAATTGCACCTTGCAATGTGGAGATATTACTGTTTGTGCATTTACAATATTCATTGATTTTTGCCATTGAAAAACATGTTTTTCATATACCAGAAATGTTTGAAGCTACTGACTGAATGAAAGGAGCTGGCATCTCACTCTCTTTGAATCTTCTTTATCATGCTAGGATTAGCAGGAAAAAGCAAAAAATTTCAGAATTGCACCTTGCAATGTGGAGATATTACTGTTTGTGCATTTACAATATTCATTGATTTTTGCCATTGAAAAACATGTTTTTCATATACCAGAAATGTTTGAAGCTACTGACTGAATGAAAGGAGCTGGCATCTCACTCTCTTTGAATCTTCTTTATCATGCTAGGATTAACAGGAAAAAGCAAAAAATTTCAGAATTGCACCTTGCAATGTGGAGATATTACTGTTTGTGCATTTACAATATTCATTGATTTTTGCCATTGAAAAACGTCCAGAAATGTTTGAAGCTACTGACTGAATGAAAGGAGCTGGCATCTCACTCTCTTTGAATCTTCTTTATCATGCTAGGATTAGCAGGAAAAAGCAAAAAATTTCAGAATTGCACCTTGCAATGTGGAGATATTACTGTTTGTGCATTTACAATATTCATTGATTTTTGCCATTGAAAAACATGTTTTTCATATACCAGAAATGTTTGAAGCTACTGACTGAATGAAAGGAGCTGGCATCTCACTCTCTTTGAATCTTCTTTATCATGCTAGGATTAGCAGGAAAAAGCAAAAAATTTCAGAATTGCACCTTGCAATGTGGAGATATTACTGTTTGTGCATTTACAATATTCATTGATTTTTGCCATTGAAAAACGTCCAGAAATGTTTGAAGCTACTGACTGAATGAAAGGAGCTGGCATCTCACTCTCTTTGAATCTTCTTTATCATGCTAGGATTAGCAGGAAAAAGCAAAAAATTTCAGAATTGCACCTTGCAATGTGGAGATATTACTGTTTGTGCATTTACAATATTCATTGATTTTTGCCATTGAAAAACATGTTTTTCATATACCAGAAATGTTTGAAGCTACTGACTGAATGAAAGGAGCTGGCATCTCACTCTCTTTGAATCTTCTTTATCATGCTAGGATTAGCAGGAAAAAGCAAAAAATTTCAGAATTGCACCTTGCAATGTCCAGATATTACTGTTTGTGCATTTACAATATTCATTGATTTTTGCCATTGAAAAACGTCCAGAAATGTTTGAAGCTACTGACTGAATGAAAGGAGCTGGCATCTCACTCTCTTTGAATCTTCTTTATCATGCTAGGATTAGCAGGAAAAAGCAAAAAATTTCAGAATTGCACCTTGCAATGTGGAGATATTACTGTTTGTGCATTTACAATATTCATTGATTTTTGCCATTGAAAAACGTTTTTCATATACCAGAAATGTTTGAAGCTACTGACTGAATGAAAGGAGCTGGCATCTCACTCTCTTTGAATCTTCTTTATCATGCTAGGATTAACAGGAAAAAGCAAAAAATTTCAGAATTGCACCTTGCAATGTGGAGATATTACTGTTTGTGCATTTACAATATTCATTGATTTTTGCCATTGAAAAACGTCCAGAAATGTTTGAAGCTACTGACTGAATGAAAGGAGCTGGCATCTCACTCTCTTTGAATCTTCTTTATCATGCTAGGATTAACAGGAAAAAGCTAAAAATTTCAGAATTGCACCTTGCAATGTGGAGATATTACTGTTTGTGCATTTACAATATTCATTGATTTTTGCCATTGAAAAACATGTTTTTCATATACCAGAAATGTTTGAAGCTACTGACTGAATGAAAGGAGCTGGCATCTCACTCTCTTTGAATCTTCTTTATCATGCTAGGATTAGCAGGAAAAAGCAAAAAATTTCAGAATTGCACCTTGCAATGTGGAGATATTACTGTTTGTGCATTTACAATATTCATTGATTTTTGCCATTGAAAAACATGTATTTCATATACCAGAAATGTTTGAAGCTACTGACTGAATGAAAGGAGCTGGCATCTCACTCTCTTTGAATCTTCTTTATCATGCTAGGATTAGCAGGAAAAAGCAAAAAATTTCAGAATTGCACCTTGCAATGTGGAGATATTACTGTTTGTGCATTTACAATATTCATTGATTTTTGCCATTGAAAAACATGTTTTTCATATACCAGAAATGTTTGAAGCTACTGACTGAATGAAAGGAGCTGGCATCTCACTCTCTTTGAATCTTCTTTATCATGCTAGGATTAGCAGGAAAAAGCAAAAAATTTCAGAATTGCACCTTGCAATGTGGAGATATTACTGTTTGTGCATTTACAATATTCATTGATTTTTGCCATTGAAAAACGTCCAGAAATGTTTGAAGCTACTGACTGAATGAAAGGAGCTGGCATCTCACTCTCTTTGAATCTTCTTTATCATGCTAGGATTAGCAGGAAAAAGCAAAAAATTTCAGAATTGCACCTTGCAATGTGGAGATATTACTGTTTGTGCATTTACAATATTCATTGATTTTTGCCTTTGAAAAACATGTTTTTCATATACCAGAAATGTTTGAAGCTACTGACTGAATGAAAGGAGCTGGCATCTCACTCTCTTTGAATCTTCTTTATCATGCTAGGATTAGCAGGAAAAAGCAAAAAATTTCAGAATTGCACCTTGCAATGTGGAGATATTACTGTTTGTGCATTTACAATATTCATTGATTTTTGCCATTGAAAAACGTCCAGAAATGTTTGAAGCTACTGACTGAATGAAAGGAGCTGGCATCTCACTCTCTTTGAATCTTCTTTATCATGCTAGGATTAGCAGGAAAAAGCAAAAAATTTCAGAATTGCACCTTGCAATGTGGAGATATTACTGTTTGTGCATTTACAATATTCATTGATTTTTGCCATTGAAAAACGTTTTTCATATACCAGAAATGTTTGAAGCTACTGACTGAATGAAAGGAGCTGGCATCTCACTCTCTTTGAATCTTCTTTATCATGCTAGGATTAACAGGAAAAAGCAAAAAATTTCAGAATTGCACCTTGCAATGTGGAGATATTACTGTTTGTGCATTTACAATATTCATTGATTTTTGCCATTGAAAAACGTCCAGAAATGTTTGAAGCTACTGACTGAATGAAAGGAGCTGGCATCTCGCTCTCTTTGAATCTTCTTTATCATGCTAGGATTAACAGGAAAAAGCTAAAAATTTCAGAATTGCACGTTGCAATGTGGAGATATTACTGTTTGTGCATTTACAATATTCATTGATTTTTGCCATTGAAAAACATGTTTTTCATATACCAGAAATGTTTGAAGCTACTGACTGAATGAAAGGAGCTGGCATCTCACTCTCTTTGAATCTTCTTTATCATGCTAGGATTAGCAGGAAAAAGCAAAAAATTTCAGAATTGCGCCTTGCAATGTGGAGATATTACTGTTTGTGCATTTACAATATTCATTGATTTTTGCCATTGAAAAACATGTTTTTCATATACCAGAAATGTTTGAAGCTACTGACTGAATGAAAGGAGCTGGCATCTCACTCTCTTTGAATCTTCTTTATCATGCTAGGATTAGCAGGAAAAAGCAAAAAATTTCAGAATTGCACCTTGCAATGTGGAGATATTACTGTTTGTGCATTTACAATATTCATTGATTTTTGCCATTGAAAAACATGTTTTTCATATACCAGAAATGTTTGAAGCTACTGACTGAATGAAAGGAGCTGGCATCTCACTCTCTTTGAATCTTCTTTATCATGCTAGGATTAACAGGAAAAAGCAAAAAATTTCAGAATTGCACCTTGCAATGTGGAGATATTACTGTTTGTGCATTTACAATATTCATTGATTTTTGCCATTGAAAAACGTCCAGAAATGTTTGAAGCTACTGACTGTATGAAAGGAGCTGGCATCTCACTCTCTTTGAATCTTCTTTATCATGCTAGGATTAGCAGGAAAAAGCAAAAAATTTCAGAATTGCACCTTGCAATGTGGAGATATTACTGTTTGTGCATTTACAATATTCATTGATTTTTGCCATTGAAAAACATGTTTTTCATATACCAGAAATGTTTGAAGATACTGACTGAATGAAAGGAGCTGGCATCTCACTCTCTTTGAATCTTCTTTATCATTCTAGGATTAACAGGAAAAAGCAAAAAATTTCAGAATTGCACCTTGCAATGTGGAGATATTACTGTTTGTGCATTTACAATATTCATTGATTTTTGCCTTTGAAAAACATGTTTTTCATATACCAGAAATGTTTGAAGCTACTGACTGAATGAAAGGAGCTGGCATCTCACTCTCTTTGAATCTTCTTTATCATGCTAGGATTAACAGGAAAAAGCAAAAAATTTCAGAATTGCACCTTGCAATGTGGAGATATTACTGTTTGTGCATTTACAATATTCATTGATTTTTGCCATTGAAAAACGTCCAGAAATGTTTGAAGCTACTGACTGAATGAAAGGAGCTGGCATCTCACTCTCTTTGAATCTTCTTTATCATGCTAGGATTAGCAGGAAAAAGCAAAAAATTTCTGAATTGCACCTTGCAATGTGGAGATATTACTGTTTGTGCATTTACAATATTCATTGATTTTTGCCATTGAAAAACATGTTTTTCATATACCAGAAATGTTTGAAGCTACTGACTGAATGAAAGGAGCTGGCATCTCACTCTCTTTGAATCTTCTTTATCATGCTAGGATTAGCAGGAAAAAGCAAAAAATTTCAGAATTGCACCTTGCAATGTGGAGATATTACTGTTTGTGCATTTACAATATTCATTGATTTTTGCCATTGAAAAACATGTTTTTCATATACCAGAAATGTTTGAAGCTACTGACTGAATGAAAGGAGCTGGCATCTCACTCTCTTTGAATCTTCTTTATCATGCTAGGATTAACAGGAAAAAGCAAAAAATTTCAGAATTGCACCTTGCAATGTGGAGATATTACTGTTTGTGCATTTACAATATTCATTGATTTTTCCCATTGAAAAACGTCCAGAAATGTTTGAAGCTACTGACTGAATGAAAGGAGCTGGCATCTCACTCTCTTTGAATCTTCTTTATCATGCTAGGATTAGCAGGAAAAAGCAAAAAATTTCAGAATTGCACCTTGCAATGTGGAGATATTACTGTTTGTGCATTTACAATATTCATTGATTTTTGCCATTGAAAAACATGTTTTTCATATACCAGAAATGTTTGAAGCTACTGACTGAATGAAAGGAGCTGGCATCTCACTCTCTTTGAATCTTCTTTATCATGCTAGGAATAGCAGGAAAAAGCAAAAAATTTCAGAATTGCACCTTGCAATGTGGAGATATTACTGTTTGTGCATTTACAATATTCATTGATTTTTGCCATTGAAAAACGTCCAGAAATGTTTGAAGCTACTGACTGAATGAACGGAGCTGGCATCTCACTCTCTTTGAATCTTCTTTATCATGCTAGGATTAGCAGGAAAAAGCAAAAAATTTCAGAATTGCACCTTGCAATGTGGAGATATTACTGTTTGTGCATTTACAATATTCATTGATTTTTGCCATTGAAAAACATGTTTTTCATATACCAGAAATGTTTGAAGCTACTGACTGAATGAAAGGAGCTGGCATCTCATTCTCTTTGAATCTTCTTTATCATGCTAGGATTAGCAGGAAAAAGCAAAAAATTTCAGAATTGCACCGTGCAATGTGGATATATTACTGTTTGTGCATTTACAATATTCATTGATTTTTGCCATTGAAAAACGTCCAGAAATGTTTGAAGCTACTGACTGAATGAAAGGAGCTGGCATCTCACTCTCTTTGAATCTTCTTTATCATGCTAGGATTAGCAGGAAAAAGCAAAAAATTTCAGAATTGCACCTTGCAATGTGGAGATATTACTGTTTGTGCATTTACAATATTCATTGATTTTTGCCATTGAAAAACGTTTTTCATATACCAGAAATGTTTGAAGCTACTGACTGAATGAAAGGAGCTGGCATCTCACTCTCTTTGAATCTTCTTTATCATGCTAGGATTAACAGGAAAAAGCAAAAAATTTCAGAATTGCACCTTGCAATGTGGAGATATTACTGTTTGTGCATTTACAATATTCATTGATTTTTGCCATTGAAAAACGTCCAGAAATGTTTGAAGCTACTGACTGAATGAAAGGAGCTGGCATCTCACTCTCTTTGAATCTTCTTTATCATGCTAGGATTAACAGGAAAAAGCTAAAAATTTCAGAATTGCACCTTGCAATGTGGAGATATTACTGTTTGTGCATTTACAATATTCATTGATTTTTGCCATTGAAAAACATGTTTTTCATATGCCAGAAATGTTTGAAGCTACTGACTGAATGAAAGGAGCTGGCATCTCACTCTCTTTGAATCTTCTTTATCATGCTAGGATTAGCAGGAAAAAGCAAAAAATTTCAGAATTGCACCTTGCAATGTGGAGATATTACTGTTTGTGCATTTACAATATTCATTGATTTTTGCCATTGAAAAACATGTTTTTCATATACCAGAAATGTTTGAAGCTACTGACTGAATGAAAGGAGCTGGCATCTCACTCTCTTTGAATCTTCTTTATCATGCTAGGATTAGCAGGAAAAAGCAAAAAATTTCAGAATTGCACCTTGCAATGTGGAGATATTACTGTTTGTGCATTTACAATATTCATTGATTTTTGCCATTGAAAAACATGTTTTTCATATACCAGAAATGTTTGAAGCTACTGACTGAATGAAAGGAGCTGGCATCTCACTCTCTTTGAATCTTCTTTATCATGCTAGGATTAACAGGAAAAAGCAAAAAATTTCAGAATTGCACCTTGCAATGTGGAGATATTACTGTTTGTGCATTTACAATATTCATTGATTTTTGCCATTGAAAAACGTCCAGAAATGTTTGAAGCTACTGACTGAATGAAAGGAGCTGGCATCTCACTCTCTTTGAATCTTCTTTATCATGCTAGGATTAACAGGAAAAAGCTAAAAATTTCAGAATTGCACCTTGCAATGTGGAGATATTACTGTTTGTGCATTTACAATATTCATTGATTTTTGCCATTGAAAAACATGTTTTTCATATACCAGAAATGTTTGAAGCTACTGACTGAATGAAAGGAGCTGGCATCTCACTCTCTTTGAATCTTCTTTATCATGCTAGGATTAGCAGGAAAAAGCAAAAAAATTCAGAATTGCACCTTGCAATGTGGAGATATTACTGTTTGTGCATTTACAATATTCATTGATTTTTGCCATTGAAAAACATGTTTTTCATATACCAGAAATGTTTGAAGCTACTGACTGAATGAAAGGAGCTGGCATCTCACTCTCTTTGAATCTTCTTTATCATGCTAGGATTAGCAGGAAAAAGCACAAAAATATCAGAATTGCACCTTGCAATGTGGAGATATTACTGTTTGTGCATTTACAATATTCATTGATTTTTGCCATTGAAAAACATGTTTTTCATATACCAGAAATGTTTGAAGCTACTGACTGAATGAAAGAAGCTGGCATCTCACTCTCTTTGAATCTTCTTTATCATGCTAGGATTAACAGGAAAAAGCAAAAAATTTCAGAATTGCACCTTGCAATGTGGAGATATTACTGTTTGTGCATTTACAATATTCATTGATTTTTGCCATTGAAAAACGTCCAGAAATGTTTGAAGCTACTGACTGAATGAAAGGAGCTGGCATCTCACTCTCTTTGAATCTTCTTTGTCATGCTAGGATTAGCAGGAAAAAGCAAAAAATTTCTGAATTGCACCTTGCAATGTGGAGATATTACTGTTTGTGCATTTACAATATTCATTGATTTTTGCCATTGAAAAACATGTTTTTCATATACCAGAAATGTTTGAAGCTACTGACTGAATGAAAGGAGCTGGCATCTCACTCTCTTTGAATCTTCTTTATCATGCTAGGATTAGCAGGAAAAAGCAAAAAATTTCAGAATTGCACCTTGCAATGTGGAGATATTACTGTTTGTGCATTTACAATATTCATTGATTTTTGCCATTGAAAAACATGTTTTTCATATACCAGAAATGTTTGAAGCTACTGACTGAATGAAAGGAGCTGGCATCTCACTCTCTTTGAATCTTCTTTATCATGCTAGGATTAACAGGAAAAAGCAAAAAATTTCAGAATTGCACCTTGCAATGTGGAGATATTACTGTTTGTGCATTTACAATATTCATTGATTTTTGCCATTGAAAAACGTCCAGAAATGTTTGAAGCTACTGACTGAATGAAAGGAGCTGGCATCTCACTCTCTTTGAATCTTCTTTATCATGCTAGGATTAGCAGGAAAAAGCAAAAAATTTCAGAATTGCACCTTGCAATGTGGAGATATTACTGTTTGTGCATTTACAATATTCATTGATTTTTGCCATTGAAAAACATGTTTTTCATATACCAGAAATGTTTGAAGCTACTGACTGAATGAAAGGAGCTGGCATCTCACTCTCTTTGAATCTTCTTTATCATGCTAGGATTAACAGGAAAAAGCAAAAAATTTCAGAATTGCACCTTGCAATGTGGAGATATTACTGTTTGTGCATTTACAATATTCATTGATTTTTGCCATTGAAAAACGTCCAGAAATGTTTGAAGCTACTGACTGAATGAAAGGAGCTGGCATCTCACTCTCTTTGAATCTTCTTTATCATGCTAGGATTAACAGGAAAAAGCTAAAAATTTCAGAATTGCACCTTGCAATGTGGAGATATTACTGTTTGTGCATTTACAATATTCATTGATTTTTGCCATTGAAAAACATGTTTTTCATATGCCAGAAATGTTTGAAGCTACTGACTGAATGAAAGGAGCTGGCATCTCACTCTCTTTGAATCTTCTTTATCATGCTAGGATTAGCAGGAAAAAGCAAAAAATTTCAGAATTGCACCTTGCAATGTGGAGATATTACTGTTTGTGCATTTACAATATTCATTGATTTTTGCCATTGAAAAACATGTTTTTCATATACCAGAAATGTTTGAAGCTACTGACTGAATGAAAGGAGCTGGCATCTCACTCTCTTTGAATCTTCTTTATCATGCTAGGATTAGCAGGAAAAAGCAAAAAATTTCAGAATTGCACCTTGCAATGTGGAGATATTACTGTTTGTGCATTTACAATATTCATTGATTTTTGCCATTGAAAAACATGTTTTTCATATACCAGAAATGTTTGAAGCTACTGACTGAATGAAAGGAGCTGGCATCTCACTCTCTTTGAATCTTCTTTATCATGCTAGGATTAACAGGAAAAAGCAAAAAATTTCAGAATTGCACCTTGCCATGTGGAGATATTACTGTTTGTGCATTTACAATATTCATTGATTTTTGCCATTGAAAAACGTCCAGAAATGTTTGAAGCTACTGACTGAATGAAAGGAGCTGGCATCTCACTCTCTTTGAATCTTCTTTATCATGCTAGGATTAGCAGGAAAAAGCAAAAAAATTCAGAATTGCACCTTGCAATGTGGAGATATTACTGTTTGTGCATTTACAATATTCATTGATTTTTGCCATTGAAAAACATGTTTTTCATATACCAGAAATGTTTGAAGCTACTGACTGAATGAAAGGAGCTGGCATCTCACTCTCTTTGAATCTTCTTTATCATGCTAGGATTAGCAGGAAAAAGCAAAAAATTTCAGAATTGCACCTTGCAATGTGGAGATATTACTGTTTGTGCATTTACAATATTCATTGATTTTTGCCATTGAAAAACATGTTTTTCATATACCAGAAATGTTTGAAGCTACTGACTGAATGAAAGAATCTGGCATCTCACTCTCTTTGAATCTTCTTTATCATGCTAGGATAAACAGGAAAAAGCAAAAAATTTCAGAATTGCACCTTGCAATGTGGAGATATTACTGTTTGTGCATTTACAATATTCATTGATTTTTGCCATTGAAAAACGTCCAGAAATGTTTGAAGCTACTGACTGAATGAAAGGAGCTGGCATCTCACTCTCTTTGAATCTTCTTTATCATGCTAGGATTAGCAGGAAAAAGCAAAAAATTTCAGAATTGCACCTTGCAATGTGGAGATATTACTGTTTGTGCATTTACAATATTCATTGATTTTTGCCATTGAAAAACATGTTTTTCATATACCAGAAATGTTTGAAGCTACTGACTGAATGAAAGGAGCTGGCATCTCACTCTCTTTGAATCTTCTTTATCATGCTAAGAGGAGCAGGAAAAAGTAAAAAATTTCAGAATTGCACCTTGCAATGCGGAGAAATTACTGTTTGTGCATTTATAATATTAAATGATTTTTGCCATTGAAAAACGTCCAGAAATGATTGAAGCTACTGACTGAACGAAACGAGCTGGCATCTCACTCTCTTTGAATCTTCTTTATCATGCTAAGAGGAGCAGGAAAAAGCAAAAAATTTCAGAATTGCACCTTGCAATGCGGAGAAATTACTGTTTGTGCATTTACAATATTCATTGATTTTTGCCATTGAAAAACATCATGTTATTCATATACCAGAAATGTTTGAAGCCACTGACTGAATGAAAGGAGCTGGCATCTCACTCTCTTTGAATCTTCTTTATCATGCTAGGATTAGCAGGAAAAAGCAAAAAATTTCAGAATTGCACCTTGCAATGTGGAGATATTACTGTTTGTGCATTTACAATATTCATTGATTTTTGCCATTGAAAAACATGTTTTTCATATACCAGAAATGTTTGAAGCTACTGACTGAATGAAAGGAGCTGGCATCTCACTCTCTTTGAATCTTCTTTATCATGCTAGGATTAACAGGAAAAAGCAAAAAATTTCAGAATTGCACCTTGCAATGTGGAGATATTACTGTTTGTGCATTTACAATATTCATTGATTTTTGCCATTGAAAAACGTCCAGAAATGTTTGAAGCTACTGACTGAATGAAAGGAGCTGGCATCTCACTCTCTTTGAATCTTCTTTATCATGCTAGGATTAGCAGGAAAAAGCAAAAAATTTCAGAATTGCACCTTGCAATGTGGAGATATTACTGTTTGTGCATTTACAATATTCATTGATTTTTGCCATTGAAAAACATGTTTTTCATATACCAGAAATGTTTGAAGCTACTGACTGAATGAAAGGAGCTGGCATCTCACTCTCTTTGAATCTTCTTTATCATGCTAGGATTAACAGGAAAAAGCAAAAAATTTCAGAATTGCACCTTGCAATGTGGAGATATTACTGTTTGTGCATTTACAATATTCATTGATTTTTGCCATTGAAAAACGTCCAGAAATGTTTGAAGCTACTGACTGAATGAAAGGAGCTGGCATCTCACTCTCTTTGAATCTTCTTTATCATGCTAGGATTAACAGGAAAAAGCTAAAAATTTCAGAATTGCACCTTGCAATGTGGAGATATTACTGTTTGTGCATTTACAATATTCATTGATTTTTGCCATTGAAAAACATGTTTTTCATATGCCAGAAATGTTTGAAGCTACTGACTGAATGAAAGGAGCTGGCATCTCACTCTCTTTGAATCTTCTTTATCATGCTAGGATTAGCAGGAAAAAGCAAAAAATTTCAGAATTGCACCTTGCAATGTGGAGATATTACTGTTTGTGCATTTACAATATTCATTGATTTTTGCCATTGAAAAACATGTTTTTCATATACCAGAAATGTTTGAAGCTACTGACTGAATGAAAGGAGCTGGCATCTCACTCTCTTTGAATCTTCTTTATCATGCTAGGATTAGCAGGAAAAAGCAAAAAATTTCAGAATTGCACCTTGCAATGTGGAGATATTACTGTTTGTGCATTTACAATATTCATTGATTTTTGCCATTGAAAAACATGTTTTTCATATACCAGAAATGTTTGAAGCTACTGACTGAATGAAAGGAGCTGGCATCTCACTCTCTTTGAATCTTCTTTATCATGCTAGGATTAACAGGAAAAAGCAAAAAATTTCAGAATTGCACCTTGCCATGTGGAGATATTACTGTTTGTGCATTTACAATATTCATTGATTTTTGCCATTGAAAAACGTCCAGAAATGTTTGAAGCTACTGACTGAATGAAAGGAGCTGGCATCTCACTCTCTTTGAATCTTCTTTATCATGCTAGGATTAGCAGGAAAAAGCAAAAAAATTCAGAATTGCACCTTGCAATGTGGAGATATTACTGTTTGTGCATTTACAATATTCATTGATTTTTGCCATTGAAAAACATGTTTTTCATATACCAGAAATGTTTGAAGCTACTGACTGAATGAAAGGAGCTGGCATCTCACTCTCTTTGAATCTTCTTTATCATGCTAGGATTAGCAGGAAAAAGCAAAAAATTTCAGAATTGCACCTTGCAATGTGGAGATATTACTGTTTGTGCATTTACAATATTCATTGATTTTTGCCATTGAAAAACATGTTTTTCATATACCAGAAATGTTTGAAGCTACTGACTGAATGAAAGAATCTGGCATCTCACTCTCTTTGAATCTTCTTTATCATGCTAGGATAAACAGGAAAAAGCAAAAAATTTCAGAATTGCACCTTGCAATGTGGAGATATTACTGTTTGTGCATTTACAATATTCATTGATTTTTGCCATTGAAAAACGTCCAGAAATGTTTGAAGCTACTGACTGAATGAAAGGAGCTGGCATCTCACTCTCTTTGAATCTTCTTTATCATGCTAGGATTAGCAGGAAAAAGCAAAAAATTTCAGAATTGCACCTTGCAATGTGGAGATATTACTGTTTGTGCATTTACAATATTCATTGATTTTTGCCATTGAAAAACATGTTTTTCATATACCAGAAATGTTTGAAGCTACTGACTGAATGAAAGGAGCTGGCATCTCACTCTCTTTGAATCTTCTTTATCATGCTAAGAGGAGCAGGAAAAAGTAAAAAATTTCAGAAT
Source organism: Phyllobates terribilis (assembly GCF_046119375.1). Taxonomy (NCBI): domain Eukaryota; kingdom Metazoa; phylum Chordata; class Amphibia; order Anura; family Dendrobatidae; genus Phyllobates; species Phyllobates terribilis. Next base: position 29,276 of record NW_027363756.1, read on the forward strand.
TGCACCTTGCAATGCGGAGAAATTACTGTTTGTGCATTTATAATATTAAATGATTTTTGCCATTGAAAAACGTCCAGAAATGATTGAAGCTACTGACTGAACGAAACGAGCTGGCATCTCACTCTCTTTGAATCTTCTTTATCATGCTAAGAGGAGCAGGAAAAAGCAAAAAATTTCAGAATTGCACCTTGCAATGCGGAGAAATTACTGTTTGTGCATTTACAATATTCATTGATTTTTGCCATTGAAAAACATCATGTTATTCATATACCAGAAATGTTTGAAGCCACTGACTGAATGAAAGGAGCTGGCATCTCACTCTCTTTGAATCTTCTTTATCATGCTAAGAGGAGCAGGAAAAAGCAAAAAATTTCAGAATTGCACCTTGCAATGCGGAGAAATTACTGTTTGTGCATTTACAATATTCATTGATTTTTGCCATTGAAAAACGTCCAGAAATGATTGAAGCTACTGACTGAATGAAAGGAGCTGGCATCTCACTCTCTTTGAATCTTCTTTATCATGCTAAGAGGAGCAGGAAAAAGCAAAAAATTTCAGAATTGCACCTTGCAATGCGGAGAAATTACTGTTTGTGCATTTACAATATTCATTGATTTTTGCCATTGAAAAACGTCCAGAAATGATTGAAGCTACTGACTGAATGAAAGGAGCTGGCATCTCACTCTCTTTGAATCTTGTTTATCATGCTAAGAGGAGCAGGAAAAAGCAAAAAATTTCAGAATTGCACCTTGCAATGCAGAGAAATTACTGTATGTGCATTTACAATATTCATTGATTTTTGCCATTGAAAAATGTCCAGAAATGATTGAAGCTACTGACTGAATGAAAGGAGCTGGCATCTCACTCTCTTTGAATCTTCTTTATCATGCTAAGAGGAGCAGGAAAAAGCAAAAAATTTCAGAATTGCACCTTGCAATGCGGAGAAATTACTGTTTGTGCATTTACAATATTCATTGATTTTTGCCATTGAAAAACATCATGTTATTCATATACCAGAAATGATTGAAGCTACTGACTGAATGAAAGGAGCTGGCATCTCACTCTCTTTGAATCTTCTTTATCATGCTAAGAGGAGCAGGAAAAAGTAAAAAATTTCAGAATTGCACCTTGCAATGCGGAGAAATTACTGTTTGTGCATTTATAATATTCAATGATTTTTGCCATTGAAAAACGTCCAGAAATGATTGAAGCTACTGACTGAACGAAAGGAGCTGGCATCTCACTCTCTTTGAATCTTCTTTATCATGCTAAGAGGAGCAGGAAAAAGCAAAAAATTTCAGAATTGCACCTTGCAATGCGGAGAAATTACTGTTTGTGCATTTACAATATTCATTGATTTTTGCCATTGAAAAACATCATGTTATTCATATACCAGAAATGTTTGAAGCTACTGACTGAATGAAAGGAGCTGGCATCTCATTCTCTTTGAATCTTCTTTATCATGCTAAGAGGAGCAGGAAAAAGCAAAAAATTTCAGAATTGCACCTTGCAATGCGGAGAAATTACTGTTTGTGCATTTACAATATTCATTGATTTTTGCCATTGAAAAACATCATGTTATTCATATACCAGAAATGTTTGAAGCTACTGACTGAATGAAAGGAGCTGGCATCTCACTCTCTTTGAATCTTCTTTATCATGCTAAGAGGAGCAGGAAAAAGCAAAAAATTTCAGAATTGCACCTTGCAATGTGGAGAAATTACTGTTTGTGCATTTACAATATTCATTGATTTTTGCCATTGAAAAATGTCCAGAAATGATTGAAGCTACTGACTGAATGAAAGGAGCTGGCATCTCACTCTCTTTGAATCTTGTTTATCATGCTAAGAGGAGCAGGAAAAAGCAAAAAATTTCAGAATTGCACCTTGCAATGCGGAGAAATTACTGTTTGTGCATTTACAATATTCATTGATTTTTGCCATTGAAAAACGTCCAGAAATGATTGAAGCTACTGACTGAATGAAAGGAGCTGGCATCTCACTCTCTTTGAATCTTCTTTATCATGCTAAGAGGAGCAGGAAAAAGCAAAAAATTTCAGAATTGCACCTTGCAATGCGGAGAAATTACTGTTTGTGCATTTACAATATTCATTGATTTTTGCCATTGAAAAACATCATGTTATTCATATACCAGAAATGATTGAAGCTACTGACTGAATGAAAGGAGCTGGCATCTCACTCTCTTTGAATCTTCTTTATCATGCTAAGAGGAGCAGGAAAAAGTAAAAAATTTCAGAATTGCACCTTGCAATGCGGAGAAATTACTGTTTGTGCATTTATAATATTCAATGATTTTTGCCATTGAAAAACGTCCAGAAATGATTGAAGCTACTGACTGAACGAAAGGAGCTGGCATCTCACTCTCTTTGAATCTTCTTTATCATGCTAAGAGGAGCAGGAAAAAGCAAAAAATTTCAGAATTGCACCTTGCAATGCGGAGAAATTACTGTTTGTGCATTTACAATATTCATTGATTTTTGCCATTGAAAAACATAATGTTATTCATATACCAGAAATGTTTGAAGCTACTGACTGAATGAAAGGAGCTGGCATCTCATTCTCTTTGAATCTTCTTTATCATGCTAAGAGGAGCAGGAAAAAGCAAAAAATTTCAGAATTGCACCTTGCAATGCGGAGAAATTACTGTTTGTGCATTTACAATATTCATTGATTTTTGCCATTGAAAAACATCATGTTATTCATATACCAGAAATGTTTGAAGCTACTGACTGAATGAAAGGAGCTGGCATCTCACTCTCTTTGAATCTTCTTTATCATGCTAAGAGGAGCAGGAAAAAGCAAAAAATTTCAGAATTGCACCTTGCAATGTGGAGAAATTACTGTTTGTGCATTTACAATATTCATTGATTTTTGCCATTGAAAAACGTCCAGAAATGATTGAAGCTACTGACTGAATGAAAGGAGCTGGCATCTCACTCTCTTTGAATCTTCTTTATCATGCTAAGAGGAGCAGGAAAAAGCAAAAAATTTCAGAATTGCACCTTGCAATGCGGAGAAATTACTGTTTGTGCATTTACAATATTCATTGATTTTTGCCATTGAAAAACATCATGTTATTCATATACCAGAAATGTTTGAAGCTACTGACTGAATGAAAGGAGCTGGCATCTCACTCTCTTTGAATCTTCTTTATCATGCTAAGAGGAGCAGGAAAAAGCAAAAAATTTCAGAATTGCACCTTGCAATGCGGAGAAATTACTGTTTGTGCATTTACAATATTCATTGATTTTTGCCATTGAAAAACATCATGTTATTCATATACCAGAAATGTTTGAAGCTACTGACTGAATGAAAGGAGCTGGCATCTCACTCTCTTTGAATCTTCTTTATCATGCTAAGAGGAGCAGGAAAAAGCAAAAAATTTCAGAATTGCACCTTGCAATGTGGAGAAATTTTTGTTTGTGCATTTACAATATTCATTGATTTTTACCATTGAAAAACGTCCAGAAATGATTGAAGCTACTGACTGAATGAAAGTAACTGGCATCTCACTCTCTTTGAATCTTCTTTATCATGCTAAGAGGAGCAGGAAAAAGCAAAAAATTTCAGACTTGCACCTTGCAATGCGGAGAAATTACTGTTTGTGCATTTACAATATTCATTGATTTTTGCCATTGAAAAACATCATGTTATTCATATACCAGAAATGTTTGAAGCTACTGACTGAATGAAAGGAGCTGGCATCTCACTCTCTTTGAATCTTCTTTATCATGCTAGGATTAGCAGGAAAAAGCAAAAAATTTCAGAATTGCACCTTGCAATGTGGAGAAATTACTGTTTGTGCATTTACAATATTCATTGATTTTTACCATTGAAAAACGTCCAGAAATGATTGAAGCTACTGACTGAATGAAAGTAACTGGCATCTCAATCTCTTTGAATCTTCTTTATCATGCTAAGAGGAGCAGGAAAAAGCAAAAAATTTCAGACTTGCACCTTGCAATGCGGAGAAATTACTGTTTGTGCATTTACAATATTCATTGATTTTTGCCATTGAAAAACATCATGTTATTCATATACCAGAAATGTTTGAAGCTACTGACTGAATGAAAGGAGCTGGAACCTCACTCTCTTTGAATCTTCTTTATCATGCTAAAGGAGCGGGAAAAAGCAAAAAATTTCAGAATTGCACCTTGCAATGCGGAGAAATTACTGTTTGTGCATTTACAATATTCATTGATTTTTGCCATTGAAAAACGTCCAGAAATGATTGAAGGTACTGACTGAATGAAAGGAGCTGGCATCTCACTCTCTTTGAATCTTCTTTATCATGCTAAGAGGAGCAGGAAAAAGCAAAAAATTTCAGAATTGCACCTTGCAATGCGGAGAAATTACTGTTTGTGCATTTACAATATTCATTGATTTTTGCCACTGAAAAACGTCCAGAAATGATTGAAGCTACTGACTGAATGAAAGGAGCTGGCATCTCACTCTCTTTGAATCTTCTTTATCATGCTAAGAGGAGCAGGAAAAAGCAAAAAATTTCAGAATTGCACCTTGCAATGCGGAGAAATTACAGTTTGTGCATTTACAATATTCATTGATTTTTGCCATTGAAAAACATCCAGAAATGATTGAAGCTACTGACTGAATGAAAGGAGCTGGCATCTCACTCTCTTTGAATCTTCTTTATCATGCTAAGAGGAGCAGGAAAAAGCAAAAAATTTCAGAATTGCACCTTGCAATGCGGAGAAATTACTGTTTGTGCATTTACAATATTCATTGATTTTTGCCATTGAAAAACATCATGTTATTCATATACCAGAAATGTTTGAAGCTACTGACTGAATGAAAGGAGCTGGCATCTCACTCTCTTTGAATCTTCTTTATCATGCTAAGAGGAGCAGGAAAAAGCAAAAAATTTCAGAATTGCACCTTGCAATGTGGAGAAATTACTGTTTGTGCATTTACAATATTCATTGATTTTTACCATTGAAAAACGTCCAGAAATGATTGAAGCTACTGACTGAATGAAAGTAGCTGGCATCTCACTCTCTTTGAATCTTCTTTATCATGCTAAGAGGAGCAGGAAAAAGCAAAAAATTTCAGACTTGCACCTTGCAATGCGGAGAAATTACTGTTTGTGCATTTACAATATTCATTGATTTTTGCCATTGAAAAACATCATGTTATTCATATACCAGAAATGTTTGAAGCTACTGACTGAATGAAAGGAGCTGGCATCTCACTCTCTTTGAATCTTCTTTATCATGCTAAGAGGAGCAGGAAAAAGCAAAAAATTTCAGAATTGCACCTTGCAATGCGGAGAAATTACTGTTTGTGCATTTACAATATTCATTGATTTTTGCCATTGAAAAACATCATGTTATTCATATACCAGAAATGTTTGAAGCTACTGACTGAATGAAAGGAGCTGGCATCTCACTCTCTTTGAATCTTCTTTATCATGCTAAGAGGAGCAGGAAAAAGCAAAAAATTTCAGAATTGCACCTTGCAATGCGGAGAAATTACTGTTTGTGCATTTACAATATTCATTGATTTTTGACATTGAAAAACGTCCAGAAATGATTGAAGCTACTGACTGAATGAAAGGAGCCGGCATCTCACTCTCTTTGAATCTTCTTTATCATGCTAAGAGGAGCAGGAAAAATCAAAAAATTTCAGAATTGCACCTTGCAATGCGGAGAAATTACTGTTTGTGCATTTACAATATTCATTGATTTTTGCCATTGAAAAACATGTTATTCATATACCAGAAATGTTTGAAGCTACTGACTGAATGAAAGGAGCTGGCACCTCACTCTCTTTGAATCTTCTTTATCATGCTAAGAGGAGCGGGAAAAAGCAAAAAATTTCAGAATTGCACCTTGCAATGCGGAGAAATTACTGTTTGTGCATTTACAATATTCATTGATTTTTGCCATTGAAAAACATGTTATTCATATACCAGAAATGTTTGAAGCTACTGACTGAATGAAAGGAGCTGGCATCTCACTCTCTTTGAATCTTCTTTATCATGCTAAGAGGAGCAGGAAAAAGCAAAAAATTTCAGAATTGCACCTTGCAATGCGGAGAAATTACAGTTTGTGCATTTACAATATTCATTGATTTTTGCCATTGAAAAACATCCAGAAATAATTGAAGCTACTGACTGAATGAAAGGAGCTGGCATCTCACTCTCTTTGAATCTTCTTTATCATGCTAAGAGGAGCAGGAAAAAGCAAAAAATTTCAGAATTGCACCTTGCAATGCGGAGAAATTACTGTTTGTGCATTTACAATATTCATTGATTTTTGCCTTTGAAAAACATCATGTTATTCATATACCAGAAATGTTTGAAGCTACTGACTGAATGAAAGGAGCTGGCATCTCACTCTCTTTGAATCTTCTTTATCATGCTAAGAGGAGCAGGAAAAAGCAAAAAATTTCAGAATTGCACCTTGCAATGTGGAGAAATTACTGTTTGTGCATTTACAATATTCATTGATTTTTACCATTGAAAAACGTCCAGAAATGATTGAAGCTACTGACTGAATGAAAGTAGCTGGCATCTCACTCTCTTTGAATCTTCTTTATCATGCTAAGAGGAGCAGGAAAAAGCAAAAAATTTCTGACTTGCACCTTGCAATGCGGAGAAATTACTGTTTGTGCATTTACAATATTCATTGATTTTTGCCATTGAAAAACATCATGTTATTCATATACCAGAAATGTTTGAAGCTACTGACTGAATGAAAGGAGCTGGCATCTCACTCTCTTTGAATCTTCTTTATCATGCTAAGAGGAGCAGGAAAAAGCAAAAAATTTCAGAATTGCACCTTGCAATGCGGAGAAATTACTGTTTGTGCATTTACAATATTCATTGATTTTTGCCATTGAAAAACATCATGTTATTCATATACCAGAAATGTTTGAAGCTACTGACTGAATGAAAGGAGCTGGCATCTCACTCTCTTTGAATCTTCTTTATCATGCTAAGAGGAGCAGGAAAAAGCAAAAAATTTCAGAATTGCACCTTGCAATGCGGAGAAATTACTGTTTGTGCATTTACAATATTCATTGATTTTTGCCATTGAAAAACGTCCAGAAATGATTGAAGCTACTGACTGAATGAAAGGAGCTGGCATCTCACTCTCTTTGAATCTTCTTTATCATGCTAAGAGGAGCAGGAAAAATCAAAAAATTTCAGAATTGCACCTTGCAATGCGGAGAAATTACTGTTTGTGCATTTACAATATTCATTGATTTTTGCCATTGAAAAACATGTTATTCATATACCAGAAATGTTTGAAGCTACTGACTGAATGAAAGGAGCTGGCACCTCACTCTCTTTGAATCTTCTTTATCATGCTAAGAGGAGCGGGAAAAAGCAAAAAATTTCAGAATTGCACCTTGCAATGCGGAGAAATTACTGTTTGTGCATTTACAATATTCATTGATTTTTGCCATTGAAAAACGTCCAGAAATGATTGAAGGTACTGACTGAATGAAAGGAGCTGGCATCTCACTCTCTTTGAATCTTCTTTATCATGCTAAGAGGAGCAGGAAAAAGCAAAAAATTTCAGAATTGCACCTTGCAATGCGGAGAAATTACTGTTTGTGCATTTACAATATTCATTGATTTTTGCCATTGAAAAACGTCCAGAAATGATTGAAGCTACTGACTGAATGAAAGGAGCTGGCATCTCACTCTCTTTGAATCTTCTTTATCATGCTAAGAGGAGCAGGAAAAAGGAAAAAATTTCAGAATTGCACCTTGCAATGCGGAGAAATTACAGTTTGTGCATTTACAATATTCATTGATTTTTGCCATTGAAAAACATCCAGAAATGATTGAAGCTACTGACTGAATGAAAGGAGCTGGCATCTCACTCTCTTTGAATCTTCTTTATCATGCTAAGAGGAGCAGGAAAAAGCAAAAAATTTCAGAATTGCACCTTGCAATGCGGAGAAATTACAGTTTGTGCATTTACAATATTCATTGATTTTTGCCATTGAAAAACATCATGTTATTCATATACCAGAAATGTTTGAAGCTACTGACTGAATGAAAGGAGCTGGCATCTCACTCTCTTTGAATCTTCTTTATCATGCTAAGAGGAGCAGGAAAAAGCAAAAAATTTCAGAATTGCACCTTGCAATGTGGAGAAATTACTGTTTGTGCATTTACAATATTCATTGATTTTTACCATTGAAAAACGTCCAGAAATGATTGAAGCTACTGACTGAATGAAAGTAGCTGGCATCTCACTCTCTTTGAATCTTCTTTATCATGCTAAGAGGAGCAGGAAAAAGCAAAAAATTTCAGACTTGCACCTTGCAATGCGGAGAAATTACTGTTTGTGCATTTACAATATTCATTGATTTTTGCCATTGAAAAACATTATGTTATTCATATACCAGAAATGTTTGAAGCTACTGACTGAATGAAAGTAGCTGGCATCTCACTCTCTTTGAATCTTCTTTATCATGCTAAGAGGAGCAGGAAAAATCAAAAAATTTCAGAATTGCACCTTGCAATGCGGAGAAATTACTGTTTGTGCATTTACAATATTCATTGATTTTTGCCATTGAAAAACGTCCAGAAATGATTGAAGCTACTGACTGAATGAAAGGAGCTGGCATCTCACTCTCTTTGAATCTTCTTTATCATGCTAAGAGGAGCAGGAAAAAGCAAAAAATTTCAGAATTGCACCTTGCAATGCGGAGAAATTACTGTTTGTGCATTTACAATATTCATTGATTTTTGCCATTGAAAAACATCATGTTATTCATATACCAGAAATGATTGAAGCTACTGACTGAATGAAAGGAGCTGGCATCTCACTCTCTTTGAATCTTCTTTATCATGCTAAGAGGAGCAGGAAAAAGTAAAAAATTTCAGAATTGCACCTTGCAATGCGGAGAAATTACTGTTTGTGCATTTATAATATTCAATGATTTTTGCCATTGAAAAACGTCCAGAAATGATTGAAGCTACTGACTGAACGAAAGGAGCTGGCATCTCACTCTCTTTGAATCTTCTTTATCATGCTAAGAGGAGCAGGAAAAAGCAAAAAATTTCAGAATTGCACCTTGCAATGCAGAGAAATTACTGTTTGTGCATTTACAATATTCATTGATTTTTGCCATTGAAAAACGTCCAGAAATGATTGAAGCTACTGACTGAATGAAAGGAGCTGGCATCTCACTCTCTTTGAATCTTCTTTATCATGCTAAGAGGAGCAGGAAAAAGCAAAAAATTTCAGAATTGCACCTTGCAATGCGGAGAAATTACTGTTTGTGCATTTACAATATTCATTGATTTTTGCCATTGAAAAACATCATGTTATTCATATACCAGAAATGTTTGAAGCTACTGACTGAATGAAAGGAGCTGACATCTCACTCTCTTTGAATCTTCTTTATCATGCTAAGAGGAGCAGGAAAAAGCAAAAAATTTCAGAATTGCACCTTGCAATGCAGAGAAATTACTGTTTGTGCATTTACAATATTCATTGATTTTTGCCATTGAAAAACGTCCAGAAATGATTGAAGCTACTGACTGAATGAAAGGAGCTGGCATCTCACTCTCTTTGAATCTTCTTTATCATGCTAAGAGGAGCAGGAAAAAGCAAAAAATTTCAGAATTGCACCTTGCAATGCGGAGAAATTACTGTTTGTGCATTTACAATATTCATTGATTTTTGCCATTGAAAAACATCATGTTATTCATATACCAGAAATGTTTGAAGCTACTGACTGAATGAAAGGAGCTGGCATCTCACTCTCTTTGAATCTTCTTTATCATGCTAAGAGGAGCAGGAAAAAGCAAAAAATTTCAGAATTGCACCTTGCAATGCGGAGAAATTACTGTTTGTGCATTTACAATATTCATTGATTTTTGCCATTGAAAAACATCATGTTATTCATATACCAGAAATGTTTGAAGCTACTGACTGAATGAAAGGAGCTGGCATCTCACTCTCTTTGAATCTTCTTTATCATGCTAAGAGGAGCAGGAAAAAGCAAAAAATTTCAGAATTGCACCTTGCAATGTGGAGAAATTACTGTGCATTTACAATATTCATTGATTTTTGCCATTGAAAAACATCATGTTATTCATATACCAGAAATGTTTGAAGCTACTGACTGAATGAAAGGAGCTGGCATCTCACTCTCTTTGAATCTTCTTTATCATGCTAAGAGGAGCAGGAAAAAGCAAAAAATTTCAGAATTGCACCTTGCAATGTGGAGAAATTACTGTTTGTGCATTTACAATATTCATTGATTTTTACCATTGAAAAACGTCCAGAAATGATTGAAGCTACTGACTGAATGAAAGTAGCTGGCATCTCACTCTCTTTGAATCTTCTTTATCATGCTAAGAGGAGCAGGAAAAAGCAAAAAATTTCAGACTTGCACCTTGCAATGCGGAGAAATTACTGTTTGTGCATTTACAATATTCATTGATTTTTGCCATTGAAAAACATTATGTTATTCATATACCAGAAATGTTTGAAGCTACTGACTGAATGAAAGTAGCTGGCATCTCACTCTCTTTGAATCTTCTTTATCATGCTAAGAGGAGCAGGAAAAATCAAAAAATTTCAGAATTGCACCTTGCAATGCGGAGAAATTACTGTTTGTGCATTTACAATATTCATTGATTTTTGCCATTGAAAAACGTCCAGAAATGATTGAAGCTACTGACTGAATGAAAGGAGCTGGCATCTCACTCTCTTTGAATCTTCTTTATCATGCTAAGAGGAGCAGGAAAAAGCAAAAAATTTCAGAATTGCACCTTGCAATGCGGAGAAATTACTGTTTGTGCATTTACAATATTCATTGATTTTTGCCATTGAAAAACATCATGTTATTCATATACCAGAAATGATTGAAGCTACTGACTGAATGAAAGGAGCTGGCATCTCACTCTCTTTGAATCTTCTTTATCATGCTAAGAGGAGCAGGAAAAAGTAAAAAATTTCAGAATTGCACCTTGCAATGCGGAGAAATTACTGTTTGTGCATTTATAATATTCAATGATTTTTGCCATTGAAAAACGTCCAGAAATGATTGAAGCTACTGACTGAACGAAAGGAGCTGGCATCTCACTCTCTTTGAATCTTCTTTATCATGCTAAGAGGAGCAGGAAAAAGCAAAAAATTTCAGAATTGCACCTTGCAATGCAGAGAAATTACTGTTTGTGCATTTACAATATTCATTGATTTTTGCCATTGAAAAACGTCCAGAAATGATTGAAGCTACTGACTGAATGAAAGGAGCTGGCATCTCACTCTCTTTGAATCTTCTTTATCATGCTAAGAGGAGCAGGAAAAAGCAAAAAATTTCAGAATTGCACCTTGCAATGCGGAGAAATTACTGTTTGTGCATTTACAATATTCATTGATTTTTGCCATTGAAAAACATCATGTTATTCATATACCAGAAATGTTTGAAACTACTGACTGAATGAAAGGAGCTGACATCTCACTCTCTTTGAATCTTCTTTATCATGCTAAGAGGAGCAGGAAAAAGCAAAAAATTTCAGAATTGCACCTTGCAATGCAGAGAAATTAATGTTTGTGCATTTACAATATTCATTGATTTTTGCCATTGAAAAACGTCCAGAAATGATTGAAGCTACTGACTGAATGAAAGGAGCTGGCATCTCACTCTCTTTGAATCTTCTTTATCATGCTAAGAGGAGCAGGAAAAAGCAAAAAATTTCAGAATTGCACCTTGCAATGCGGAGAAATTACTGTTTGTGCATTTACAATATTCATTGATTTTTGCCATTGAAAAACATCATGTTATTCATATACCAGAAATGTTTGAAGCTACTGACTGAATGAAAGGAGCTGGCATCTCACTCTCTTTGAATCTTCTTTATCATGCTAAGAGGAGCAGGAAAAAGCAAAAAATTTCAGAATTGCACCTTGCAATGCGGAGAAATTACTGTTTGTGCATTTACAATATTCATTGATTTTTGCCATTGAAAAACATCATGTTATTCATATACCAGAAATGTTTGAAGCTACTGACTGAATGAAAGGAGCTGGCATCTCACTCTCTTTGAATCTTCTTTATCATGCTAAGAGGAGCAGGAAAAAGCAAAAAATTTCAGAATTGCACCTTGCAATGTGGAGAAATTACTGTGCATTTACAATATTCATTGATTTTTACCATTGAAAAACGTCCAGAAATGATTGAAGCTACTGACTGAATGAAAGTAGCTAGCATCTCACTCTCTTTGAATCTTCTTTATCATGCTAAGAGGAGCAGGAAAAAGCAAAAAATTTCAGACTTGCACCTTGCAATGCGGAGAAATTACTGTTTGTGCATTTACAATATTCATTGATTTTTGACATTGAAAAACATCATGTTATTCATATACCAGAAATGTTTGAAGCTACTGACTGAATGAAAGGAGCTGGCATCTCACTCTCTTTGAATCTTCTTTATCATGCTAAGCGGAGCAGGAAAAAGCAAAAAATTTCAGAATTGCACCTTGCAATGCGGAGAAATTACTGTTTGTGCATTTACAATATTCATTGATTTTTGCCATTGAAAAACGTCCAGAAATGATTGAAAGTACTGACTGAATGAAAGGAGCTGGCATCTCACTCTCTTTGAATCTTCTTTATCATGCTAAGAGGAGCAGGAAAAAGCAAAAAATTTCAGAATTGCACCTTGCAATGCAGAGAAATTACTGTTTGTGCATTTACAATATTCATTGATTTTTGCCATTGAAAAACGTCCAGAAATGATTGAAGCTACTGACTGAATGAAAGGAGCTGGCATCTCACTCTCTTTGAATCTTCTTTATCATGCTAAGAGGAGCAGGAAAAAGTAAAAAATTTCAGAGTTGCACCTTGCAATGCGGAGAAATTACAGTTTGTGCATTTACAATATTCATTGATTTTTGCCATTGAAAAACATCCAGAAATGATTGAAGCTACTGACTGAATGAAAGGAGCTGGCATCTCACTCTCTTTGAATCTTCTTTATCATGCTAAGAGGAGCAGGAAAAAGCAAAAAATTTCAGAATTGCACCTTGCAATGCGGAGAAATTACTGTTTGTGCATTTACAATATTCATTGATTTTTGCCATTGAAAAACATCATGTTATTCATATACCAGAAATGTTTGAAGCTACTGACTGAATGAAAGGAGCTGGCATCTCACTCTCTTTGAATCTTCATTATCATGCTAAGAGGAGCAGGAAAAAGCAAAAAATTTCAGAATTGCACCTTGCAATGTGGAGAAATTACTGTTTGTGCATTTACAATATTCATTGATTTTTAACATTGAAAAATGTCCAGAAATGATTGAATCTACTGACTGAATGAAAGTAGCTGGCATCTCACTCTCTTTGAATCTTCTTTATCATGCTAAGAGGAGCAGGAAAAAGCAAAAAATTTCAGACTTGCACCTTGCAATGCGGAGAAATTACTGTTTGTGCATTTACAATATTCATTGATTTTTGCCATTGAAAAACATCATGTTATTCATATACCAGAAATGTTTGAAGCTACTGACTGAATGAAAGGAGCTGGCATCTCACTCTCTTTGAATCTTCTTTATCATGCTAAGAGGAGCAGGAAAAAGCAAAAAATTTCAGAATTGCACCTTGCAATGCGGAGAAATTACTGTTTGTGCATTTACAATATTCATTGATTTTTGCCATTTAAAAACATCATGTTATTCATATACCAGAAATGTTTGAAGCTACTGACTGAATGAAAGGAGCTGGCATCTCACTCTCTTTGAATCTTCATTATCATGCTAAGAGGAGCAGGAAAAAGCAAAAAATTTCAGAATTGCACCTTGCAATGTGGAGAAATTACTGTTTGTGCATTTACAATATTCATTGATTTTTAACATTGAAAAACGTCCAGAAATGATTGAATCTACTGACTGAATGAAAGTAGCTGGCATCTCACTCTCTTTGAATCTTCTTTATCATGCTAAGAGGAGCAGGAAAAAGCAAAAAATTTCAGACTTGCACCTTGCAATGCGGAGAAATTACTGTTTGTGCATTTACAATATTCATTGATTTTTGCCATTGAAAAACATCATGTTATTCATATACCAGAAATGTTTGAAGCTACTGACTGAATGAAAGGAGCTGGCATCTCACTCTCTTTGAATCTTCTTTATCATGCTAAGAGGAGCAGGAAAAAGCAAAAAATTTCAGAATTGCACCTTGCAATGCGGAGAATTTACTGTTTGTGCATTTACAATATTCATTGATTTTTGCCATTGAAAACATCATGTTATTCATATACCAGAAATGTTTGAAGCTACTGACTGAATGAAAGGAGCTGGCATCTCACTCTCTTTGAATCTTCTTTATCATGCTAAGAGGAGCAGGAAAAAGCAAAAAATTTCAGAATTGCACCTTGCAATGTGGAGAAATTACTGTTTGTGCATTTACAATATTCATTGATTTTTACCATTGAAAAACGTCCAGAAATGATTGAAGCTACTGACTGAATGAAAGTAGCTGGCATCTCACTCTCTTTGAATCTTCTTTATCATGCTAAGAGGAGCAGGAAAAAGCAAAAAATTTCAGACTTGCACCTTGCAATGCGGAGAAATTACTGTTTGTGCATTTACAATATTCATTGATTTTTGCCATTGAAAAACATCATGTTATTCATATACCAGAAATGTTTGAAGCTACTGACTGAATGAAAGGAGCTGGCATCTCACTCTCTTTGAATCTTCTTTATCATGCTAAGAGGAGCAGGAAAAAGCAAAAAATTTCAGAATTGCACCTTGCAATGCGGAGAAATTACTGTTTGTGCATTTACAATATTCATTGATTTTTGCCATTGAAAAACGTCCAGAAATGATTGAAGCTACTGACTGAATGAAAGGAGCTGGCATCTCACTCTCTTTGAATCTTCTTTATCATGCTAAGAGGAGCAGGAAAAAGCAAAAAATTTCAGAATTGCACCTTGCAATGCGGAGAAATTACTGTTTGTGCATTTACAATATTCATTGATTTTTGCCATTGAAAAACGTCCAGAAATGATTGAAGCTACTGACTGAATGAAAGGAGCTGGCATCTCACTCTCTTTGAATCTTCTTTATCATGCTAAGAGGAGCAGGAAAAAGCAAAAAATTTCACAATTGCACCTTGCAATGCGGAGAAATTACTGTTTGTGCATTTACAATATTCATTGATTTTTGCCATTGAAAAACATGTTATTCATATACCAGAAATGTTTGAAACTACTGACTGAATGAAAGAAGCTGGCACCTCACTCTCTTTGAATCTTCTTTATCATGCTAAGAGGAGCAGGAAAAAGCAAAAAATTTCAGAATTGCACCTTGCAATGCGGAGAAATTACTGTTTGTGCATTTACAATATTCATTGATTTTTGCCATTGAAAAACATCATGTTATTCATATACCAGAAATGATTGAAGCTACTGACTGAATGAAAGTAGCTGGCATCTCACTCTCTTTGAATCGTCTTTATCATGCTAAGAGGAGCAGGAAAAAGCAAAAAATTTCAGAATTGCACCTTGCAATGCGGAGAAATTACTGTTTGTGCATTTACAATATTCATTGATTTTTGCAATTGAAAAACGTCCAGAAATGATTGAAGCTACTGACTGAATGAAAGGAGCTGGCAACTCACTCTCTTTGAATCATGTTTATCATGCTAAGAGGAGCAGGAAAAAGCAAAAAATTTCAGAATTGCACCTTGCAATGCGGAGAAATTACTGTTTGTGCATTTACAATATTCATTGATTTTTGCCATTGAAAAACGTCCAGAAATGATTGAAGCTACTGACTGAATGAAAGGAGCTGGCATCTCACTCTCTTTGAATCTTCTTTATCATGCTAAGAGGAGCAGGAAAAAGCAAAAAATTTCAGAATTGCACCTTGCAATGCGGAGAAATTACTGTTTGTGCATTTACAATATTCATTGATTTTTGCCATTGAAAAACATCATGTTATTCATATACCAGAAATGATTGAAGCTACTGACTGAATGAAAGGAGCTGGCATCTCACTCTCTTTGAATCTTCTTTATCATGCTAAGAGGAGCAGGAAAAAGCAAAAAATTTCAGAATTGCACCTTGCAATGCGGAGAAATTACTGTTTGTGCATTTACAATATTCATTGATTTTTGCCATTGAAAAACGTCCAGAAATGATTGAAGCTACTGACTGAATGAAAGGAGCTGGCATCTCACTCTCTTTGAATCTTCTTTATCATGCTAAGAGGAGCAGGAAAAAGCAAAAAATTTCAGAATTGCACCTTGCAATGCGGAGAAATTACTGTTTGTGCATTTACAATATTCATTGATTTTTGCCATTGAAAAACGTCCAGAAATGATTGAAGCTACTGACTGAATGAAAGGAGCTGGCATCTCACTCTCTTTGAATCTTGTTTATCATGCTAAGAGGAGCAGGAAAAAGCAAAAAATTTCAGAATTGCACCTTGCAATGCGGAGAAATTACTGTTTGTGCATTTACAATATTCATTGATTTTTGCCATTGAAAAACGTCCAGAAATGATTGAAGCTACTGACTGAATGAAAGGAGCTGGCATCTCACTCTCTTTGAATCTTCTTTATCATGCTAAGAGGAGCAGGAAAAAGCAAAAAATTTCAGAATTGCACCTTGCAATGCGGAGAAGTTACTGTTTGTGCATTTACAATATTCATTGATTTTTGCCATTGAAAAACATCATGTTATTCATATACCAGAAATGATTGAAGCTACTGACTGAATGAAAGGAGCTGGCATCTCACTCTCTTTGAATCTTCTTTATCATGCTAAGAGGAGCAGGAAAAAGTAAAAAATTTCAGAATTGCACCTTGCAATGCGGAGAAATTACTGTTTGTGCATTTATAATATTCAATGATTTTTGCCATTGAAAAACGTCCAGAAATGATTGAAGCTACTGACTGAACGAAAGGAGCTGGTATCTCACTCTCTTTGAATCTTCTTTATCATGCTAAGAGGAGCAGGAAAAAGCAAAAAATTTCAGAATTGCACCTTGCAATGCGGAGAAATTACTGTTTGTGCATTTACAATATTCATTGATTTTTGCCATTGAAAAACGTCCAGAAATGATTGAAGCTACTGACTGAATGAAAGGAGCTGGCATCTCACTCTCTTTGAATCTTCTTTATCATGCTAAGAGGAGCAGGAAAAAGCAAAAAATTTCAGAATTGCACCTTGCAATGCGGAGAAATTACTGTTTGTGCATTTACAATATTCATTGATTTTTGCCATTGAAAAACATCATGTTATTCATATACCAGAAATGTTTGAAGCTAATGACTGAATGAAAGGAGCTGACATCTCACTCTCTTTGAATCTTCTTTATCATGCTAAGAGGAGCAGGAAAAAGCAAAAAATTTCAGAATTGCACCTTGCAATGCGGAGAAATTACTGTTTGTGCATTTACAATATTCATTGATTTTTGCCATTGAAAAACGTCCAGAAATGATTGAAGCTACTGACTGAATGAAAGGAGCTGGCATCTCACTCTCTTTGAATCTTCTTTATCATGCTAAGAGGAGCAGGAAAAAGCAAAAAATTTCAGAATTGCACCTTGCAATGCGGAGAAATTACTGTTTGTGCATTTACAATATTCATTGATTTTTGCCATTGAAAAACATCATGTTATTCATATACCAGAAATGTTTGAAGCTACTGACTGAATGAAAGGAGCTGGCATCTCACTCTCTTTGAATCTTCTTTCTCATGCTAAGAGGAGCAGGAAAAAGCAAAAAATTTCAGAATTGCACCTTGCAATGCGGAGAAATTACTGTTTGTGCATTTACAATATTCATTGATTTTTGCCATTGAAAAACATCATGTTATTCATATATCAGAAATGTTTGAAGCTACTGACTGAATGAAAGGAGCTGGCATCTCACTCTCTTTGAATCTTCTTTATCATGCTAAGAGGAGCAGGAAAAAGCAAAAAATTTCAGAATTGCACCTTGCAATGTGGAGAAATTACTGTTTGTGCATTTACAATATTCATTGATTTTTACCATTGAAAAACGTCCAGAAATGATAGAAGCTACTGACTGAATGAAAGTAGCTGGCATCTCACTCTCTTTGAATCTTCTTTATCATGCTAAGAGGAGCAGGAAAAAGCAAAAAATTTCAGACTTGCACCTTGCAATGCGGAGAAATTACTGTTTGTGCATTTACAATATTCATTGATTTTTGCCATTGAAAAACATCATGTTATTCATATACCAGAAATGTTTGAAGCTACTGACTGAATGAAAGGAGCTGGCATCTCACTCTCTTTGAATCTTCTTTATCATGCTAAGAGGAGCAGGAAAAAGCAAAAAATTTCAGAATTGCACCTTGCAATGCGGAGAAATTACTGTTTGTGCATTTACAATATTCATTGATTTTTGCCATTGAAAAACGTCCAGAAATGATTGAAGCTACTGACTGAATGAAAGGAGCTGGCATCTCTCTCTCTTTGAATCTTCTTTATCATGCTAAGAGGAGCAGGAAAAAGCAAAAAATTTCAGAATTGCACCTTGCAATGCGGAGAAATTACTGTTTGTGCATTTACAATATTCATTGATTTTTGCCATTGAAAAACGTCCAGAAATGATTGAAGCTACTGACTGAATGAAAGGAGCTGGCATCTCACTCTCTTTGAATCTTCTTTATCATGCTAAGAGGAGCAGGAAAAAGCAAAAAATTTCAGAATTGCACCTTGCAATGCGGAGAAATTACTGTTTGTGCATTTACAATATTCATTGATTTTTGCCATTGAAAAACATGTTATTCATATACCAGAAATGTTTGAAGCTACTGACTGAATGAAAGGAGCTGGCACCTCACTCTCTTTGAATCTTCTTTATCATGCTAAGAGGAGCGGGAAAAAGCAAAAAATTTCAGAATTGCACCTTGCAATGCGGAGAAATTACTGTTTGTGCATTTACAATATTCATTGATTTTTGCCATTGAAAAACGTCCAGAAATGATTGAAGGTACTGACTGAATGAAAGGAGCTGGCATCTCACTCTCTTTGAATCTTCTTTATCATGCTAAGAGGAGCAGGAAAAAGCAAAAAATTTCAGAATTGCACCTTGCAATGCGGAGAAATTACTGTTTGTGCATTTACAATATTCATTGATTTTTGCCATTGAAAAACGTCCAGAAATGATTGAAGCTACTGACTGAATGAAAGGAGCTGGCATCTCACTCTCTTTGAATCTTCTTTATCATGCTAAGAGGAGCAGGAAAAAGCAAAAAATTTCAGAATTGCACCTTGCAATGCGGAGAAATTACAGTTTGTGCATTTACAATATTCATTGATTTTTGCCATTGAAAAACATCCAGAAATGATTGAAGCTACTGACTGAATGAAAGGAGCTGGCATCTCACTCTCTTTGAATCTTCTTTATCATGCTAAGAGGAGCAGGAAAAAGCAAAAAATTTCAGAATAGCACCTTGCAATGCGGAGAAATTACTGTTTGTGCATTTACAATATTCATTGATTTTTGCCATTGAAAAACATCATGTTATTCATATACCAGAAATGTTTGAAGCTACTGACTGAATGAAAGGAGCTGGCATCTCACTCTCTTTGAATCTTCTTTATCATGCTAAGAGGAGCAGGAAAAAGCAAAAAATTTCAGAATTGCACCTTGCAATGTGGAGAAATTACTGTTTGTGCATTTACAATATTCATTGATTTTTACCATTGAAAAACGTCCAGAAATGATTGAAGCTACTGACTGAATGAAAGTAGCTGGCATCTCACTCTCTTTGAATCTTCTTTATCATGCTAAGAGGAGCAGGAAAAAGCAAAAAATTTCAGACTTGCACCTTGCAATGCGGAGAAATTACTGTTTGTGCATTTACAATATTCATTGATTTTTGCCATTGAAAAACATCATGTTATTCATATACCAGAAATGTTTGAAGCTACTGACTGAATGAAAGGAGCTGGCATCTCACTCTCTTTGAATCTTCTTTATCATGCTAAGAGGAGCAGGAAAAAGCAAAAAATTTCAGAATTGCACCTTGCAATGCGGAGAAATTACTGTTTGTGCATTTACAATATTCATTGATTTTTGCCATTGAAAAACATCATGTTATTCATATACCAGAAATGTTTGAAGCTACTGACTGAATGAAAGGAGCTGGCATCTCACTCTCTTTGAATCTTCTTTATCATGCTAAGAGGAGCAGGAAAAAGCAAAAAATTTCAGAATTGCACCTTGCAATGTGGAGAAATTACTGTTTGTGCATTTACAATATTCATTGATTTTTACCATTGAAAAACGTCCAGAAATGATTGAAGCTACTGACTGAATGAAAGTAGCTGGCATCTCACTCTCTTTGAATCTTCTTTATCATGCTAAGAGGAGCAGGAAAAAGCAAAAAATTTCAGACTTGCACCTTGCAATGCGGAGAAATTACTGTTTGTGCATTTACAATATTCATTGATTTTTGCCATTGAAAAACATCATGTTATTCATATACCAGAAATGTTTGAAGCTACTGACTGAATGAAAGGAGCTGGCATCTCACTCTCTTTGAATCTTCTTTATCATGCTAAGAGGAGCAGGAAAAAGCAAAAAATTTCAGAATTGCACCTTGCAATGCGGAGAAATTACTGTTTGTGCATTTACAATATTCATTGATTTTTGCCATTGAAAAACATCATGTTATTCATATACCAGAAATGATTGAAGCTACTGACTGAATGAAAGGAGCTGGCATCTCACTCTCTTTGAATCTTCTTTATCATGCTAAGAGGAGCAGGAAAAAGTAAAAAATTTCAGAATTGCACCTTGCAATGCGGAGAAATTACTGTTTGTGCATTTATAATATTCAATGATTTTTGCCATTGAAAAACGTCCAGAAATGATTGAAGCTACTGACTGAACGAAAGGAGCTGGCATCTCACTCTCTTTGAATCTTCTTTATCATGCTAAGAGGAGCAGGAAAAAGCAAAAAATTTCAGAATTGCACCTTGCAATGCGGAGAAATTACTGTTTTTGCATTTACAATATTCATTGATTTTTGCCATTGAAAAACATCCAGAAATGATTGAAGCTACTGACTGAATGAAAGGAGCTGGCATCTCACTCTCTTTGAATCTTCTTTATCATGCTAAGAGGAGCAGGAAAAAGCAAAAAATTTCAGAATTGCACCTTGCAATGCGGAGAAATTACTGTTTGTGCATTTACAATATTCATTGATTTTTGCCTTTGAAAAACATCATGTTATTCATATACCAGAAATGTTTGAAGCTACTGACTGAATGAAAGGAGCTGACATCTCACTCTCTTTGAATCTTCTTTATCATGCTAAGAGGAGCAGGAAAAAGCAAAAAATTTCAGAATTGCACCTTGCAATGCGGAGAAATTACTGTTTGTGCATTTACAATATTCATTGATTTTTGCCATTGAAAAACGTCCAGAAATGATTGAAGCTACTGACTGAATGAAAGGAGCTGGCATCTCACTCTCTTTGAATCTTCTTTATCATGCTAAGAGGAGCAGGAAAAAGCAAAAAATTTCAGAATTGCACCTTGCAATGCGGAGAAATTACTGTTTGTGCATTTACAATATTCATTGATTTTTGCCATTGAAAAACATGTTATTCATATACCAGAAATGTTTGAAGCTACTGACTGAATGAAAGGAGCTGGCACCTCACTCTCTTTGAATCTTCTTTATCATGCTAAGAGGAGCGGGAAAAAGCAAAAAATTTCAGAATTGCACCTTGCAATGCGGAGAAATTACTGTTTGTGCATTTATAATATTCAATGATTTTTGCCATTGAAAAACGTCCAGAAATGATTGAAGCTACTGACTGAACGAAAGGAGCTGGCATCTCACTCTCTTTGAATCTTCTTTATCATGCTAAGAGGAGCAGGAAAAAGCAAAAAATTTCAGAATTGCACCTTGCAATGCGGAGAAATTACTGTTTGTGCATTTACAATATTCATTGATTTTTGCCATTGAAAAACATCCAGAAATGATTGAAGCTACTGACTGAATGAAAGGAGCTGGCATCTCACTCTCTTTGAATCTTCTTTATCATGCTAAGAGGAGCAGGAAAAAGCAAAAAATTTCAGAATTGCACCTTGCAATGCGGAGAAATTACTGTTTGTGCATTTACAATATTCATTGATTTTTGCCATTGAAAAACATCATGTTATTCATATACTAGAAATGTTTGAAGCTACTGACTGAATGAAAGGAGCTGACATCTCACTCTCTTTGAATCTTCTTTATCATGCTAAGAGGAGCAGGAAAAAGCAAAAAATTTCAGAATTGCACCTTGCAATGCGGAGAAATTACAGTTTGTGCATTTACAATATTCATTGATTTTTGCCATTGAAAAACATCCAGAAATGATTGAAGCTACTGACTGAATGAAAGGAGCTGGCATCTCACTCTCTTTGAATCTTCTTTATCATGCTAAGAGGAGCAGGAAAAAGCAAAAAATTTCAGAATAGCACCTTGCAATGCGGAGAAATTACTGTTTGTGCATTTACAATATTCATTGATTTTTGCCATTGAAAAACATCATGTTATTCAGATACCAGAAATGTTTGAAGCTACTGACTGAATGAAAGGAGCTGGCATCTCACTCTCTTTGAATCTTCTTTATCATGCTAAGAGGAGCAGGAAAAAGCAAAAAATTTCAGAATTGCACCTTGCAATGTGGAGAAATTACTGTTTGTGCATTTACAATATTCATTGATTTTTACCATTGAAAAACGTCCAGAAATGATTGAAGCTACTGACTGAATGAAAGTAGCTGGCATCTCACTCTCTTTGAATCTTCTTTATCATGCTAAGAGGAGCAGGAAAAAGCAAAAAATTTCAGACTTGCACCTTGCAATGCGGAGAAATTACTGTTTGTGCATTTACAATATTCATTGATTTTTGCCATTGAAAAACATCATGTTATTCATATACCAGAAATGTTTGAAGCTACTGACTGAATGAAAGGAGCTGGCATCTCACTCTCTTTGAATCTTCTTTATCATGCTAAGAGGAGCTGGAAAAAGCAAAAAATTTCAGAATTGCACCTTGCAATGCGGAGAAATTACTGTTTGTGCATTTACAATATTCATTGATTTTTGCCATTGAAAAACATCATGTTATTCATATACCAGAAATGTTTGAAGCTACTGACTGAATGAAAGGAGCTGGCATCTCACTCTCTTTGAATCTTCTTTATCATGCCAAGAGGAGCAGGAAAAAGCAAAAAATTTCAGAATTGCACCTTGCAATGTGGAGAAATTACTGTTTGTGCATTTACAATATTCATTGATTTTTACCATTGAAAAACGTCCAGAAATGATTGAAGCTACTGACTGAATGAAAGTAGCTGGCATCTCACTCTCTTTGAATCTTCTTTATCATGCTAAGAGGAGCAGGAAAAAGCAAAAAATTTCAGACTTGCACCTTGCAATGCGGAGAAATTACTGTTTGTGCATTTACAATATTCATTGATTTTTGCCATTGAAAAACATCATGTTATTCATATACCAGAAATGTTTGAAGCTACTGACTGAATGAAAGGAGCTGGCATCTCACTCTCTTTGAATCTTCTTTATCATGCTAAGAGGAGCAGGAAAAAGCAAAAAATTTCAGAATTGCACCTTGCAATGCGGAGAAATTACTGTTTGTGCATTTACAATATTCATTGATTTTTGCCATTGAAAAACATCATGTTATTCATATACCAGAAATGATTGAAGCTACTGACTGAATGAAAGGAGCTGGCATCTCACTCTCTTTGAATCTTCTTTATCATGCTAAGAGGAGCAGGAAAAAGTAAAAAATTTCAGAATTGCACCTTGCAATGCGGAGAAATTACTGTTTGTGCATTTATAATATTCAATGATTTTTGCCATTGAAAAACGTCCAGAAATGATTGAAGCTACTGACTGAACGAAAGGAGCTGGCATCTCACTCTCTTTGAATCTTCTTTATCATGCTAAGAGGAGCAGGAAAAAGCAAAAAATTTCAGAATTTCACCTTGCAATGCGGAGAAATTACTGTTTTTGCATTTACAATATTCATTGATTTTTGCCATTGAAAAACATCCAGAAATGATTGAAGCTACTGACTGAATGAAAGGAGCTGGCATCTCACTCTCTTTGAATCTTCTTTATCATGCTAAGAGGAGCAGGAAAAAGCAAAAAATTTCAGAATTGCACCTTGCAATGCGGAGAAATTACTGTTTGTGCATTTACAATATTCATTGATTTTTGCCATTGAAAAACATGTTATTCATATACCAGAAATGTTTGAAGCTACTGACTGAATGAAAGGAGCTGGCACCTCACTCTCTTTGAATCTTCTTTATCATGCTAAGAGGAGCGGGAAAAAGCAAAAAATTTCAGAATTGCACCTTGCAATGCGGAGAAATTACTGTTTGTGCATTTATAATATTCAATGATTTTTGCCATTGAAAAACGTCCAGAAATGATTGAAGCTACTGACTGAACGAAAGGAGCTGGCATCTCACTCTCTTTGAATCTTCTTTATCATGCTAAGAGGAGCAGGAAAAAGCAAAAAATTTCAGAATTGCACCTTGCAATGCGGAGAAATTACTGTTTGTGCATTTACAATATTCATTGATTTTTGCCATTGAAAAACATCCAGAAATGATTGAAGCTACTGACTGAATGAAAGGAGCTGGCATCTCACTCTCTTTGAATCTTCTTTATCATGCTAAGAGGAGCAGGAAAAAGCAAAAAATTTCAGAATTGCACCTTGCAATGCGGAGAAATTACTGTTTGTGCATTTACAATATTCATTGATTTTTGCCATTGAAAAACATCATGTTATTCATATACCAGAAATGTTTGAAGCTACTGACTGAATGAAAGGAGCTGACATCTCACTCTCTTTGAATCTTCTTTATCATGCTAAGAGGAGCAGGAAAAAGCAAAAAATTTCAGAATTGCACCTTGCAATGCGGAGAAATTACTGTTTGTGCATTTACAATATTCATTGATTTTTGCCATTGAAAAACGTCCAGAAATGATTGAAGCTACTGACTGAATGAAAGGATCTGGCATCTCACTCTCTTTGAATCTTCTTTATCATGCTAAGAGGAGCAGGAAAAAGCAAAAAATTTCAGAATTGCACCTTGCAATGCGGAGAAATTACTGTTTGTGCATTTACAATATTCATTGATTTTTGCCATTGAAAAACATGTTATTCATATACCAGAAATGTTTGAAGCTACTGACTGAATGAAAGGAGCTGGCACCTCACTCTCTTTGAATCTTCTTTATCATGCTAAGAGCAGCGGGAAAAAGCAAAAAATTTCAGAATTGCACCTTGCAATGCGGAGAAATTACTGTTTGTGCATTTACAATATTCATTGATTTTTGCCATTGAAAAACGTCCAGAAATGATTGAAGGTACTGACTGAATGAAAGGAGCTGTCATCTCACTCTCTTTGAATCTTCTTTATCATGCTAAGAGGAGCAGGAAAAAGCAAAAAATTTCAGAATTGCACCTTGCAATGCGGAGAAATTACTGTTTGTGCATTTACAATATTCATTGGTTTTTGCCATTGAAAAACGTCCAGAAATGATTGAAGCTACTGACTGAATGAAAGGAGCTGGCATCTCACTCTCTTTGAATCTTCTTTATCATGCTAAGAGGAGCAGGAAAAAGCAAAAAATTTCAGAATTGCACCTTGCAATGCGGAGAAATTACAGTTTGTGCATTTACAATATTCATTGATTTTTGCCATTGAAAAACATCATGTTATTCATATACCAGAAATGATTGAAGCTACTGACTGAATGAAAGGAGCTGGCATCTCACTCTCTTTGAATCTTCTTTATCATGCTAAGAGGAGCAGGAAAAAGCAAAAAATTTCAGAATTGCACCTTGCAATGTGGAGAAATTACTGTTTGTGCATTTACAATATTCATTGATTTTTACCATTGAAAAACGTCCAGAAATGATTGAAGCTACTGACTGAATGAAAGTAGCTGGCATCTCACTCTCTTTGAATCTTCTTTATCATGCTAAGAGGAGCAGGAAAAAGCAAAAAATTTCAGACTTGCACCTTGCAATGCGGAGAAATTACTGTTTGTGCATTTACAATATTCATTGATTTTTGCCATTGAAAAACATCATGTTATTCATATACCAGAAATGTTTGAAGCTACTGACTGAATGAAAGGAGCTGGCATCTCACTCTCTTTGAATCTTCTTTATCATGCTAAGAGGAGCAGGAAAAAGTATAAAATTTCAGAATTGCACCTTGCAATGCGGAGAAATTACTGTTTGTGCATTTATAATATTCAATGATTTTTGCCATTGAAAAACGTCCAGAAATGATTGAAGCTACTGACTGAACGAAAGGAGCTGGCATCTCACTCTCTTTGAATCTTCTTTATCATGCTAAGAGGAGCAGGAAAAAGCAAAAAATTTCAGAATTGCACCTTGCAATGCGGAGAAATTACTGTTTGTGCATTTTCAATATTCATTGATTTTTGCCATTGAAAAACATCCAGAAATGATTGAAGCTACTGACTGAATGAAAGGAGCTGGCATCTCACTCTCTTTGAATCTTCTTTATCATGCTAAGAGGAGCAGTAAAAAGCAAAAAATTTCAGAATTGCACCTTGCAATGCGGAGAAATTACTGTTTGTGCATTTACAATATTCATTGATTTTTGCCATTGAAAAACATCATGTTATTCATATGCCAGAAATGTTTGAAGCTACTGACTGAATGAAAGGAGCTGACATCTCACTCTCTTTGAATCTTCTTTATCATGCTAAGAGGAGCAGGAAAAAGCAAAAAATTTCAGAATTGCACCTTGCAATGCGGAGAAATTACTGTTTGTGCATTTACAATATTCATTGATTTTTGCCATTGAAAAACGTCCAGAAATGATTGAAGCTACTGACTGAATGAAAGGAGCTGGCATCTCACTCTCTTTGAATCTTCTTTATCATGCTAAGAGGAGCAGGAAAAAGCAAAAAATTTCAGAATTGCACCTTGCAATGCGGAGAAATTACTGTTTGTGCATTTACAATATTCATTGATTTTTGCCATTGAAAAACATGTTATTCATATACCAGAAATGTTTGAAGCTACTGACTGAATGAAAGGAGCTGGCACCTCACTCTCTTTGAATCTTCTTTATCATGCTAAGAGGAGCGGGAAAAAGCAAAAAATTTCAGAATTGCACCTTGCAATGCGGAGAAATTACTGTTTGTGCATTTACAATATTCATTGATTTTTGCCATTGAAAAACGTCCAGAAATGATTGAAGGTACTGACTGAATGAAAGGAGCTGTCATCTCACTCTCTTTGAATCTTCTTTATCATGCTAAGAGGAGCAGGAAAAAGCAAAAAATTTCAGAATTGCACCTTGCAATGCGGAGAAATTACTGTTTGTGCATTTACAATATTCATTGGTTTTTGCCATTGAAAAACGTCCAGAAATGATTGAAGCTACTGACTGAATGAAAGGAGCTGGCATCTCACTCTCTTTGAATCTTCTTTATCATGCTAAGAGGAGCAGGAAAAAGCAAAAAATTTCAGAATTGCACCTTGCAATGCGGAGAAATTACAGTTTGTGCATTTACAATATTCATTGATTTTTGCCATTGAAAAACATCATGTTATTCATATACCAGAAATGATTGAAGCTACTGACTGAATGAAAGGAGCTGGCATCTCACTCTCTTTGAATCTTCTTTATCATGCTAAGAGGAGCAGGAAAAAGCAAAAAATTTCAGAATTGCACCTTGCAATGTGGAGAAATTACTGTTTGTGCATTTACAATATTCATTGATTTTTACCATTGAAAAACGTCCAGAAATGATTGAAGCTACTGACTGAATGAAAGTAGCTGGCATCTCACTCTCTTTGAATCTTCTTTATCATGCTAAGAGGAGCAGGAAAAAGCAAAAAATTTCAGACTTGCACCTTGCAATGCGGAGAAATTACTGTTTGTGCATTTACAATATTCATTGATTTTTGCCATTGAAAAACATCATGTTATTCATATACCAGAAATGTTTGAAGCTACTGACTGAATGAAAGGAGCTGGCATCTCACTCTCTTTGAATCTTCTTTATCATGCTAAGAGGAGCAGGAAAAAGTATAAAATTTCAGAATTGCACCTTGCAATGCGGAGAAATTACTGTTTGTGCATTTATAATATTCAATGATTTTTGCCATTGAAAAACGTCCAGAAATGATTGAAGCTACTGACTGAACGAAAGGAGCTGGCATCTCACTCTCTTTGAATCTTCTTTATCATGCTAAGAGGAGCAGGAAAAAGCAAAAAATTTCAGAATTGCACCTTGCAATGCGGAGAAATTACTGTTTGTGCATTTTCAATATTCATTGATTTTTGCCATTGAAAAACATCCAGAAATGATTGAAGCTACTGACTGAATGAAAGGAGCTGGCATCTCACTCTCTTTGAATCTTCTTTATCATGCTAAGAGGAGCAGTAAAAAGCAAAAAATTTCAGAATTGCACCTTGCAATGCGGAGAAATTACTGTTTGTGCATTTACAATATTCATTGATTTTTGCCATTGAAAAACATCATGTTATTCATATGCCAGAAATGTTTGAAGCTACTGACTGAATGAAAGGAGCTGACATCTCACTCTCTTTGAATCTTCTTTATCATGCTAAGAGGAGCAGGAAAAAGCAAAAAATTTCAGAATTGCACCTTGCAATGCGGAGAAATTACTGTTTGTGCATTTACAATATTCATTGATTTTTGCCATTGAAAAACGTCCAGAAATGATTGAAGCTACTGACTGAATGAAAGGAGCTGGCATCTCACTCTCTTTGAATCTTCTTTATCATGCTAAGAGGAGCAGGAAAAAGCAAAAAATTTCAGAATTGCACCTTGCAATGCGGAGAAATTACTGTTTGTGCATTTACAATATTCATTGATTTTTGCCATTGAAAAACATGTTATTCATATACCAGAAATGTTTGAAGCTACTGACTGAATGAAAGGAGCTGGCACCTCACTCTCTTTGAATCTTCTTTATCATGCTAAGAGGAGCGGGAAAAAGCAAAAAATTTCAGAATTGCACCTTGCAATGCGGAGAAATTACTGTTTGTGCATTTATAATATTCAATGATTTTTGCCATTGAAAAACGTCCAGAAATGATTGAAGCTACTGACTGAACGAAAGGAGCTGGCATCTCACTCTCTTTGAATCTTCTTTATCATGCTAAGAGGAGCAGGAAAAAGCAAAAAATTTCAGAATTGCACCTTGCAATGCGGAGAAATTACTGTTTGTGCATTTACAATATTCATTGATTTTTGCCATTGAAAAACATCATGTTATTCATATACCAGAAATGTTTGAAGCTACTGACTGAATGAAAGGAGCTGACATCTCACTCTCTTTGAATCTTCTTTATCATGCTAAGAGGAGCAGGAAAAAGCAAAAAATTTCAGAATTGCACCTTGCAATGCGGAGAAATTACTGTTTGTGCATTTACAATATTCATTGATTTTTGCCATTGAAAAACGTCCAGAAATGATTGAAGCTACTGACTGAATGAAAGGAGCTGGCATCTCACTCTCTTTGAATCTTCTTTATCATGCTAAGAGGAGCAGGAAAAAGCAAAAAATTTCAGAATTGCACCTTGCAATGCGGAGAAATTACTGTTTGTGCATTTACAATATTCATTGATTTTTGCCATTGAAAAACATGTTATTCATATACCAGAAATGTTTGAAGCTACTGACTGAATGAAAGGAGCTGGCACCTCACTCTCTTTGAATCTTCTTTATCATGCTAAGAGGAGCGGGAAAAAGCAAAAAATTTCAGAATTGCACCTTGCAATGCGGAGAAATTACTGTTTGTGCATTTACAATATTCATTGATTTTTGCCAATGAAAAACGTCCAGAAATGATTGAAGGTACTGACTGAATGAAAGGAGCTGGCATCTCACTCTCTTTGAATCTTCTTTATCATGCTAAGAGGAGCAGGAAAAAGCAAAAAATTTCAGAATTGCACCTTGCAATGCGGAGAAATTACTGTTTGTGCATTTACAATATTCATTGGTTTTTGCCATTGAAAAACGTCCAGAAATGATTGAAGCTACTGACTGAATGAAAGGAGCTGGCATCTCACTCTCTTTGAATCTTCTTTATCATGCTAAGAGGAGCAGGAAAAAGCAAAAAATTTCAGAATTGCACCTTGCAATGCGGAGAAATTACAGTTTGTGCATTTACAATATTCATTGATTTTTGCCATTGAAAAACATCCAGAAATGATTGAAGCTACTGACTGAATAAAAGGAGCTGGCATCTCACTCTCTTTGAATCTTCTTTATCATGCTAAGAGGAGCAGGAAAAACCAAAAAATTTCAGAATTGCACCTTGCAATGCGGAGAAATTACTGTTTGTGCATTTACAATATTCATTGATTTTTGCCATTGAAAAACATCATGTTATTCATATACCAGAAATGTTTGAAGCTACTGACTGAATGAAAGGAGCTGGCATCTCACTCTCTTTGAATCTTCTTTATCATGCTAAGAGGAGCAGGAAAAAGCAAAAAATTTCAGAATTGCACCTTGCAATGTGGAGAAATTACTGTTTGTGCATTTACAATATTCATTGATTTTTACCATTGAAAAACGTCCAGAAATGATTGAAGCTACTGACTGAATGAAAGTAGCTGGCATCTCACTCTCTTTGAATCTTCTTTATCATGCTAAGAGGAGCAGGAAAAAGCAAAAAATTTCAGACTTGCACCTTGCAATGCGGAGAAATTACTGTTTGTGCATTTACAATATTCATTGATTTTTGCCATTGAAAAACATCATGTTATTCATATACCAGAAATGTTTGAAGCTACTGACTGAATGAAAGGAGCTGGCATCTCACTCTCTTTGAATCTTCTTTATCATGCTAAGAGGAGCAGGAAAAAGCAAAAAATTTCAGAATTGCACCTTGCAATGCGGAGAAATTACTGTTTGTGCATTTACAATATTCATTGATTTTTGCCATTGAAAAACATCATGTTATTCATATACCAGAAATGTTTGAAGCTACTGACTGAATGAAAGGAGCTGGCATCTCACTCTCTTTGAATCTTCTTTATCATGCTAAGAGGAGCAGGAAAAAGCAAAAAATTTCAGAATTGCACCTTGCAATGTGGAGAAATTACTGTTTGTGCATTTACAATATTCATTGATTTTTACCATTGAAAAACGTCCAAAAATGATTGAAGCTACTGACTGAATGAAAGTAGCTGGCATCTCACTCTCTTTGAATCTTCTTTATCATGCTAAGAGGAGCAGGAAAAAGCAAAAAATTTCAGACTTGCACCTTGCAATGCGGAGAAATTACTGTTTGTGCATTTACAATATTCATTGATTTTTGCCATTGAAAAACATCATGTTATTCATATACCAGAAATGTTTGAAGCTACTGACTGAATGAAAGGAGCTGGCATCTCACTCTCTTTGAATCTTCTTTATCATGCTAAGAGGAGCAGGAAAAAGCAAAAAATTTCAGAATTGCACCTTGCAATGCGGAGAAATTACTGTTTGTGCATTTACAATATTCATTGATTTTTGCCATTGAAAAACATCATGTTATTCATATACCAGAAATGATTGAAGCTACTGACTGAATGAAAGGAGCTGGCATCTCACTCTCTTTGAATCTTCTTTATCATGCTAAGAGGAGCAGGAAAAAGTAAAAAATTTCAGAATTGCACCTTGCAATGCGGAGAAATTACTGTTTGTGCATTTATAATATTCAATGATTTTTGCCATTGAAAAACGTCCAGAAATGATTGAAGCTACTGACTGAACGAAAGGAGCTGGCATCTCACTCTCTTTGAATCTTCTTTATCATGCTAAGCGGAGCAGGAAAAAGCAAAAAATTTCAGAATTGCACCTTGCAATGCGGAGAAATTACTGTTTGTGCATTTACAATATTCATTGATTTTTGCCATTGAAAAACATCCAGAAATGATTGAAGCTACTGACTGAATGAAAGGAGCTGGCATCTCACTCTCTTTGAATCTTCTTTATCATGCTAAGAGGAGCAGGAAAAAGCAAAAAATTTCAGAATTGCACCTTGCAATGCGGAGAAATTACTGTTTGTGCATTTACAATATTCATTGATTTTTGCCATTGAAAAACATCATGTTATTCATATACCAGAAATGTTTGAAGCTACTGACTGAATGAAAGGAGCTGACATCTCACTCTCTTTGAATCTTCTTTATCATGCTAAGAGGAGCAGGAAAAAGCAAAAAATTTCAGAATTGCACCTTGCAATGCGGAGAAATTACTGTTTGTGCATTTACAATATTCATTGATTTTTGCCATTGAAAAACGTCCAGAAATGATTGAAGCTACTGACTGAATGAAAGGAGCTGGCATCTCACTCTCTTTGAATCTTCTTTATCATGCTAAGAGGAGCAGGAAAAAGCAAAAAATTTCAGAATTGCACCTTGCAATGCGGAGAAATTACTGTTTGTGCATTTACAATATTCATTGATTTTTGCCATTGAAAAACATGTTATTCATATACCAGAAATGTTTGAAGCTACTGACTGAATGAAAGGAGCTGGCACCTCACTCTCTTTGAATCTTCTTTATCATGCTAAGAGGAGCGGGAAAAAGCAAAAAATTTCAGAATTGCACCTTGCAATGCGGAGAAATTACTGTTTGTGCATTTACAATATTCATTGATTTTTGCCATTGAAAAACGTCCAGAAATGATTGAAGGTACTGACTGAATGAAAGGAGCTGGCATCTCACTCTCTTTGAATCTTCTTTATCATGCTAAGAGGAGCAGGAAAAAGCAAAAAATTTCAGAATTGCACCTTGCAATGCGGAGAAATTACTGTTTGTGCACTTACAATATTCATTGGTTTTTGCCATTGAAAAACGTCCAGAAATGATTGAAGCTACTGACTGAATGAAAGGAGCTGGCATCTCACTCTCTTTGAATCTTCTTTATCATGCTAAGAGGAGCAGGAAAAAGCAAAAAATTTCAGAATTGCACCTTGCAATGCGGAGAAATTACAGTTTGTGCATTTACAATATTCATTGATTTTTGCCATTGAAAAACATCATGTTATTCATATACCAGAAATGTTTGAAGCTACTGACTGAATGAAAGGAGCTGGCATCTCACTCTCTTTGAATCTTCTTTATCATGCTAAGAGGAGCAGGAAAAAGCAAAAAATTTCAGAATTGCACCTTGCAATGTGGAGAAATTACTGTTTGTGCATTTACAATATTCATTGATTTTTACCATTGAAAAACGTCCAGAAATGATTGAAGCTACTGACTGAATGAAAGTAGCTGGCATCTCACTCTCTTTGAATCTTCTTTATCATGCTAAGAGGAGCAGGAAAAAGCAAAAAATTTCAGACTTGCACCTTGCAATGCGGAGAAATTACTGTTTGTGCATTTACAATATTCATTGATTTTTGCCATTGAAAAACATCATGTTATTCATATACCAGAAATGTTTGAAGCTACTGACTGAATGAAAGGAGCTGGCATCTCACTCTCTTTGAATCTTCTTTATCATGCTAAGAGGAGCAGGAAAAAGCAAAAAATTTCAGAATTGCACCTTGCAATGCGGAGAAATTACTGTTTGTGCATTTACAATATTCATTGATTTTTGCCATTGAAAAACATCATGTTATTCATATACCAGAAATGTTTGAAGCTACTGACTGAATGAAAGGAGCTGGCATCTCACTCTCTTTGAATCTTCTTTATCATGCTAAGAGGAGCAGGAAAAAGCAAAAAATTTCAGAATTGCACCTTGCAATGTGGAGAAATTACTGTTTGTGCATTTACAATATTCATTGATTTTTACCATTGAAAAACGTCCAGAAATGATTGAAGCTACTGACTGAATGAATGTAGCTGGCATCTCACTCTCTTTGAATCTTCTTTATCATGCTAAGAGGAGCAGGAAAAAGCAAAAAATTTCAGACTTGCACCTTGCAATGCGGAGAAATTACTGTTTGTGCATTTACAATATTCATTGATTTTTGCCATTGAAAAACATCATGTTATTCATATACCAGAAATGTTTGAAGCTACTGACTGAATGAAAGGAGCTGGCATCTCACTCTCTTTGAATCTTCTTTATCATGCTAAGAGGAGCAGGAAAAAGCAAAAAATTTCAGAATTGCACCTTGCAATGCGGAGAAATTACTGTTTGTGCATTTACAATATTCATTGATTTTTGCCATTGAAAAACATCATGTTATTCATATACCAGAAATGTTTGAAGCTACTGACTGAATGAAAGGAGCTGGCATCTCACTCTCTTTGAATCTTCTTTATCATGCTAAGAGGAGCAGGAAAAAGCAAAAAATTTCAGAATTGCACCTTGCAATGTGGAGAAATTACTGTTTGTGCATTTACAATATTCATTGATTTTTACCATTGAAAAACGTCCAAAAATGATTGAAGCTACTGACTGAATGAAAGTAGCTGGCATCTCACTCTCTTTGAATCTTCTTTATCATGCTAAGAGGAGCAGGAAAAAGCAAAAAATTTCAGACTTGCACCTTGCAATGCGGAGAAATTACTGTTTGTGCATTTACAATATTCATTGATTTTTGCCATTGAAAAACATCATGTTATTCATATACCAGAAATGTTTGAAGCTACTGACTGAATGAAAGGAGCTGGCATCTCACTCTCTTTGAATCTTCTTTATCATGCTAAGAGGAGCAGGAAAAAGCAAAAAATTTCAGAATTGCACCTTGCAATGCGGAGAAATTACTGTTTGTGCATTTACAATATTCACTGATTTTTGCCATTGAAAAACATCATGTTATTCATATACCAGAAATGATTGAAGCTACTGACTGAATGAAAGGAGCTGGCATCTCACTCTCTTTGAATCTTCTTTATCATGCTAAGAGGAGCAGGAAAAAGTAAAAAATTTCAGAATTGCACCTTGCAATGCGGAGAAAT
This sequence comes from Phyllobates terribilis, assembly GCF_046119375.1. Taxonomy (NCBI): domain Eukaryota; kingdom Metazoa; phylum Chordata; class Amphibia; order Anura; family Dendrobatidae; genus Phyllobates; species Phyllobates terribilis. The sequence continues at coordinate 64,243 of NW_027363756.1, forward strand.
TACTGTTTGTGCATTTATAATATTCAATGATTTTTGCCATTGAAAAACGTCCAGAAATGATTGAAGCTACTGACTGAACGAAAGGAGCTGGCATCTCACTCTCTTTGAATCTTCTTTATCATGCTAAGCGGAGCAGGAAAAAGCAAAAAATTTCAGAATTGCACCTTGCAATGCGGAGAAATTACTGTTTGTGCATTTACAATATTCATTGATTTTTGCCATTGAAAAACATCCAGAAATGATTGAAGCTACTGACTGAATGAAAGGAGCTGGCATCTCACTCTCTTTGAATCTTCTTTATCATGCTAAGAGGAGCAGGAAAAAGCAAAAAATTTCAGAATTGCACCTTGCAATGCGGAGAAATTACTGTTTGTGCATTTACAATATTCATTGATTTTTGCCATTGAAAAACATCATGTTATTCATATACCAGAAATGTTTGAAGCTACTGACTGAATGAAAGGAGCTGACATCTCACTCTCTTTGAATCTTCTTTATCATGCTAAGAGGAGCAGGAAAAAGCAAAAAATTTCAGAATTGCACCTTGCAATGCGGAGAAATTACTGTTTGTGCATTTACAATATTCATTGATTTTTGCCATTGAAAAACGTCCAGAAATGATTGAAGCTACTGACTGAATGAAAGGAGCTGGCATCTCACTCTCTTTGAATCTTCTTTATCATGCTAAGAGGAGCAGGAAAAAGCAAAAAATTTCAGAATTGCACCTTGCAATGCGGAGAAATTACTGTTTGTGCATTTACAATATTCATTGATTTTTGCCATTGAAAAACATGTTATTCATATACCAGAAATGTTTGAAGCTACTGACTGAATGAAAGGAGCTGGCACCTCACTCTCTTTGAATCTTCTTTATCATGCTAAGAGGAGCGGGAAAAAGCAAAAAATTTCAGAATTGCACCTTGCAATGCGGAGAAATTACTGTTTGTGCATTTACAATATTCATTGATTTTTGCCATTGAAAAACGTCCAGAAATGATTGAAGGTACTGACTGAATGAAAGGAGCTGGCATCTCACTCTCTTTGAATCTTCTTTATCATGCTAAGAGGAGCAGGAAAAAGCAAAAAATTTCAGAATTGCACCTTGCAATGCGGAGAAATTACTGTTTGTGCATTTACAATATTCATTGGTTTTTGCCATTGAAAAACGTCCAGAAATGATTGAAGCTACTGACTGAATGAAAGGAGCTGGCATCTCACTCTCTTTGAATCTTCTTTATCATGCTAAGAGGAGCAGGAAAAAGCAAAAAATTTCAGAATTGCACCTTGCAATGCGGAGAAATTACAGTTTGTGCATTTACAATATTCATTGATTTTTGCCATTGAAAAACATCATGTTATTCATATACCAGAAATGTTTGAAGCTACTGACTGAATGAAAGGAGCTGGCATCTCACTCTCTTTGAATCTTCTTTATCATGCTAAGAGGAGCAGGAAAAAGCAAAAAATTTCAGAATTGCACCTTGCAATGTGGAGAAATTACTGTTTGTGCATTTACAATATTCATTGATTTTTACCATTGAAAAACGTCCAGAAATGATTGAAGCTACTGACTGAATGAAAGTAGCTGGCATCTCACTCTCTTTGAATCTTCTTTATCATGCTAAGAGGAGCAGGAAAAAGCAAAAAATTTCAGACTTGCACCTTGCAATGCGGAGAAATTACTGTTTGTGCATTTACAATATTCATTGATTTTTGCCATTGAAAAACATCATGTTATTCATATACCAGAAATGTTTGAAGCTACTGACTGAATGAAAGGAGCTGGCATCTCACTCTCTTTGAATCTTCTTTATCATGCTAAGAGGAGCAGGAAAAAGCAAAAAATTTCAGAATTGCACCTTGCAATGCGGAGAAATTACTGTTTGTGCATTTACAATATTCATTGATTTTTGCCATTGAAAAACATCATGTTATTCATATACCAGAAATGTTTGAAGCTACTGACTGAATGAAAGGAGCTGGCATCTCACTCTCTTTGAATCTTCTTTATCATGCTAAGAGGAGCAGGAAAAAGCAAAAAATTTCAGAATTGCACCTTGCAATGTGGAGAAATTACTGTTTGTGCATTTACAATATTCATTGATTTTTACCATTGAAAAACGTCCAAAAATGATTGAAGCTACTGACTGAATGAAAGTAGCTGGCATCTCACTCTCTTTGAATCTTCTTTATCATGCTAAGAGGAGCAGGAAAAAGCAAAAAATTTCAGACTTGCACCTTGCAATGCGGAGAAATTACTGTTTGTGCATTTACAATATTCATTGATTTTTGCCATTGAAAAACATCATGTTATTCATATACCAGAAATGTTTGAAGCTACTGACTGAATGAAAGGAGCTGGCATCTCACTCTCTTTGAATCTTCTTTATCATGCTAAGAGGAGCAGGAAAAAGCAAAAAATTTCAGAATTGCACCTTGCAATGCGGAGAAATTACTGTTTGTGCATTTACAATATTCATTGATTTTTGCCATTGAAAAACATCATGTTATTCATATACCAGAAATGATTGAAGCTACTGACTGAATGAAAGGAGCTGGCATCTCACTCTCTTTGAATCTTCTTTATCATGCTAAGAGGAGCAGGAAAAAGTAAAAAATTTCAGAATTGCACCTTGCAATGCGGAGAAATTACTGTTTGTGCATTTATAATATTCAATGATTTTTGCCATTGAAAAACGTCCAGAAATGATTGAAGCTACTGACTGAACGAAAGGAGCTGGCATCTCACTCTCTTTGAATCTTCTTTATCATGCTAAGCGGAGCAGGAAAAAGCAAAAAATTTCAGAATTGCACCTTGCAATGCGGAGAAATTACTGTTTGTGCATTTACAATATTCATTGATTTTTGCCATTGAAAAACATCCAGAAATGATTGAAGCTACTGACTGAATGAAAGGAGCTGGCATCTCACTCTCTTTGAATCTTCTTTATCATGCTAAGAGGAGCAGGAAAAAGCAAAAAATTTCAGAATTGCACCTTGCAATGCGGAGAAATTACTGTTTGTGCATTTACAATATTCATTGATTTTTGCCATTGAAAAACATCATGTTATTCATATACCAGAAATGTTTGAAGCTACTGACTGAATGAAAGGAGCTGACATCTCACTCTCTTTGAATCTTCTTTATCATGCTAAGAGGAGCAGGAAAAAGCAAAAAATTTCAGAATTGCACCTTGCAATGCGGAGAAATTACTGTTTGTGCATTTACAATATTCATTGATTTTTGCCATTGAAAAACGTCCAGAAATGATTGAAGCTACTGACTGAATGAAAGGAGCTGGCATCTCACTCTCTTTGAATCTTCTTTATCATGCTAAGAGGAGCAGGAAAGAGCAAAAAATTTCAGAATTGCACCTTGCAATGCGGAGAAATTACTGTTTGTGCATTTACAATATTCATTGATTTTTGCCATTGAAAAACATGTTATTCATATACCAGAAATGTTGAAGCTACTGACTGAATGAAAGGAGCTGGCACCTCACTCTCTTTGAATCTTCTTTATCATGCTAAGAGGAGCGGGAAAAAGCAAAAAATTTCAGAATTGCACCTTGCAATGCGGAGAAATTACTGTTTGTGCATTTACAATATTCATTGATTTTTGCCATTGAAAAACGTCCAGAAATGATTGAAGGTACTGACTGAATGAAAGGAGCTGGCATCTCACTCTCTTTGAATCTTCTTTATCATGCTAAGAGGAGCAGGAAAAAGCAAAAAATTTCAGAATTGCACCTTGCAATGCGGAGAAATTACTGTTTGTGCATTTACAATATTCATTGGTTTTTGCCATTGAAAAACGTCCAGAAATGATTGAAGCTACTGACTGAATGAAAGGAGCTGGCATCTCACTCTCTTTGAATCTTCTTTATCATGCTAAGAGGAGCAGGAAAAAGCAAAAAATTTCAGAAAAGAGGACATCGGTAAACCAGGGGAGGAGTCCTGAGGAGATAATTTGCATATTCCCACTGCATTTTGGGGTAAGTGAAGAGTCTCCGCGAGCTCAAAGAACACTGGATTTTGGCTGTTGGAGCTGAAAAGAGGACATCGGTAAACCAGGGGAGGAGTCCTGAGGAGATAATTTGCATATTCCCACTGCATTTTGGGGTAATTGAAGAGTCTCCGCGAGCTCAAAGAACACTGGATTTTGGCTGTTGGAGCTGAAAAGAGGACATCGGTAAACCAGGGGAGGAGTCCTGAGGAGATAATTTGCATATTCCCACTGCATTTTGAAGCTTTTTTTTTTTTTTTAAGCTTCTTTCACTGTTTTCAGAACATTAATAATAAGAACATGGAAGAGTCCAGGAGCCATTTGGTGAGCTGCATATCCTGCTACATGTTCACAGACTTGCCAGTGGAAAAGCCAAACTTCACATGCCAGAAATGCAAGCTTGTGTCCCTGTTGGAGGAAAAGTTGCGAAATCTAGAAGAGAGGTTAACTACCTTGAAAATCATTAAGGAAGGTGAAGAGTTCTTAGACAGAGCAGAATTATCTCTTCATGATTCAGAAAGAGAAGAAATTCGAACTGCACCTGACGAAACAGAGGAATGGAAGCATGTGACCCACAGAAGCAGGAGGATCGAGAGGCAGTCAGCACCCATACTGTTCAGGAACCAGTACCAGGCTCTCACGCAGGAGAACCATGAAGAAATACAGCAAAATAAGACTTTGCCAGCAATGAATAACCTTGTAAGCCCTCAGAATCCTCCTGGATGGAGAAAGAAGAATGTTGTGAAGAAAAAACGGAGAGTGGTGGTCATGGGGGATTCCCTGTTAAGAGGAACAGAGGCCGCTATCTGCAGACCAGACATAACCTCAAGAGAAATGTGCTGTCTTCCAGGAGCAAAAATTAAAGATGTGTCTGACAGGATATCAAGACTCTTCAGACCTACTGATCACTACCCATTCCTGCTACTACATGTGGGGACAAATGACACCGCAAGAAAGGACCTGGAAACCATCTGCAGTGACTTTGAAGACTTAGGCAAGAAAGTGAAAGAATTGGGAGCGCAGGTGGTCTTCTCATCCATCCTCCCAGTGGATGGCCATGGAACAATGAGGTGGAATAAGATTCTACAGGTGAACAACTGGCTACGTCGATGGTGCCGTCAACAAGGATTTGGATTTCTGGATCACGGAATGAATTACCTATACGATGGACTACTTGCTAGAGATGGGGTGCACCTTACGAAGACTGGAAAACATGTATTTGGAAGTCGCCTTGCTACACTCATCAGAAGAGCTTTAAACTAGAACAATGTGGGAAGGGAAGCAAAAGGCCAGAAAAAGCCATACAGCTGACAAATACTATTGAGATCTCTGCTACTGGAAGTGGAAAAGAAGAACAAAGACAAAACAATTTAAATAATAAAAATATGGGAGGAAGAGAAACCAATCACAAACTAAAATGTTTTTATACAAATGCACAAAGCATGGGCAACAAACAAGGAGAATTGGAACTACTAATGCAGGAAAAGGAATATGATGTCATTGGAATCACTGAAACTTGGTGGGACGATACACATGATTGGAATAAAAGGCTAAAAGGATACAACTTATTTGCAAGAAACAGACTTGATAAACGAGGAGGAGGTGTTGCATTGTATGTTAGAAAAGCGTATATCTGCACAGAGATTGAAGCTTCAGAGACTGGGAGTTCTGTGGAAACTGTTTGGGTAAGAATACAAGGAGAGAACAACGGAAAGGACACCATTGTAGGCATTTACTACAGGCCACCTGGGCAAGCTGAAGATATGGATGAACTCTTTATGTATCAAATGACCAAGTTCTCCAAAAAATATGACGTAGTGGTCATGGGAGATTTCAACTATCCAGACATTTGTTGGGAATCTCTCTCAAGTAAAACTAACAGGTCAAGCAAATTCTTATCTTCTCTTGCTGACAACTTTATCTTCCAAAAGGTAGGGGAGAAAACAAGGGGATCTGCTACTTTGGATCTAATCCTTATAAACAGGGAGGAAATGGTTGAGGAGGTAAAGGTGGCTGGGACCCTAGGAAGCAGCGATCATGCTATTATAGAATTTTGGATAACTAGAGGAGGAAGACATGTGAAGACTCAAACTTCAAGGTTAGATTTTAGAAAGGCAGATTTTAAGAGACTCAGAAACAGAATAGGAGGGATCCAATGGCTGGATGTCCTTAAGGACAAAAATGTCCAGGAAGGATGGGAAATTTTTAAAAATGAGATTCTCAAAGCACAATCGTTAACAATCCCGAAAAGTAGGAAGAATGGGAAGCATTTAAGGAAACCAGGATGGATGAACACAGAACTTAAACACATGCTAAAAAGAAAGAAAGAAATGTTTATTAAATGGAAAGAGGGAGGCATATCTAAAGAAGATTATAATGCAGTCTGCAGATCCTGCAGGGCACGTATCAGGTTAGCTAAAGCTGACAATGAATTAAGGCTTGCAAGAGATGTCAAAAGCAATAAAAAAGGATTTTGGGGGTATGTCAGAAGTAAAAGAAAAGTCAAAGATGCTATAGGATTTTTACAGGATGAAAATGGAGAAATGGTAAGAGAGGATGTTGAGAAGGCCGAACTTTTTAATTCCTATTTTGCATCTGTTTTCTCTCAGAAAGAAAATGTAACATCAACTGATCTTCACTGTCCTTTTAAAGGAATAGAGGAATCCAAGTTATCTGTAAACAGAAAGATTGTGAGGGAATATTTAGCTAACATAAATGAGTTCAAGTCTCCAGGTCCAGATGAATTACACCCCAGAGTACTGAAGGAGATCGTAGAAGAAATTTTAGAACCACTCTCCATAATCTTTGAAAATTCTTGGAGAACAGGAGAAGTCCCAGAAGACTGGAGAAGAGCAAATGTTGTTCCTATCTTCAAAAAGGGGAAGAAAGTGGACCCAGGGAACTATAGGCCGGTGAGTCTGACTTCTATACCAGGAAAGATCTTTGAACAAATTATTAAACAACATGTATGTAAGTACATGGATAAGAATGAAGTGATTAACCAGAGTCAGCATGGGTTTGTAACTAACAAGTCATGTCAGACTAACTTAATTTCCTTCTATGACAGAATCACTGACTGGGTGGATCAGGGAAATGCTGTAGATATAGTATATCTTGACTTCAGCAAAGCATTTGACAAAGTATCTCACACCATCCTTATTGAAAAAATGACCAAGTATGCAATGGACCAGGCAACTGTTAGGTGGATTCATAACTGGCTTAGTGATCGGACTCAAAGGGTGGTTGTAAATGGCTTCACATCCAGCTGGATGAATGTCTCAAGTGGGGTACCACAGGGCTCTGTCCTGGGACCTGTATTGTTCAACATCTTTATCAATGATTTAGATGAAGGAATTGAGGGTAAACTGATTAAATTTGCTGATGACACAAAGCTAGGAGGGATAGCTAATACTAGAGAAGAGAGAGAGAGGATTCAAAAAGACCTAAATAAACTGGAGCAGTGGGCAGCAACCAACAGAATGGTTTTTAACAGGGAAAAATGCAAAGTACTACATCTGGGCAATAAAAATGAAAAAAACATATACAGAATGGGAGGAATAGAGCTAAGCAACAGTACATGTGAAAAAGACTTAGGTATACTAATAGATCATAGACTGAACATGAGTCAACAGTGTGATGCAGCAGCAAAAAAGGCAAATACAATTCTGGGATGTATTAACAGAAGCATACAGTCTAGATCACGTGAAGTCATTATCGGTCTTTACTCCTCTTTGGTCAGACCTCATCTGGAATACTGTGTACAGTTTTGGGCACCACATTTTAAAAAAGACATAGACAAACTGGAGCAAGTTCAGAGAAGAGCGACCAGAATGGTGACTGGTCTGCAAACCATGTCCTATGAGGAACGGGTGCAGGATTTGGGAATGTTTAGCTTGCAAAAAAGAAGACTGAGAGGAGACTTAATAGCTGTCTACAAATATGTCAAGGGCTGTCACATTGTAGAAGGATCATCTTTATTCTCATTTGCACAAGGAAAGACTAGAAGCAATGGGATGAAACTAAATGGGAGGAGACACAGATTAGATATTAGAAAAAACTTTTTGACAGTTAGGGTGATTAATGAGTGGAACAGGCTGCCACGAGAGGTGGTGAGTTCCCCTTCAATGGACGTCTTCAAACAGAGGCTGGACAGACATCTGTCTGAGATGATCTAGTGAATCCTGCTTTGAGCAGGGGGTTGGACCAGATGACCCAGGAGGTCCCTTCCAACTCTACCATTCTATGATTCTATGATTCTATGATTCTAGAATTGCACCTTGCAATGCGGAGAAATTACAGTTTGTGCATTTACAATATTCATTGATTTTTGCCATTGAAAAACATCCAGAAATGATTGAAGCTACTGACTGAATGAAAGGAGCTGGCATCTCACTCTCTTTGAATCTTCTTTATCATGCTAAGAGGAGCAGGAAAAAGCAAAAAATTTCAGAATTGCACCTTGCAATGCGGAGAAATTACTGTTTGTGCATTTACAATATTCATTGATTTTTGCCATTGAAAAACATCATGTTATTCATATACCAGAAATGTTTGAAGCTACTGACTGAATGAAAGGAGCTGGCATCTCACTCTCTTTGAATCTTCTTTATCATGCTAAGAGGAGCAGGAAAAAGCAAAAAATTTCAGAATTGCACCTTGCAATGCGGAGAAATTACTGTTTGTGCATTTACAATATTCATTGATTTTTGCCATTGAAAAACATCATGTTATTCATATACCAGAAATGATTGAAGCTACTGACTGAATGAAAGGAGCTGGCATCTCACTCTCTTTGAATCTTCTTTATCATGCTAAGAGGAGCAGGAAAAAGTAAAAAATTTCAGAATTGCACCTTGCAATGCGGAGAAATTACTGTTTGTGCATTTATAATATTCAATGATTTTTGCCATTGAAAAACGTCCAGAAATGATTGAAGCTACTGACTGAACGAAAGGAGCTGGCATCTCACTCTCTTTGAATCTTCTTTATCATGCTAAGCGGAGCAGGAAAAAGCAAAAAATTTCAGAATTGCACCTTGCAATGCGGAGAAATTACTGTTTGTGCATTTACAATATTCATTGATTTTTGCCATTGAAAAACATCCAGAAATGATTGAAGCTACTGACTGAATGAAAGGAGCTGGCATCTCACTCTCTTTGAATCTTCTTTATCATGCTAAGAGGAGCAGGAAAAAGCAAAAAATTTCAGAATTACACCTTGCAATGCGGAGAAATTACTGTTTGTGCATTTACAATATTCATTGATTTTTGCCATTGAAAAACATCATGTTATTCATATACCAGAAATGTTTGAAGCTACTGACTGAATGAAAGGAGCTGACATCTCACTCTCTTTGAATCTTCTTTATCATGCTAAGAGGAGCAGGAAAAAGCAAAAAATTTCAGAATTGCACCTTGCAATGCGGAGAAATTACTGTTTGTGCATTTACAATATTCATTGATTTTTGCCATTGAAAAACGTCCAGAAATGATTGAAGCTACTGACTGAATGAAAGGAGCTGGCATCTCACTCTCTTTGAATCTTCTTTATCATGCTAAGAGGAGCAGGAAAAAGCAAAAAATTTCAGAATTGCACCTTGCAATGCGGAGAAATTACTGTTTGTGCATTTACAATATTCATTGATTTTTGCCATTGAAAAACATGTTATTCATATACCAGAAATGTTTGAAGCTACTGACTGAATGAAAGGAGCTGGCACCTCACTCTCTTTGAATCTTCTTTATCATGCTAAGAGGAGCGGGAAAAAGCAAAAAATTTCAGAATTGCACCTTGCAATGCGGAGAAATTACTGTTTGTGCATTTACAATATTCATTGATTTTTGCCATTGAAAAACGTCCAGAAATGATTGAAGGTACTGACTGAATGAAAGGAGCTGGCATCTCACTCTCTTTGAATCTTCTTTATCATGCTAAGAGGAGCAGGAAAAAGCAAAAAATTTCAGAATTGCAACTTGCAATGCGGAGAAATTACTGTTTGTGCATTTACAATATTCATTGGTTTTTGCCATTGAAAAACGTCCAGAAATGATTGAAGCTACTGACTGAATGAAAGGAGCTGGCATCTCACTCTCTTTGAATCTTCTTTATCATGCTAAGAGGAGCAGGAAAAAGCAAAAAATTTCAGAATTGCACCTTGCAATGCGGAGAAATTACAGTTTGTGCATTTACAATATTCATTGATTTTTGCCATTGAAAAACATCATGTTATTCATATACCAGAAATGTTTGAAGCTACTGACTGAATGAAAGGAGCTGGCATCTCACTCTCTTTGAATCTTCTTTATCATGCTAAGAGGAGCAGGAAAAAGCAAAAAATTTCAGAATTGCACCTTGCAATGTGGAGAAATTACTGTTTGTGCATTTACAATATTCATTGATTTTTACCATTGAAAAACGTCCAGAAATGATTGAAGCTACTGACTGAATGAAAGTAGCTGGCATCTCACTCTCTTTGAATCTTCTTTATCATGCTAAGAGGAGCAGGAAAAAGCAAAAAATTTCAGACTTGCACCTTGCAATGCGGAGAAATTACTGTTTGTGCATTTACAATATTCATTGATTTTTGCCATTGAAAAACATCATGTTATTCATATACCAGAAATGTTTGAAGCTACTGACTGAATGAAAGGAGCTGGCATCTCACTCTCTTTGAATCTTCTTTATCATGCTAAGAGGAGCAGGAAAAAGCAAAAAATTTCAGAATTGCACCTTGCAATGCGGAGAAATTACTGTTTGTGCATTTACAATATTCATTGATTTTTGCCATTGAAAAACATCATGTTATTCATATACCAGAAATGTTTGAAGCTACTGACTGAATGAAAGGAGCTGGCATCTCACTCTCTTTGAATCTTCTTTATCATGCTAAGAGGAGCAGGAAAAAGCAAAAAATTTCAGAATTGCACCTTGCAATGTGGAGAAATTACTGTTTGTGCATTTACAATATTCATTGATTTTTACCATTGAAAAACGTCCAAAAATGATTGAAGCTACTGACTGAATGAAAGTAGCTGGCATCTCACTCTCTTTGAATCTTCTTTATCATGCTAAGAGGAGCAGGAAAAAGCAAAAAATTTCAGACTTGCACCTTGCAATGCGGAGAAATTACTGTTTGTGCATTTACAATATTCATTGATTTTTGCCATTGAAAAACATCATGTTATTCATATACCAGAAATGTTTGAAGCTACTGACTGAATGAAAGGAGCTGGCATCTCACTCTCTTTGAATCTTCTTTATCATGCTAAGAGGAGCAGGAAAAAGCAAAAAATTTCAGAATTGCACCTTGCAATGCGGAGAAATTACTGTTTGTGCATTTACAATATTCATTGATTTTTGCCATTGAAAAACATCATGTTATTCATATACCAGAAATGATTGAAGCTACTGACTGAATGAAAGGAGCTGGCATCTCACTCTCTTTGAATCTTCTTTATCATGCTAAGAGGAGCAGGAAAAAGTAAAAAATTTCAGAATTGCACCTTGCAATGCGGAGAAATTACTGTTTGTGCATTTATAATATTCAATGATTTTTGCCATTGAAAAACGTCCAGAAATGATTGAAGCTACTGACTGAACGAAAGGAGCTGGCATCTCACTCTCTTTGAATCTTCTTTATCATGCTAAGCGGAGCAGGAAAAAGCAAAAAATTTCAGAATTGCACCTTGCAATGCGGAGAAATTACTGTTTGTGCATTTACAATATTCATTGATTTTTGCCATTGAAAAACATCCAGAAATGATTGAAGCTACTGACTGAATGAAAGGAGCTGGCATCTCACTCTCTTTGAATCTTCTTTATCATGCTAAGAGGAGCAGGAAAAAGCAAAAAATTTCAGAATTGCACCTTGCAATGCGGAGAAATTACTGTTTGTGCATTTACAATATTCATTGATTTTTGCCATTGAAAAACATCATGTTATTCATATACCAGAAATGTTTGAAGCTACTGACTGAATGAAAGGAGCTGACATCTCACTCTCTTTGAATCTTCTTTATCATGCTAAGAGGAGCAGGAAAAAGCAAAAAATTTCAGAATTGCACCTTGCAATGCGGAGAAATTACTGTTTGTGCATTTACAATATTCATTGATTTTTGCCATTGAAAAACGTCCAGAAATGATTGAAGCTACTGACTGAATGAAAGGAGCTGGCATCTCACTCTCTTTGAATCTTCTTTATCATGCTAAGAGGAGCAGGAAAAAGCAAAAAATTTCAGAATTGCACCTTGCAATGCGGAGAAATTACTGTTTGTGCATTTACAATATTCATTGATTTTTGCCATTGAAAAACATGTTATTCATATACCAGAAATGTTTGAAGCTACTGACTGAATGAAAGGAGCTGGCACCTCACTCTCTTTGAATCTTCTTTATCATGCTAAGAGGAGCGGGAAAAAGCAAAAAATTTCAGAATTGCACCTTGCAATGCGGAGAAATTACTGTTTGTGCATTTACAATATTCATTGATTTTTGCCATTGAAAAACGTCCAGAAATGATTGAAGGTACTGACTGAATGAAAGGAGCTGGCATCTCACTCTCTTTGAATCTTCTTTATCATGCTAAGAGGAGCAGGAAAAAGCAAAAAATTTCAGAATTGCACCTTGCAATGCGGAGAAATTACTGTTTGTGCATTTACAATATTCATTGGTTTTTGCCATTGAAAAACGTCCAGAAATGATTGAAGCTACTGACTGAATGAAAGGAGCTGGCATCTCACTCTCTTTGAATCTTCTTTATCATGCTAAGAGGAGCAGGAAAAAGCAAAAAATTTCAGAATTGCACCTTGCAATGCGGAGAAATTACAGTTTGTGCATTTACAATATTCATTGATTTTTGCCATTGAAAAACATCCAGAAATGATTGAAGCTACTGACTGAATGAAAGGAGCTGGCATCTCACTCTCTTTGAATCTTCTTTATCATGCTAAGAGGAGCAGGAAAAAGCAAAAAATTTCAGAATTGCACCTTGCAATGCGGAGAAATTACTGCTTGTGCATTTACAATATTCATTGATTTTTGCCATTGAAAAACATCATGTTATTCATATACCAGAAATGTTTGAAGCTACTGACTGAATGAAAGGAGCTGGCATCTCACTCTCTTTGAATCTTCTTTATCATGCTAAGAGGAGCAGGAAAAAGCAAAAAATTTCAGAATTGCACCTTGCAATGTGGAGAAATTACTGTTTGTGCATTTACAATATTCATTGATTTTTACCATTGAAAAACGTCCAGAAATGATTGAAGCTACTGACTGAATGAAAGTAGCTGGCATCTCACTCTCTTTGAATCTTCTTTATCATGCTAAGAGGAGCAGGAAAAAGCAAAAAATTTCAGAATTGCACCTTGCAATGCGGAGAAATTACTGTTTGTGCATTTACAATATTCATTGATTTTTGCCATTGAAAAACATCATGTTATTCATATACCAGAAATGTTTGAAGCTACTGACTGAATGAAAGGAGCTGGCATCTCACTCTCTTTGAATCTTCTTTATCATGCTAAGAGGAGCAGGAAAAAGCAAAAAATTTCAGAATTGCACATGGCAATGCGGAGAAATTACTGTTTGTGCATTTACAATATTCATTGATTTTTGCCATTGAAAAACATCATGTTATTCATATACCAGAAATGTTTGAAGCTACTGACTGAATGAAAGGAGCTGGCAACTCACTCTCTTTGAATCTTCTTTATCATGCTAAGAGGAGCAGGAAAAAGCAAAAAATTTCAGAATTGCACCTTGCAATGTGGAGAAATTACTGTTTGTGCATTTACAATATTCATTGATTTTTACCATTGAAAAACGTCCAGAAATGATTGAAGTTACTGACTGAATGAAAGTAGCTGGCATCTCACTCTCTTTGAATCTTCTTTATCATGCTAAGAGGAGCAGGAAAAAGCAAAAAATTTCAGACTTGCACCTTGCAATGCGGAGAAATTACTGTTTGTGCATTTACAATATTCATTGATTTTTGCCATTGAAAAACATCATGTTATTCATATACCAGAAATGATTGAAGCTACTGACTGAATGAAAGGAGCTGGCATCTCACTCTCTTTGAATCTTCTTTATCATGCTAAGAGGAGCAGGAAAAAGTAAAAAAAATTTCAGAATTGCACCTTGCAATGCGGAGAAATTACTGTTTGTGCATTTATAATATTCAATGATTTTTGCCATTGAAAAACGTCCAGAAATGATTGAAGCTACTGACTGAACGAACTGAGCTGGCATCTCACTCTCTTTGAATCTTCTTTATCATGCTAAGAGGAGCAGGAAAAAGCAAAAAATTTCAGAATTGCACCTTGCAATGCGGAGAAATTACTGTTTGTGCATTTACAATATTCATTGATTTTTGCCATTGAAAAACATCATGTTATTCATATACCAGAAATGTTTGAAGCTACTGACTGAATGAAAGGAGCTGGCATCTCACTCTCTTTGAATCTTCTTTATCATGCTAAGAGGAGCAGGAAAAAGCAAAAAATTTCAGAATTGCACCTTGCAATGCGGAGAAATTACTGTTTGTGCATTTACAATATTCATTGATTTTTGCCATTGAAAAACATCCAGAAATGATTGAAGCTACTGACTGAATGAAAGGAGCTGGCATCTCACTCTCTTTGAATCTTCTTTATCATGCTAAGAGGAGCAGGAAAAAGCAAAAAATTTCAGAATTGCACCTTGCAATGCGGAGAAATTACTGTTTGTGCATTTACAATATTCATTGATTTTTGCCATTGAAAAACATCATGTTATTCATATACCAGAAATGTTTGAAGCTACTGACTGAATGAAAGGAGCTGGCATCTCACTCTCTTTGAATCTTCTTTATCATGCTAAGAGGAGCAGGAAAAAGCAAAAAATTTCAGAATTGCACCTTGCAATGCGGAGAAATTACTGTTTGTGCATTTACAATATTCATTGATTTTTGCCATTGAAAAACGTCCAGAAATGATTGAAGTTACTGACTGAATGAAAGGAGCTGGCATCTCACTCTCTTTGAATCTTCTTTATCATGCTAAGAGGAGCAGGAAAAAGCAAAAAATTTCAGAATTGCACCTTGCAATGCGGAGAAATTACTGTTTGTGCATTTACAATATTCATTGGTTTTTGCCATTGAAAAACGTCCAGAAATGATTGAAGCTACTGACTGAATGAAAGGAGCTGGCATCTCACTCTCTTTGAATCTTCTTTATCATGCTAAGAGGAGCAGGAAAAAGCAAAAAATTTCAGAATTGCACCTTGCAATGCGGAGAAATTACAGTTTGTGCATTTACAATATTCATTGATTTTTGCCATTGAAAAACATCCAGAAATGATTGAAGCTACTGACTGAATGAAAGGAGCTGGCATCTCACTCTCTTTGAATCTTCTTTATCATGCTAAGAGGAGCAGGAAAAAGCAAAAAATTTCAGAATTGCACCTTGCAATGCGGAGAAATTACTGTTTGTGCATTTACAATATTCATTGATTTTTGCCATTGAAAAACATCATGTTATTCATATACCAGAAATGTTTGAAGCTACTGACTGAATGAAAGGAGCTGGCATCTCACTCTCTTTGAATCTTCTTTATCATGCTAAGAGGAGCAGGAAAAAGCAAAAAATTTCAGAATTGCACCTTGCAATGTGGAGAAATTACTGTTTGTGCATTTACAATATTCATTGATTTTTACCATTGAAAAACGTCCAGAAATGATTGAAGCTACTGACTGAATGAAAGTAGCTGGCATCTCACTCTCTTTGAATCTTCTTTATCATGCTAAGAGGAGCAGGAAAAAGCAAAAAATTTCAGACTTGCACCTTGCAATGCGGAGAAATTACTGTTTGTGCATTTACAATATTCATTGATTTTTGCCATTGAAAAACATCATGTTATTCATATACCAGAAATGTTTGAAGCTACTGACTGAATGAAAGGAGCTGGCATCTCACTCTCTTTGAATCTTCTTTATCATGCTAAGAGGAGCAGGAAAAAGCAAAAAATTTCAGAATTGCACCTTGCAATGCGGAGAAATTGCTGTTTGTGCATTTACAATATTCATTGATTTTTGCCATTGAAAAACATCATGTTATTCATATACCAGAAATGATTGAAGCTACTGACTGAATGAAAGGAGCTGGCATCTCACTCTCTTTGAATCTTCTTTATCATGCTAAGAGGAGCAGGAAAAAGTAAAAAATTTCAGAATTGCACGTTGCAATGCGGAGAAATTACTGTTTGTGCATTTATAATATTCAATGACTTTTGCCATTGAAAAACGTCCAGAAATGATTGAAGCTACTGACTGAACGAAAGGAGCTGACATCTCACTCTCTTTGAATCTTCTTTATCATGCTAAGAGGAGCAGGAAAAAGCAAAAAATTTCAGAATTGCACCTTGCAATGCGGAGAAATTACTGTTTGTGCATTTACAATATTCATTGATTTTTGCCATTGAAAAACATCCAGAAATGATTGAAGCTACTGACTGAATGAAAGGAGCTGGCATCTCACTCTCTTTGAATCTTCTTTATCATGCTAAGAGGAGCAGGAAAAAGCAAAAAATTTCAGAATTGCACCTTGCAATGCGGAGAAATTACTGTTTGTGCATTTACAATATTCATTGATTTTTGCCATTGAAAAACATCATGTTATTCATATACCAGAAATGTTTGAAGCTACTGACTGAATGAAAGGAGCTGACATCTCACTCTCTTTGAATCTTCTTTATCATGCTAAGAGGAGCAGGAAAAAGCAAAAAATTTCAGAATTGCACCTTGCAATGCGGAGAAATTACTGTTTGTGCATTTACAATATTCATTGATTTTTGCCATTGAAAAACGTCCAGAAATGATTGAAGCTACTGACTGAATGAAAGGAGCTGGCATCTCACTCTCTTTGAATCTTCTTTATCATGCTAAGAGGAGCAGGAAAAAGCAAAAAATTTCAGAATTGCACCTTGCAATGCGGAGAAATTACTGTTTGTGCATTTACAATATTCATTGATTTTTGCCATTGAAAAACATGTTATTCATATACCAGAAATGTTTGAAGCTACTGACTGAATGAAAGGAGCTGGCACCTCACTCTCTTTGAATCTTCTTTATCATGCTAAGAGGAGCGGGAAAAAGCAAAAAATTTCAGAATTGCACCTTGCAATGCGGAGAAATTACTGTTTGTGCATTTATAATATTCAATGATTTTTGCCATTGAAAAACGTCCAGAAATTATTGAAGCTACTGACTGAACGAAAGGAGCTGGCATCTCACTCTCTTTGAATCTTCTTTATCATGCTAAGAGGAGCAGGAAAAAGCAAAAAATTTCAGAATTGCACCTTGCAATGCGGAGAAATTACTGTTTGTGCATTTACAATATTCATTGATTTTTGCCATTGAAAAACATCCAGAAATGATTGAAGCTACTGACTGAATGAAAGGAGCTGGCATCTCACTCTCTTTGAATCTTCTTTATCATGCTAAGAGGAGCAGGAAAAAGCAAAAAATTTCAGAATTGCACCTTGCAATGCGGAGAAATTACTGTTTGTGCATTTACAATATTCATTGATTTTTGCCATTGAAAAACATCATGTTATTCATATACCAGAAATGTTTGAAGCTACTGACTGAATGAAAGGAGCTGACATCTCACTCTCTTTGAATCTTCTTTATCATGCTAAGAGGAGCAGGAAAAAGCAAAAAATTTCAGAATTGCACCTTGCAATGCGGAGAAATTGCTGTTTGTGCATTTACAATATTCATTGATTTTTGCCATTGAAAAACGTCCAGAAATGATTGAAGCTACTGACTGAATGAAAGGAGCTGGCATCTCACTCTCTTTGAATCTTCTTTATCATGCTAAGAGGAGCAGGAAAAAGCAAAAAATTTCAGAATTGCACCTTGCAATGCGGAGAAATTACTGTTTGTGCATTTACAATATTCATTGATTTTTGCCATTGAAAAACATCATGTTATTCATATACCAGAAATGTTTGAAGCTACTGACTGAATGAAAGGAGCTGACATCTCACTCTCTTTGAATCTTCTTTATCATGCTAAGAGGAGCAGGAAAAAGCAAAAAATTTCAGAATTGCACCTTGCAATGCGGAGAAATTACTGTTTGTGCATTTACAATATTCATTGATTTTTGCCATTGAAAAACATCCAGAAATGATTGAAGCTACTGACTGAATGAAAGGAGCTGGCATCTCACTCTCTTTGAATCTTCTTTATCATGCTAAGAGGAGCAGGAAAAAGCAAAAAATTTCAGAATTGCACCTTGCAATGCGGAGAAATTACTGTTTGTGCATTTACAATATTCATTGATTTTTGCCATTGAAAAACATCATGTTATTCATATACCAGAAATGTTTGAAGCTACTGACTGAATGAAAGGAGCTGGCATCTCACTCTCTTTGAATCTTCTTTATCATGCTAAGAGGAGCAGGAAAAAGCAAAAAATTTCAGAATTGCACCTTGCAATGCGGAGAAATTACTGTTTGTGCATTTACAATATTCATTGATTTTTGCCATTGAAAAACGTCCAGAAATGATTGAAGTTACTGACTGAATGAAAGGAGCTG
Source organism: Phyllobates terribilis (assembly GCF_046119375.1). NCBI lineage: Eukaryota > Metazoa > Chordata > Amphibia > Anura > Dendrobatidae > Phyllobates > Phyllobates terribilis. The sequence goes on from NW_027363756.1 coordinate 82,829, forward strand.
GCATCTCACTCTCTTTGAATCTTCTTTATCATGCTAAGAGGAGCAGGAAAAAGCAAAAAATTTCAGAATTGCACCTTGCAATGCGGAGAAATTACTGTTTGTGCATTTACAATATTCATTGGTTTTTGCCATTGAAAAACGTCCAGAAATGATTGAAGCTACTGACTGAATGAAAGGAGCTGGCATCTCACTCTCTTTGAATCTTCTTTATCATGCTAAGAGGAGCAGGAAAAAGCAAAAAATTTCAGAATTGCACCTTGCAATGCGGAGAAATTACAGTTTGTGCATTTACAATATTCATTGATTTTTGCCATTGAAAAACATCCAGAAATGATTGAAGCTACTGACTGAATGAAAGGAGCTGGCATCTCACTCTCTTTGAATCTTCTTTATCATGCTAAGAGGAGCAGGAAAAAGCAAAAAATTTCAGAATTGCACCTTGCAATGCGGAGAAATTACTGTTTGTGCATTTACAATATTCATTGATTTTTGCCATTGAAAAACATCATGTTATTCATATACCAGAAATGTTTGAAGCTACTGACTGAATGAAAGGAGCTGGCATCTCACTCTCTTTGAATCTTCTTTATCATGCTAAGAGGAGCAGGAAAAAGCAAAAAATTTCAGAATTGCACCTTGCAATGTGGAGAAATTACTGTTTGTGCATTTACAATATTCATTGATTTTTACCATTGAAAAACGTCCAGAAATGATTGAAGCTACTGACTGAATGAAAGTAGCTGGCATCTCACTCTCTTTGAATCTTCTTTATCATGCTAAGAGGAGCAGGAAAAAGCAAAAAATTTCAGACTTGCACCTTGCAATGCGGAGAAATTACTGTTTGTGCATTTACAATATTCATTGATTTTTGCCATTGAAAAACATCATGTTATTCATATACCAGAAATGTTTGAAGCTACTGACTGAATGAAAGGAGCTGGCATCTCACTCTCTTTGAATCTTCTTTATCATGCTAAGAGGAGCAGGAAAAAGCAAAAAATTTCAGAATTGCACCTTGCAATGCGGAGAAATTACTGTTTGTGCATTTACAATATTCATTGATTTTTGCCATTGAAAAACATCATGTTATTCATATACCAGAAATGATTGAAGCTACTGACTGAATGAAAGGAGCTGGCATCTCACTCTCTTTGAATCTTCTTTATCATGCTAAGAGGAGCAGGAAAAAGTAAAAAATTTCAGAATTGCACCTTGCAATGCGGAGAAATTACTGTTTGTGCATTTATAATATTCAATGATTTTTGCCATTGAAAAACGTCCAGAAATGATTGAAGCTACTGACTGAACGAAAGGAGCTGACATCTCACTCTCTTTGAATCTTCTTTATCATGCTAAGAGGAGCAGGAAAAAGCAAAAAATTTCAGAATTGCACCTTGCAATGCGGAGAAATTACTGTTTGTGCATTTACAATATTCATTGATTTTTGCCATTGAAAAACATCCAGAAATGATTGAAGCTACTGACTGAATGAAAGGAGCTGGCATCTCACTCTCTTTGAATCTTCTTTATCATGCTAAGAGGAGCAGGAAAAAGCAAAAAATTTCAGAATTGCACCTTGCAATGCGGAGAAATTACTGTTTGTGCATTTACAATATTCATTGATTTTTGCCATTGAAAAACATCATGTTATTCATATACCAGAAATGTTTGAAGCTACTGACTGAATGAAAGGAGCTGACATCTCACTCTCTTTGAATCTTCTTTATCATGCTAAGAGGAGCAGGAAAAAGCAAAAAATTTCAGAATTGCACCTTGCAATGCGGAGAAATTACTGTTTGTGCATTTACAATATTCATTGATTTTTGCCATTGAAAAACGTCCAGAAATGATTGAAGCTACTGACTGAATGAAAGGAGCTGGCATCTCACTCTCTTTGAATCTTCTTTATCATGCTAAGAGGAGCAGGAAAAAGCAAAAAATTTCAGAATTGCACCTTGCAATGCGGAGAAATTACTGTTTGTGCATTTACAATATTCATTGATTTTTGCCATTGAAAAACATGTTATTCATATACCAGAAATGTTTGAAGCTACTGACTGAATGAAAGGAGCTGGCACCTCACTCTCTTTGAATCTTCTTTATCATGCTAAGAGGAGCGGGAAAAAGCAAAAAATTTCAGAATTGCACCTTGCAATGCGGAGAAATTACTGTTTGTGCATTTATAATATTCAATGATTTTTGCCATTGAAAAACGTCCAGAAATGATTGAAGCTACTGACTGAACGAAAGGAGCTGGCATCTCACTCTCTTTGAATCTTCTTTATCATGCTAAGAGGAGCAGGAAAAAGCAAAAAATTTCAGAATTGCACCTTGCAATGCGGAGAAATTACTGTTTGTGCATTTACAATATTCATTGATTTTTGCCATTGAAAAACATCCAGAAATGATTGAAGCTACTGACTGAATGAAAGGAGCTGGCATCTCACTCTCTTTGAATCTTCTTTATCATGCTAAGAGGAGCAGGAAAAAGCAAAAAATTTCAGAATTGCACCTTGCAATGCGGAGAAATTACTGTTTGTGCATTTACAATATTCATTGATTTTTGCCATTGAAAAACATCATGTTATTCATATACCAGAAATGTTTGAAGCTACTGACTGAATGAAAGGAGCTGACATCTCACTCTCTTTGAATCTTCTTTATCATGCTAAGAGGAGCAGGAAAAAGCAAAAAATTTCAGAATTGCACCTTGCAATGCGGAGAAATTGCTGTTTGTGCATTTACAATATTCATTGATTTTTGCCATTGAAAAACGTCCAGAAATGATTGAAGCTACTGACTGAATGAAAGGAGCTGGCATCTCACTCTCTTTGAATCTTCTTTATCATGCTAAGAGGAGCAGGAAAAAGCAAAAAATTTCAGAATTGCACCTTGCAATGCGGAGAAATTACTGTTTGTGCATTTACAATATTCATTGATTTTTGCCATTGAAAAACATGTTATTCATATACCAGAAATGTTTGAAGCTACTGACTGAATGAAAGGAGCTGGCACCTCACTCTCTTTGAATCTTCTTTATCATGCTAAGAGGAGCGGGAAAAAGCAAAAAATTTCAGAATTGCACCTTGCAATGCGGAGAAATTACTGTTTGTGCATTTACAATATTCATTGATTTTTGCCATTGAAAAACGTCCAGAAATGATTGAAGGTACTGACTGAATGAAAGGAGCTGGCATCTCACTCTCTTTGAATCTTCTTTATCATGCTAAGAGGAGCAGGAAAAAGCAAAAAATTTCAGAATTGCACCTTGCAATGCGGAGAAATTACAGTTTGTGCATTTACAATATTCATTGATTTTTGCCATTGAAAAACATCCAGAAATGATTGAAGCTACTGACTGAATGAAAGGAGCTGGCATCTCACTCTCTTTGAATCTTCTTTATCATGCTAAGAGGAGCAGGAAAAAGCCAAAAATTTCAGAATTGCACCTTGCAATGCGGAGAAATTACTGTTTGTGCATTTACAATATTCATTGATTTTTGCCATTGAAAAACATCATGTTATTCATATACCAGAAATGTTTGAAGCTACTGACTGAATGAAAGGAGCTGGCATCTCACTCTCTTTGAATCTTCTTTATCATGCTAAGAGGAGCAGGAAAAAGCAAAAAATTTCAGAATTGCACCTTGCAATGTGGAGAAATTACTGTTTGTGCATTTACAATATTCATTGATTTTTACCATTGAAAAACGTCCAGAAATGATTGAAGCTACTGACTGAATGAAAGTAGCTGGCATCTCACTCTCTTTGAATCTTCTTTATCATGCTAAGAGGAGCAGGAAAAAGCAAAAAATTTCAGACTTGCACCTTGCAATGCGGAGAAATTACTGTTTGTGCATTTACAATATTCATTGATTTTTGCCATTGAAAAACATCATGTTATTCATATACCAGAAATGTTTGAAGCTACTGACTGAATGAAAGGAGCTGGCATCTCACTCTCTTTGAATCTTCTTTATCATGCTAAGAGGAGCAGGAAAAAGCAAAAAATTTCAGAATTGCACCTTGCAATGTGGAGAAATTACTGTTTGTGCATTTACAATATTCATTGATTTTTACCATTGAAAAACGTCCAGAAATGATTGAAGCTACTGACTGAATAAAAGTAGCTGGCATCTCACTCTCTTTGAATCTTCTTTATCATGCTAAGAGGAGCAGGAAAAGCAAAAAAATTTCAGACTTGCACCTTGCAATGCGGAGAAATTACTGTTTGTGCATTTACAATATTCATTGATTTTTGCCATTGAAAAACATCATGTTATTCATATAACAGAAATGTTTGAAGCTACTGACTGAATGAAAGGAGCTGGCATCTCACTCTCTTTGAATCTTCTTTATCATGCTAAGAGGAGCAGGAAAAAGCAAAAAATTTCAGAATTGCACCTTGCAATGCGGAGAAATTACTGTTTGTGCATTTACAATATTCATTGATTTTTGCCATTGAAAAACATCATGTTATTCATATACCAGAAATGATTGAAGCTACTGACTGAATGAAAGGAGCTGGCATCTCACTCTCTTTGAATCTTCTTTATCATGCTAAGAGGAGCAGGAAAAAGTAAAAAATTTCAGAATTGCACCTTGCAATGCGGAGAAATTACTGTTTGTGCATTTATAATATTCAATGATTTTTGCCATTGAAAAACGTCCAGAAATGATAGAAACTACTGACTGAACGAAAGGAGCTGGCATCTCACTCTCTTTGAATCTTCTTTATCATGCTAAGAGGAGCAGGAAAAAGCAAAAAATTTCAGAATTGCACCTTGCAATGCGGAGAAATTACTGTTTGTGCATTTACAATATTCATTGATTTTTGCCATTGAAAAACATCCAGAAATGATTGAAGCTACTGACTGAATGAAAGGAGCTGGCATCTCACTCTCTTTGAATCTTCTTTATAATGCTAAGAGGAGCAGGAAAAAGCAAAAAATTTCAGAATTGCACCTTGCAATGCGGAGAAATTACTGTTTGTGCATTTACAATATTCATTGATTTTTGCCATTGAAAAACATCATGTTATTCATATACCAGAAATGTTTGAAGCTACTGACTGAATGAAAGGAGCTGACATCTCACTCTCTTTGAATCTTCTTTATCATGCTAAGAGGAGCAGGAAAAAGCAAAAAATTTCAGAATTGCACCTTGCAATGCGGAGAAATTACTGTTTGTGCATTTACAATATTCATTGATTTTTTCCATTGAAAAACATCCAGAAATGATTGAAGCTACTGACTGAATGAAAGGAGCTGGCATCTCACTCTCTTTGAATCTTCTTTATCATGCTAAGAGGAGCAGGAAAAAGCAAAAAATTTCAGAATTGCACCTTGCAATGCGGAGAAATTACTGTTTGTGCATTTACAATATTCATTGATTTTTGCCATTGAAAAACATCATGTTATTCATATACCAGAAATGTTTGAAGCTACTGACTGAATGAAAGGAGCTGGCATCTCACTCTCTTTGAATCTTCTTTATCATGCTAAGAGGAGCAGGAAAAAGCAAAAAATTTCAGAATTGCACCTTGCAATGCGGAGAAATTACTGTTTGTGCATTTACAATATTCATTGATTTTTGCCATTGAAAAACATCATGTTATTCATATACCAGAAATGTTTGAAGCTACTGACTGAATGAAAGGAGCTGGCATCTCACTCTCTTTGAATCTTCTTTATCATGCTAAGAGGAGCAGGAAAAAGCAAAAAATTTCAGAATTGCACCTTGCAATGTGGAGAAATTACTGTTTGTGCATTTACAATATTCATTGATTTTTACCATTGAAAAACGTCCAGAAATGATTGAAGCTACTGACTGAATGAAAGTAACTGGCATCTCACTCTCTTTGAATCTTCTTTATCATGCTAAGAGGAGCAGGAAAAAGCAAAAAATTTCAGACTTGCACCTTGCAATGCGGAGAAATTACTGTTTGTGCATTTACAATATTCATTGATTTTTGCCATTGAAAAACATCATGTTATTCATATACCAGAAATGTTTGAAGCTACTGACTGAATGAAAGGAGCTGGCATCTCACTCTCTTTGAATCTTCTTTATCATGCTAAGAGGAGCAGGAAAAAGCAAAAAATTTCAGAATTGCACCTTGCAATGCGGAGAAATTACTGTTTGTGCATTTACAATATTCATTGATTTTTGCCATTGAAAAACGTCCAGAAATGATTGAAGCTACTGACTGAATGAAAGGAGCTGGCATCTCACTCTCTTTGAATCTTCTTTATCATGCTAAGAGGAGCAGGAAAAAGCAAAAAATTTCAGAATTGCACCTTGCAATGCGGAGAAATTACTGTTTGTGCATTTACAATCTTCATTAATTTTTGCCATTGAAAAACGTCCAGAAATGATTGAAGCTACTGACTGAATGAAAGGAGCTGGCATCTCACTCTCTTTGAATCTTCTTTATCATGCTAAGAGGAGCAGGAAAAATCAAAAAATTTCAGAATTGCACCTTGCAATGCGGAGAAATTACTGTTTGTGCATTTACAATATTCATTGATTTTTGCCATTGAAAAACATGTTATTCATATACCAGAAATGTTTGAAGCTACTGACTGAATGAAAGGAGCTGGCACCTCACTCTCTTTGAATCTTCTTTATCATGCTAAGAGGAGCGGGAAAAAGCAAAAAATTTCAGAATTGCACCTTGCAATGCGGAGAAATTACTGTTTGTGCATTTACAATATTCATTGATTTTTGCCATTGAAAAACGTCCAGAAATGATTGAAGGTACTGACTGAATGAAAGGAGCTGGCATCTCACTCTCTTTGAATCTTCTTTATCATGCTAAGAGGAACAGGAAAAAGCAAAAAATTTCAGAATTGCACCTTGCAATGCGGAGAAATTACTGTTTGTGCATTTACAATATTCATTGATTTTTGCCACTGAAAAACGTCCAGAAATGATTGAAGCTACTGACTGAATGAAAGGAGCTGGCATCTCACTCTCTTTGAATCTTCTTTATCATGCTAAGAGGAGCAGGAAAAAGCAAAAAATTTCAGAATTGCACCTTGCAATGCGGAGAAATTACAGTTTGTGCATTTACAATATTCATTGATTTTTGCCATTGAAAAACATCCAGAAATGATTGAAGCTACTGACTGAATGAAAGGAGCTGGCATCTCACTCTCTTTGAATCTTCTTTATCATGCTAAGAGGAGCAGGAAAAAGCAAAAAATTTCAGAATTGCACCTTGCAATGCGGAGAAATTACTGTTTGTGCATTTACAATATTCATTGATTTTTGCCATTGAAAAACATCATGTTATTCATATACCAGAAATGTTTGAAGCTACTGACTGAATGAAAGGAGCTGGCATCTCACTCTCTTTGAATCTTCTTTATCATGCTAAGAGGAGCAGGAAAAAGCAAAAAATTTCAGAATTGCACCTTGCAATGTGGAGAAATTACTGTTTGTGCATTTACAATATTCATTGATTTTTACCATTGAAAAACGTCCAGAAATGATTGAAGCTACTGACTGAATGAAAGTAGCTGGCATCTCACTCTCTTTGAATCTTCTTTATCATGCTAAGAGGAGCAGGAAAAAGCAAAAAATTTCAGACTTGCACCTTGCAATGCGGAGAAATTACTGTTTGTGCATTTACAATATTCATTGATTTTTGCCATTGAAAAACATCATGTTATTCATATACCAGAAATGTTTGAAGCTACTGACTGAATGAAAGGAGCTGGCATCTCACTCTCTTTGAATCTTCTTTATCATGCTAAGAGGAGCAGGAAAAAGCAAAAAATTTCAGAATTGCACCTTGCAATGCGGAGAAATTACTGTTTGTACATTTACAATATTCATTGATTTTTGCCATTGAAAAACATCCAGAAATGATTGAAGCTACTGACTGAATGAAAGGAGCTGGCATCTCACTCTCTTTGAATCTTCTTTATCATGCTAAGAGGAGCAGGAAAAAGCAAAAAATTTCAGAATTGCACCTTGCAATGCGGAGAAATTACTGTTTGTGCATTTACAATATTCATTGATTTTTGCCATTGAAAAACATCATGTTATTCATATACCAGAAATGTTTGAAGCTACTGACTGAATGAAAGGAGCTGACATCACACTCTCTTTGAATCTTCTTTATCATGCTAAGAGGAGCAGGAAAAAGCAAAAAATTTCAGAATTGCACCTTGCAATGCGGAGAAATTACTGTTTGTGCATTTACAATATTCATTGATTTTTGCCATTGAAAAACATCCAGAAATGATTGAAGCTACTGACTGAATGAAAAGAGCTGGCATCTCACTCTCTTTGAATCTTCTTTATCATGCTAAGAGGAGCAGGAAAAAGCAAAAAATTTCAGAATTGCACCTTGCAATGCGGAGAAATTACTGTTTGTGCATTTACAATATTCATTGATTTTTGCCATTGAAAAACATCATGTTATTCATATACCAGAAATGTTTGAAGCTACTGACTGAATGAAAGGAGCTGGCATCTCACTCTCTTTGAATCTTCTTTATCATGCTAAGAGGAGCAGGAAAAAGCAAAAAATTTCAGAATTGCACCTTGCAATGCGGAGAAATTACTGTTTGTGCATTTACAATATTCATTGATTTTTGCCATTGAAAAACGTCCAGAAATGATTGAAGGTACTGACTGAATGAAAGGAGCTGGCATCTCACTCTCTTTGAATCTTCTTTATCATGCTAAGAGGAGCAGGAGAAAGCAAAAAATTTCAGAATTGCACCTTGCAATGCGGAGAAATTACAGTTTGTGCATTTACAATATTCATTGATTTTTGCCATTGAAAAACATCCAGAAATGATTGAAGCTACTGACTGAATGAAAGGAGCTGGCATCTCACTCTCTTTGAATCTTCTTTATCATGCTAAGAGGAGCAGGAAAAAGCAAAAAATTTCAGAATTGCACCTTGCAATGCGGAGAAATTACTGTTTGTGCATTTACAATATTCATTGATTTTTGCCATTGAAAAACATCATGTTATTCATATACCAGAAATGTTTGAAGCTACTGACTGAATGAAAGGAGCTGGCATCTCACTCTCTTTGAATCTTCTTTATCATGCTAAGAGGAGCAGGAAAAAGCAAAAAATTTCAGAATTGCACCTTGCAATGCGGAGAAATTACAGTTTGTGCATTTACAATATTCATTGATTTTTGCCATTGAAAAACATCCAGAAATGATTGAAGCTACTGACTGAATGAAAGGAGCTGGCATCTCACTCTCTTTGAATCTTCTTTATCATGCTAAGAGGAGCAGGAAAAAGCAAAAAATTTCAGAATTGCACCTTGCAATGCGGAGAAATTACTGTTTGTGCATTTACAATATTCATTGATTTTTGCCATTGAAAAACATCATGTTATTCATATACCAGAAATGTTTGAAGCTACTGACTGAATGAAAGGAGCTGGCATCTCACTCTCTTTGAATCTTCTTTATCATGCTAAGAGGAGCAGGAAAAAGCAAAAAATTTCAGAATTGCACCTTGCAATGTGGAGAAATTACTGTTTGTGCATTTACAATATTCATTGATTTTTACCATTGAAAAACGTCCAGAAATGATTGAAGCTACTGACTGAATGAAAGTAGCTGGCATCTCACTCTCTTTGAATCTTCTTTATCATGCTAAGAGGAGCAGGAAAAAGCAAAAAATTTCAGACTTGCACCTTGCAATGCGGAGAAATTACTGTTTGTGCATTTACAATATTCATTGATTTTTGCCATTGAAAAACATCATGTTATTCATATACCAGAAATGTTTGAAGCTACTGACTGAATGAAAGGAGCTGGCATCTCACTCTCTTTGAATCTTCTTTATCATGCTAAGAGGAGCAGGAAAAAGCAAAAAATTTCAGAATTGCACCTTGCAATGCGGAGAAATTACTGTTTGTACATTTACAATATTCATTGATTTTTGCCATTGAAAAACATCCAGAAATGATTGAAGCTACTGACTGAATGAAAGGAGCTGGCATCTCACTCTCTTTGAATCTTCTTTATCATGCTAAGAGGAGCAGGAAAAAGCAAAAAATTTCAGAATTGCACCTTGCAATGCGGAGAAATTACTGTTTGTGCATTTACAATATTCATTGATTTTTGCCATTGAAAAACATCATGTTATTCATATACCAGAAATGTTTGAAGCTACTGACTGAATGAAAGGAGCTGACATCACACTCTCTTTGAATCTTCTTTATCATGCTAAGAGGAGCAGGAAAAAGCAAAAAATTTCAGAATTGCACCTTGCAATGCGGAGAAATTACTGTTTGTGCATTTACAATATTCATTGATTTTTGCCATTGAAAAACATCCAGAAATGATTGAAGCTACTGACTGAATGAAAAGAGCTGGCATCTCACTCTCTTTGAATCTTCTTTATCATGCTAAGAGGAGCAGGAAAAAGCAAAAAATTTCAGAATTGCACCTTGCAATGCGGAGAAATTACTGTTTGTGCATTTACAATATTCATTGATTTTTGCCATTGAAAAACATCATGTTATTCATATACCAGAAATGTTTGAAGCTACTGACTGAATGAAAGGAGCTGGCATCTCACTCTCTTTGAATCTTCTTTATCATGCTAAGAGGAGCAGGAAAAAGCAAAAAATTTCAGAATTGCACCTTGCAATGCGGAGAAATTACTGTTTGTGCATTTACAATATTCATTGATTTTTGCCATTGAAAAACGTCCAGAAATGATTGAAGGTACTGACTGAATGAAAGGAGCTGGCATCTCACTCTCTTTGAATCTTCTTTATCATGCTAAGAGGAGCAGGAGAAAGCAAAAAATTTCAGAATTGCACCTTGCAATGCGGAGAAATTACAGTTTGTGCATTTACAATATTCATTGATTTTTGCCATTGAAAAACATCCAGAAATGATTGAAGCTACTGACTGAATGAAAGGAGCTGGCATCTCACTCTCTTTGAATCTTCTTTATCATGCTAAGAGGAGCAGGAAAAAGCAAAAAATTTCAGAATTGCACCTTGCAATGCGGAGAAATTACTGTTTGTGCATTTACAATATTCATTGATTTTTGCCATTGAAAAACATCATGTTATTCATATACCAGAAATGTTTGAAGCTACTGACTGAATGAAAGGAGCTGGCATCTCACTCTCTTTGAATCTTCTTTATCATGCTAAGAGGAGCAGGAAAAAGCAAAAAATTTCAGAATTGCACCTTGCAATGTGGAGAAATTACTGTTTGTGCATTTACAATATTCATTGATTTTTACCATTGAAAAACGTCCAGAAATGATTGAAGCTACTGACTGAATGAAAGTAGCTGGCATCTCACTCTCTTTGAATCTTCTTTATCATGCTAAGAGGAGCAGGAAAAAGCAAAAAATTTCAGACTTGCACCTTGCAATGCGGAGAAATTACTGTTTGTGCATTTACAATATTCATTGATTTTTGCCATTGAAAAACATCATGTTATTCATATGCCAGAAATGTTTGAAGCTACTGACTGAATGAAAGGAGCTGGCATCTCACTCTCTTTGAATCTTCTTTATCATGCTAAGAGGAGCAGGAAAAAGCAAAAAATTTCAGAATTGCACCTTGCAATGCGGAGAAATTACTGTTTGTGCATTTACAATATTCATTGATTTTTGCCATTGAAAAACATCATGTTATTCATATACCAGAAATGTTTGAAGCTACTGACTGAATGAAAGGAGCTGGCATCTCACTCTCTTTGAATCTTCTTTATCATGCTAAGAGGAGCAGGAAAAAGTAAAAAATTTCAGAATTGCACCTTGCAATGCGGAGAAATTACTGTTTGTGCATTTATAATATTCAATGATTTTTGCCATTGAAAAACGTCCAGAAATGATTGAAGCTACTGACTGAACGAAAGGAGCTGGCATCTCACTCTCTTTGAATCTTCTTTATCATGCTAAGAGGAGCAGGAAAAAGCAAAAAATTTCAGAATTGCACCTTGCAATGCGGAGAAATTACTGTTTGTGCATTTACAATATTCATTGATTTTTGCCATTGAAAAACATCCAGAAATGATTGAAGCTACTGACTGAATGAAAGGAGCTGGCATCTCACTCTCTTTGAATCTTCTTTATCATGCTAAGAGGAGCAGGAAAAAGCAAAAAATTTCAGAATTGCACCTTGCAATGCGGAGAAATTACTGTTTGTGCATTTACAATATTCATTGATTTTTGCCATTGAAAAACATCATGTTATTCATATACCAGAAATGTTTGAAGCTACTGACTGAATGAAAGGAGCTGACATCTCACTCTCTTTGAGTCTTCTTTATCATGCTAAGAGGAGCAGGAAAAAGCAAAAAATTTCAGAATTGCACCTTGCAATGCCGAGAAATTACTGTTTGTGCATTTACAATATTCATTGATTTTTGCCATTGAAAAACGTCCAGAAATGATTGAAGCTACTGACTGAATGAAAGGAGCTGGCATCTCACTCTCTTTGAATCTTCTTTATCATGCTAAGAGGAGCAGGAAAAAGCAAAAAATTTCAGAATTGCACCTTGCAATGCGGAGAAATTACTGTTTGTGCATTTACAATATTCATTGATTTTTGCCATTGAAAAACATGTTATTCATATACCAGAAATGTTTGAAGCTACTGACTGAATGAAAGGAGCTGGCACCTCACTCTCTTTGAATCTTCTTTATCATGCTAAGAGGAGCGGGAAAAAGCAAAAAATTTCAGAATTGCACCTTGCAATGCGGAGAAATTACTGTTTGTGCATTTATAATATTCAATGATTTTTGCCATTGAAAAACGTCCAGAAATGATTGAAGCTACTGACTGAACGAAAGGAGCTGGCATCTCACTCTCTTTGAATCTTCTTTATCATGCTAAGAGGAGCAGGAAAAAGCAAAAAATTTCAGAATTGCACCTTGCAATGCGGAGAAATTACTGTTTGTGCATTTACAATATTCATTGATTTTTGCCATTGAAAAACATCATGTTATTCATATACCAGAAATGTTTGAAGCTACTGACTGAATGAAAGGAGCTGACATCTCACTCTCTTTGAATCTTCTTTATCATGCTAAGAGGAGCAGGAAAAAGCAAAAAATTTCAGAATTGCACCTTGCAATGCGGAGAAATTACTGTTTGTGCATTTACAATATTCATTGATTTTTACCATTGAAAAACGTCCAGAAATGATTGAAGCTACTGACTGAATGAAAGTAGCTGGCATCTCACTCTCTTTGAATCTTCTTTATCATGCTAAGAGGAGCAGGAAAAAGCAAAAAATTTCAGACTTGCACCTTGCAATGCGGAGAAATTACTGTTTGTGCATTTACAATATTCATTGATTTTTGCCATTGAAAAACATCATGTTATTCATATACCAGAAATGTTTGAAGCTACTGACTGAATGAAAGGAGCTGGCATCTCACTCTCTTTGAATCTTCTTTATCATGCTAAGAGGAGCAGGAAAAAGCAAAAAATTTCAGAATTGCACCTTGCAATGCGGAGAAATTACTGTTTGTGCATTTACAATATTCATTGATTTTTGCCATTGAAAAACATCCAGAAATGATTGAAGCTACTGACTGAATGAAAGGAGCTGGCATCTCACTCTCTTTGAATCTTCTTTATCATGCTAAGAGGAGCAGGAAAAAGCAAAAAATTTCAGAATTGCACCTTGCAATGCGGAGAAATTACTGTTTGTGCATTTACAATATTCATTGATTTTTGCCATTGAAAAACATCATGTTATTCATATACCAGAAATGTTTGAAGCTACTGACTGAATGAAAGGAGCTGACATCACACTCTCTTTGAATCTTCTTTATCATGCTAAGAGGAGCAGGAAAAAGCAAAAAATTTCAGAATTGCACCTTGCAATGCGGAGAAATTACTGTTTGTGCATTTACAATATTCATTGATTTTTGCCATTGAAAAACATCCAGAAATGATTGAAGCTACTGACTGAATGAAAAGAGCTGGCATCTCACTCTCTTTGAATCTTCTTTATCATGCTAAGAGGAGCAGGAAAAAGCAAAAAATTTCAGAATTGCACCTTGCAATGCGGAGAAATTACTGTTTGTGCATTTACAATATTCATTGATTTTTGCCATTGAAAAACATCATGTTATTCATATACCAGAAATGTTTGAAGCTACTGACTGAATGAAAGGAGCTGGCATCTCACTCTCTTTGAATCTTCTTTATCATGCTAAGAGGAGCAGGAAAAAGCAAAAAATTTCAGAATTGCACCTTGCAATGCGGAGAAATTACTGTTTGTGCATTTACAATATTCATTGATTTTTGCCATTGAAAAACGTCCAGAAATGATTGAAGGTACTGACTGAATGAAAGGAGCTGGCATCTCACTCTCTTTGAATCTTCTTTATCATGCTAAGAGGAGCAGGAAAAAGCAAAAAATTTCAGAATTGCACCTTGCAATGCGGAGAAATTACTGTTTGTGCATTTACAATATTCATTGGTTTTTGCCATTGAAAAACGTCCAGAAATGATTGAAGCTACTGACTGAATGAAAGGAGCTGGCATCTCACTCTCTTTGAATCTTCTTTATCATGCTAAGAGGAGCAGGAAAAAGCAAAAAATTTCAGAATTGCACCTTGCAATGCGGAGAAATTACAGTTTGTGCATTTACAATATTCATTGATTTTTGCCATTGAAAAACATCCAGAAATGATTGAAGCTACTGACTGAATGAAAGGAGCTGGCATCTCACTCTCTTTGAATCTTCTTTATCATGCTAAGAGGAGCAGGAAAAAGCAAAAAATTTCAGAATTGCACCTTGCAATGTGGAGAAATTACTGTTTGTGCATTTACAATATTCATTGATTTTTACCATTGAAAAACGTCCAGAAATGATTGAAGCTACTGACTGAATGAAAGTAGCTGGCATCTCACTCTCTTTGAATCTTCTTTATCATGCTAAGAGGAGCAGGAAAAAGCAAAAAATTTCAGACTTGCACCTTGCAATGCGGAGAAATTACTGTTTGTGCATTTACAATATTCATTGATTTTTGCCATTGAAAAACATCATGTTATTCATATACCAGAAATGTTTGAAGCTACTGACTGAATGAAAGGAGCTGGCATCTCACTCTCTTTGAATCTTCTTTATCATGCTAAGAGGAGCAGGAAAAAGCAAAAAATTTCAGAATTGCACCTTGCAATGCGGAGAAATTACTGTTTGTGCATTTACAATATTCATTGATTTTTGCCATTGAAAAACATCATGTTATTCATATACCAGAAATGTTTGAAGCTACTGACTGAATGAAAGGAGCTGGCATCTCACTCTCTTTGAATCTTCTTTATCATGCTAAGAGGAGCAGGAAAAAGCAAAAAATTTCAGAATTGCACCTTGCAATGTGGAGAAATAACTGTTTGTGCATTTACAATATTCATTGATTTTTACCATTGAAAAACGTCCAGAAATGATTGAAGCTACTGACTGAATGAAAGTAGCTGGCATCTCACTCTCTTTGAATCTTCTTTATCATGCTAAGAGGAGCAGGAAAAAGCAAAAAATTTCAGACTTGCACCTTGCAATGCGGAGAAATTACTGTTTGTGCATTTACAATATTCATTGATTTTTGCCATTGAAAAACATCATGTTATTCATATACCAGAAATGTTTGAAGCTACTGACTGAATGAAAGGAGCTGGCATCTCACTCTCTTTGAATCTTCTTTATCATGCTAAGAGGAGCAGGAAAAAGCAAAAAATTTCAGAATTGCACCTTGCAATGCGGAGAAATTACTGTTTGTGCATTTACAATATTCATTGATTTTTGCCATTGAAAAACATCATGTTATTCATATACCAGAAATGATTGAAGCTACTGACTGAATGAAAGGAGCTGGCATCTCACTCTCTTTGAATCTTCTTTATCATGCTAAGAGGAGCAGGAAAAAGTAAAAAATTTCAGAATTGCACCTTGCAATGCGGAGAAATTACTGTTTGTGCATTTATAATATTCAATGATTTTTGCCATTGAAAAACGTCCAGAAATGATTGAAGCTACTGACTGAACGAAAGGAGCTGGCATCTCACTCTCTTTGAATCTTTTTTATCATGCTAAGAGGAGCAGGAAAAAGCAAAAAATTTCAGAATTGCACCTTGCAATGCGGAGAAATTACTGTTTGTGCATTTACAATATTCATTGATTTTTGCCATTGAAAAACATCCAGAAATGATTGAAGCTACTGACTGAATGAAAGGAGCTGGCATCTCACTCTCTTTGAATCTTCTTTATCATGCTAAGAGGAGCAGGAAAAAGCAAAAAATTTCAGAATTGCACCTTGCAATGCGGAGAAATTACTGTTTGTGCATTTACAATATTCATTGATTTTTGCCATTGAAAAACATCATGTTATTCATATACCAGAAATGTTTGAAGCTACTGACTGAATGAAAGGAGCTGACATCTCACTCTCTTTGAATCTTCTTTATCATGCTAAGAGGAGCAGGAAAAAGCAAAAAATTTCAGAATTGCACCTTGCAATGCGGAGAAATTACTGTTTGTGCATTTACAATATTCATTGATTTTTGCCATTGAAAAACATCATGTTATTCATATACCAGAAATGTTTGAAGCTACTGACTGAATGAAAGGAGCTGGCATCTCACTCTCTTTGAATCTTCTTTATCATGCTAAGAGGAGCAGGAAAAAGCAAAAAATTTCAGAATTGCACCTTGCAATGTGGAGAAATTACTGTTTGTGCATTTACAATATTCATTGATTTTTACCATTGAAAAACGTCCAGAAATGATTGAAGCTACTGACTGAATGAAAGTAGCTGGCATCTCACTCTCTTTGAATCTTCTTTATCATGCTAAGAGGAGCAGGAAAAAGCAAAAAATTTCAGACTTGCTCCTTGCAATGCGGAGAAATTACTGTTTGTGCATTTACAATATTCATTGATTTTTGCCATTGAAAAACATCATGTTATTCATATGCCAGAAATGTTTGAAGCTACTGACTGAATGAAAGGAGCTGGCATCTCACTCTCTTTGAATCTTCTTTATCATGCTAAGAGGAGCAGGAAAAAGCAAAAAATTTCAGAATTGCACCTTGCAATGCGGAGAAATTACTGTTTGTGCATTTACAATATTCATTGATTTTTGCCATTGAAAAACATCATGTTATTCATATACCAGAAATGTTTGAAGCTACTGACTGAATGAAAGGAGCTGGCATCTCACTCTCTTTGAATCTTCTTTATCATGCTAAGAGGAGCAGGAAAAAGCAAACAATTTCAGAATTGCACCTTGCAATGTGGAGAAATTACTGTTTGTGCATTTACAATATTCATTGATTTTTACCATTGAAAAACGTCCAGAAATGATTGAAGCTACTGACTGAATGAAAGTAGCTGGCATCTCACTCTCTTTGAATCTTCTTTATCATGCTAAGAGGAGCAGGAAAAAGCAAAAAATTTCAGACTTGCACCTTGCATTGCGGAGAAATTACTGTTTGTGCATTTACAATATTCATTGATTTTTGCCATTGAAAAACATCATGTTATTCATATACCAGAAATGTTTGAAGCTACTGACTGAATGAAAGGAGCTGGCATCTCACTCTCTTTGAATCTTCTTTATCATGCTAAGAGGAGCAGGAAAAAGTAAAAAATTTCAGAATTGCACCTTGCAATGCGGAGAAATTACTGTTTGTGCATTTATAATATTCAATGATTTTTGCCATTGAAAAACGTCCAGAAATGATTGAAGCTACTGACTGAACGAAAGGAGCTGGCATCTCACTCTCTTTGAATCTTCTTTATCATGCTAAGAGGAGCAGGAAAAAGCAAAAAATTTCAGAATTGCACCTTGCAATGCGGAGAAATTACTGTTTGTGCATTTACAATATTCATTGATTTTTGCCATTGAAAAACATCCAGAAATGATTGAAGCTACTGACTGAATGAAAGGAGCTGGCATCTCACTCTCTTTGAATCTTCTTTATCATGCTAAGAGGAGCAGGAAAAAGCAAAAAATTTCAGAATTGCACCTTGCAATGCGGAGAAATTACTGTTTGTGCATTTACAATATTCATTGATTTTTGCCATTGAAAAACATCATGTTATTCATATACCAGAAATGTTTGAAGCTACTGACTGAATGAAAGGAGCTGACATCACACTCTCTTTGAATCTTCTTTATCATGCTAAGAGGAGCAGGAAAAAGCAAAAAATTTCAGAATTGCACCTTGCAATGCGGAGAAATTACTGTTTGTGCATTTACAATATTCATTGATTTTTGCCATTGAAAAACATCCAGAAATGATTGAAGCTACTGACTGAATGAAAAGAGCTGGCATCTCACTCTCTTTGAATCTTCTTTATCATGCTAAGAGGAGCAGGAAAAAGCAAAAAATTTCAGAATTGCACCTTGCAATGCGGAGAAATTACTGTTTGTGCATTTACAATATTCATTGATTTTTGCCATTGAAAAACATCATGTTATTCATATACCAGAAATGTTTGAAGCTACTGACTGAATGAAAGGAGCTGGCATCTCACTCTCTTTGAATCTTCTTTATCATGCTAAGAGGAGCAGGAAAAAGCAAAAAATTTCAGAATTGCACCTTGCAATGCGGAGAAATTACTGTTTGTGCATTTACAATATTCATTGATTTTTGCCATTGAAAAACGTCCAGAAATGATTGAAGGTACTGACTGAATGAAAGGAGCTGGCATCTCACTCTCTTTGAATCTTCTTTATCATGCTAAGAGGAGCAGGAAAAAGCAAAAAATTTCAGAATTGCACCTTGCAATGCGGAGAAATTACTGTTTGTGCATTTACAATATTCATTGGTTTTTGCCATTGAAAAACGTCCAGAAATGATTGAAGCTACTGACTGAATGAAAGGAGCTGGCATCTCACTCTCTTTGAATCTTCTTTATCATGCTAAGAGGAGCAGGAAAAAGCAAAAAATTTCAGAATTGCACCTTGCAATGCGGAGAAATTACAGTTTGTGCATTTACAATATTCATTGATTTTTGCCATTGAAAAACATCCAGAAATGATTGAAGCTACTGACTGAATGAAAGGAGCTGGCATCTCACTCTCTTTGAATCTTCTTTATCATGCTAAGAGGAGCAGGATAAAGCAAAAAATTTCAGAATTGCACCTTGCAATGTGGAGAAATTACTGTTTGTGCATTTACAATATTCATTGATTTTTACCATTGAAAAACGTCCAGAAATGATTGAAGCTACTGACTGAATGAAAGTAGCTGGCATCTCACTCTCTTTGAATCTTCTTTATCATGCTAAGAGGAGCAGGAAAAAGCAAAAAATTTCAGACTTGCACCTTGCAATGCGGAGAAATTACTGTTTGTGCATTTACAATATTCATTGATTTTTGCCATTGAAAAACATCATGTTATTCATATACCAGAAATGTTTGAAGCTACTGACTGAATGAAAGGAGCTGGCATCTCACTCTCTTTGAATCTTCTTTATCATGCTAAGAGGAGCAGGAAAAAGCAAAAAATTTCAGAATTGCACCTTGCAATGCGGAGAAATTACTGTTTGTGCATTTACAATATTCATTGATTTTTGCCATTGAAAAACATCTTGTTATTCATATACCAGAAATGTTTGAAGCTACTGACTGAATGAAAGGAGCTGGCATCTCACTCTCTTTGAATCTTCTTTATCATGCTAAGAGGAGCAGGAAAAAGCAAAAAATTTCAGAATTGCACCTTGCAATGTGGAGAAATAACTGTTTGTGCATTTACAATATTCATTGATTTTTACCATTGAAAAACGTCCAGAAATGATTGAAGCTACTGACTGAATGAAAGTAGCTGGCATCTCACTCTCTTTGAATCTTCTTTATCATGCTAAGAGGAGCAGGAAAAAGCAAAAAATTTCAGAATTGCACCTTGCAATGCGGAGAAATTACTGTTTGTGCATTTACAATATTCATTGATTTTTGCCATTGAAAAACATCATGTTATTCATATACCAGAAATGATTGAAGCTACTGACTGAATGAAAGGAGCTGGCATCTCACTCTCTTTGAATCTTCTTTATCATGCTAAGAGGAGCAGGAAAAAGTAAAAAATTTCAGAATTGCACCTTGCAATGCGGAGAAATTACTGTTTGTGCATTTATAATATTCAATGATTTTTGCCATTGAAAAACGTCCAGAAATGATTGAAGCTACTGACTGAACGAAAGGAGCTGGCATCTCACTCTCTTTGAATCTTCTTTATCATGCTAAGAGGAGCAGGAAAAAGCAAAAAATTTCAGAATTGCACCTTGCAATGCGGAGAAATTACTGTTTGTGCATTTACAATATTCATTGATTTTTGCCATTGAAAAACATCCAGAAATGATTGAAGCTACTGACTGAATGAAAGGAGCTGGCATCTCACTCTCTTTGAATCTTCTTTATCATGCTAAGAGGAGCAGGAAAAAGCAAAAAATTTCAGAATTGCACCTTGCAATGCGGAGAAATTACTGTTTGTGCATTTACAATATTCATTGATTTTTGCCATTGAAAAACATCATGTTATTCATATACCAGAAATGTTTGAAGCTACTGACTGAATGAAAGGAGCTGACATCTCACTCTCTTTGAATCTTCTTTATCATGCTAAGAGGAGCAGGAAAAAGCAAAAAATTTCAGAATTGCACCTTGCAATGCGGAGAAATTACTGTTTGTGCATTTACAATATTCATTGATTTTTGCCATTGAAAAACATCATGTTATTCATATACCAGAAATGTTTGAAGCTACTGACTGAATGAAAGGAGCTGGCATCTCACTCTCTTTGAATCTTCTTTATCATGCTAAGAGGAGCAGGAAAAAGCAAAAAATTTCAGAATTGCACCTTGCAATGTGGAGAAATTACTGTTTGTGCATTTACAATATTCATTGATTTTTACCATTGAAAAACGTCCAGAAATGATTGAAGCTACTGACTGAATGAAAGTAGCTGGCATCTCACTCTCTTTGAATCTTCTTTATCATGCTAAGAGGAGCAGGAAAAAGCAAAAAATTTCAGACTTGCACCTTGCAATGCGGAGAAATTACTGTTTGTGCATTTACAATATTCATTGATTTTTGCCATTGAAAAACATCATGTTATTCATATGCCAGAAATGTTTGAAGCTACTGACTGAATGAAAGGAGCTGGCATCTCACTCTCTTTGAATCTTCTTTATCATGCTAAGAGGAGCAGGAAAAAGCAAAAAATTTCAGAATTGCACCTTGCAATGCGGAGAAATTACTGTTTGTGCATTTACAATATTCATTGATTTTTGCCATTGAAAAACATCATGTTATTCATATACCAGAAATGTTTGAAGCTACTGACTGAATGAAAGGAGCTGGCATCTCACTCTCTTTGAATCTTCTTTATCATGCTAAGAGGAGCAGGAAAAAGCAAACAATTTCAGAATTGCACCTTGCAATGTGGAGAAATTACTGTTTGTGCATTTACAATATTCATTGATTTTTACCATTGAAAAACGTCCAGAAATGATTGAAGCTACTGACTGAATGAAAGTAGCTGGCATCTCACTCTCTTTGAATCTTCTTTATCATGCTAAGAGGAGCAGGAAAAAGCAAAAAATTTCAGACTTGCACCTTGCATTGCGGAGAAATTACTGTTTGTGCATTTACAATATTCATTGATTTTTGCCATTGAAAAACATCATGTTATTCATATACCAGAAATGTTTGAAGCTACTGACTGAATGAAAGGAGCTGGCATCTCACTCTCTTTGAATCTTCTTTATCATGCTAAGAGGAGCAGGAAAAAGTAAAAAATTTCAGAATTGCACCTTGCAATGCGGAGAAATTACTGTTTGTGCATTTATAATATTCAATGATTTTTGCCATTGAAAAACGTCCAGAAATGATTGAAGCTACTGACTGAACGAAAGGAGCTGGCATCTCACTCTCTTTGAATCTTCTTTATCATGCTAAGAGGAGCAGGAAAAAGCAAAAAATTTCAGAATTGCACCTTGCAATGCGGAGAAATTACTGTTTGTGCATTTACAATATTCATTGATTTTTGCCATTGAAAAACATCCAGAAATGATTGAAGCTACTGACTGAATGAAAGGAGCTGGCATCTCACTCTCTTTGAATCTTCTTTATCATGCTAAGAGGAGCAGGAAAAAGCAAAAAATTTCAGAATTGCACCTTGCAATGCGGAGAAATTACTGTTTGTGCATTTACAATATTCATTGATTTTTGCCATTGAAAAACATCATGTTATTCATATACCAGAAATGTTTGAAGCTACTGACTGAATGAAAGGAGCTGACATCTCACTCTATTTGAATCTTCTTTATCATGCTAAGAGGAGCAGGAAAAAGCAAAAAATTTCAGAATTGCACCTTGCAATGCGGAGAAATTACTGTTTGTGCATTTACAATATTCATTGATTTTTGCCATTGAAAAACGTCCAGAAATGATTGAAGCTACTGACTGAATGAAAGGAGCTGGCATCTCACTCTCTTTGAATCTTCTTTATCATGCTAAGAGGAGCAGGAAAAAGCAAAAAATTTCAGAATTGCACCTTGCAATGCGGAGAAATTACTGTTTGTGCATTTACAATATTCATTGATTTTTGCCATTGAAAAACATGTTATTCATATACCAGAAATGTTTGAAGCTACTGACTGAATGAAAGGAGCTGGCACCTCACTCTCTTTGAATCTTCTTTATCATGCTAAGAGGAGCGGGAAAAAGCAAAAAATTTCAGAATTGCACCTTGCAATGTGGAGAAATAACTGTTTGTGCATTTACAATATTCATTGATTTTTACCATTGAAAAACGTCCAGAAATGATTGAAGCTACTGACTGAATGAAAGTAGCTGGCATCTCACTCTCTTTGAATCTTCTTTATCATGCTAAGAGGAGCAGGAAAAAGCAAAAAATTTCAGACTTGCACCTTGCAATGCGGAGAAATTACTGTTTGTGCATTTACAATATTCATTGATTTTTGCCATTGAAAAACATCATGTTATTCATATACCAGAAATGTTTGAAGCTACTGACTGAATGAAAGGAGCTGGCATCTCACTCTCTTTGAATCTTCTTTATCATGCTAAGAGGAGCAGGAAAAAGCAAAAAATTTCAGAATTGCACCTTGCAATGCGGAGAAATTACTGTTTGTGCATTTACAATATTCATTGATTTTTGCCATTGAAAAACATCATGTTATTCATATACCAGAAATGATTGAAGCTACTGACTGAATGAAAGGAGCTGGCATCTCACTCTCTTTGAATCTTCTTTATCATGCTAAGAGGAGCAGGAAAAAGTAAAAAATTTCAGAATTGCACCTTGCAATGCGGAGAAATTACTGTTTGTGCATTTATAATATTCAATGATTTTTGCCATTGAAAAACGTCCAGAAATGATTGAAGCTACTGACTGAACGAAAGGAGCTGGCATCTCACTCTCTTTGAATCTTCTTTATCATGCTAAGAGGAGCAGGAAAAAGCAAAAAATTTCAGAATTGCACCTTGCAATGCGGAGAAATTACTGTTTGTGCATTTACAATATTCATTGATTTTTGCCATTGAAAAACATCCAGTAATGATTGAAGCTACTGACTGAATGAAAGGAGCTGGCATCTCACTCTCTTTGAATCTTCTTTATCATGCTAAGAGGAGCAGGAAAAAGCAAAAAATTTCAGAATTGCACCTTGCAATGCGGAGAAATTACTGTTTGTGCATTTACAATATTCATTGATTTTTGCCATTGAAAAACATCATGTTATTCATATACCAGAAATGTTTGAAGCTACTGACTGAATGAAAGGAGCTGACATCTCACTCTCTTTGAATCTTCTTTATCATGCTAAGAGGAGCAGGAAAAAGCAAAAAATTTCAGAATTGCACCTTGCAATGCGGAGAAATTACTGTTTGTGCATTTACAATATTCATTGATTTTTGCCATTGAAAAACATCATGTTATTCATATACCAGAAATGTTTGAAGCTACTGACTGAATGAAAGGAGCTGGCATCTCACTCTCTTTGAATCTTCTTTATCATGCTAAGAGGAGCAGGAAAAAGCAAAAAATTTCAGAATTGCACCTTGCAATGTGGAGAAATTACTGTTTGTGCATTTACAATATTCATTGATTTTTACCATTGAAAAACGTCCAGAAATGATTGAAGCTACTGACTGAATGAAAGTAGCTGGCATCTCACTCTCTTTGAATCTTCTTTATCATGCTAAGAGGAGCAGGAAAAAGCAAAAAATTTCAGACTTGCACCTTGCAATGCGGAGAAATTACTGTTTGTGCATTTACAATATTCATTGATTTTTGCCATTGAAAAACATCATGTTATTCATATGCCAGAAATGTTTGAAGCTACTGACTGAATGAAAGGAGCTGGCATCTCACTCTCTTTGAATCTTCTTTATCATGCTAAGAGGAGCAGGAAAAAGCAAAAAATTTCAGAATTGCACCTTGCAATGCGGAGAAATTACTGTTTGTGCATTTACAATATTCATTGATTTTTGCCATTGAAAAACATCATGTTATTCATATACCAGAAATGTTTGAAGCTACTGACTGAATGAAAGGAGCTGGCATCTCACTCTCTTTGAATCTTCTTTATCATGCTAAGAGGAGCAGGAAAAAGCAAACAATTTCAGAATTGCACCTTGCAATGTGGAGAAATTACTGTTTGTGCATTTACAATATTCATTGATTTTTACCATTGAAAAACGTCCAGAAATGATTGAAGCTACTGACTGAATGAAAGTAGCTGGCATCTCACTCTCTTTGAATCTTCTTTATCATGCTAAGAGGAGCAGGAAAAAGCAAAAAATTTCAGACTTGCACCTTGCATTGCGGAGAAATTACTGTTTGTGCATTTACAATATTCATTGATTTTTGCCATTGAAAAACATCATGTTATTCATATACCAGAAATGTTTGAAGCTACTGACTGAATGAAAGGAGCTGGCATCTCACTCTCTTTGAATCTTCTTTATCATGCTAAGAGGAGCAGGAAAAAGTAAAAAATTTCAGAATTGCACCTTGCAATGCGGAGAAATTACTGTTTGTGCATTTATAATATTCAATGATTTTTGCCATTGAAAAACGTCCAGAAATGATTGAAGCTACTGACTGAACGAAAGGAGCTGGCATCTCACTCTCTTTGAATCTTCTTTATCATGCTAAGAGGAGCAGGAAAAAGCAAAAAATTTCAGAATTGCACCTTGCAATGCGGAGAAATTACTGTTTGTGCATTTACAATATTCATTGATTTTTGCCATTGAAAAACATCCAGAAATGATTGAAGCTACTGACTGAATGAAAGGAGCTGGCATCTCACTCTCTTTGAATCTTCTTTATCATGCTAAGAGGAGCAGGAAAAAGCAAAAAATTTCAGAATTGCACCTTGCAATGCGGAGAAATTACTGTTTGTGCATTTACAATATTCATTGATTTTTGCCATTGAAAAACATCATGTTATTCATATACCAGAAATGTTTGAAGCTACTGACTGAATGAAAGGAGCTGACATCTCACTCTATTTGAATCTTCTTTATCATGCTAAGAGGAGCAGGAAAAAGCAAAAAATTTCAGAATTGCACCTTGCAATGCGGAGAAATTACTGTTTGTGCATTTACAATATTCATTGATTTTTGCCATTGAAAAACGTCCAGAAATGATTGAAGCTACTGACTGAATGAAAGGAGCTGGCATCTCACTCTCTTTGAATCTTCTTTATCATGCTAAGAGGAGCAGGAAAAAGCAAAAAATTTCAGAATTGCACCTTGCAATGCGGAGAAATTACTGTTTGTGCATTTACAATATTCATTGATTTTTGCCATTGAAAAACATGTTATTCATATACCAGAAATGTTTGAAGCTACTGACTGAATGAAAGGAGCTGGCACCTCACTCTCTTTGAATCTTCTTTATCATGCTAAGAGGAGCGGGAAAAAGCAAAAAATTTCAGAATTGCACCTTGCAATGCGGAGAAATTACTGTTTGTGCATTTATAATATTCAATGATTTTTGCCATTGAAAAACGTCCAGAAATGATTGAAGCTACTGACTGAATGAAAGTAGCTGGCATCTCACTCTCTTTGAATCTTCTTTATCATGCTAAGAGGAGCAGGAAAAAGCAAAAAATTTCAGACTTGCACCTTGCAATGCGGAGAAATTACTGTTTGTGCATTTACAATATTCATTGATTTTTGCCATTGAAAAACATCATGTTATTCATATACCAGAAATGTTTGAAGCTACTGACTGAATGAAAGGAGCTGGCATCTCACTCTCTTTGAATCTTCTTTATCATGCTAAGAGGAGCAGGAAAAAGCAAAAAATTTCAGAATTGCACCTTGCAATGCGGAGAAATTACTGTTTGTGCATTTACAATATTCATTGATTTTTGCCATTGAAAAACATCCAGAAATGATTGAAGCTACTGACTGAATGAAAGGAGCTGGCATCTCACTCTCTTTGAATCTTCTTTATCATGCTAAGAGGAGCAGGAAAAAGCAAAAAATTTCAGAATTGCACCTTGCAATGCGGAGAAATTACTGTTTGTGCATTTACAATATTCATTGATTTTTGCCATTGAAAAACATCATGTTATTCATATACCAGAAATGTTTGAAGCTACTGACTGAATGAAAGGAGCTGACATCACACTCTCTTTGAATCTTCTTTATCATGCTAAGAGGAGCAGGAAAAAGAAAAAAATTTCAGAATTGCACCTTGCAATGCGGAGAAATTACTGTTTGTGCATTTACAATATTCATTGATTTTTGCCATTGAAAAACATCCAGAAATGATTGAAGCTACTGACTGAATGAAAAGAGCTGGCATCTCACTCTCTTTGAATCTTCTTTATCATGCTAAGAGGAGCAGGAAAAAGCAAAAAATTTCAGAATTGCACCTTGCAATGCGGAGAAATTACTGTTTGTGCATTTACAATATTCATTGATTTTTGCCATTGAAAAACATCATGTTATTCATATACCAGAAATGTTTGAAGCTACTGACTGAATGAAAGGAGCTGGCATCTCACTCTCTTTGAATCTTCTTTATCATGCTAAGAGGAGCAGGAAAAAGCAAAAAATTTCAGAATTGCACCTTGCAATGCGGAGAAATTACTGTTTGTGCATTTACAATATTCATTGATTTTTGCCATTGAAAAACGTCCAGAAATGATTGAAGGTACTGACTGAATGAAAGGAGCTGGCATCTCACTCTCTTTGAATCTTCTTTATCATGCTAAGAGGAGCAGGAAAAAGCAAAAAATTTCAGAATTGCACCTTGCAATGCGGAGAAATTACTGTTTGTGCATTTACAATATTCATTGGTTTTTGCCATTGAAAAACGTCCAGAAATGATTGAAGCTACTGACTGAATGAAAGGAGCTGGCATCTCACTCTCTTTGAATCTTCTTTATCATGCTAAGAGGAGCAGGAAAAAGCAAAAAATTTCAGAATTGCACCTTGCAATGCGGAGAAATTACAGTTTGTGCATTTACAATATTCATTGATTTTTGCCATTGAAAAACATCCAGAAATGATTGAAGCTACTGACTGAATGAAAGGAGCTGGCATCTCACTCTCTTTGAATCTTCTTTATCATGCTAAGAGGAGCAGGAAAAAGCAAAAAATTTCAGAATTGCACCTTGCAATGTGGAGAAATTACTGTTTGTGCATTTACAATATTCATTGATTTTTACCATTGAAAAACGTCCAGAAATGATTGAAGCTACTGACTGAATGAAAGTAGCTGGCATCTCACTCTCTTTGAATCTTCTTTCTCATGCTAAGAGGAGCAGGAAAAAGCAAAAAATTTCAGACTTGCACCTTGCAATGCGGAGAAATTACTGTTTGTGCATTTACAATATTCATTGATTTTTGCCATTGAAAAACATCATGTTATTCATATACCAGAAATGTTTGAAGCTACTGACTGAATGAAAGGAGCTGGCATCTCACTCTCTTTGAATCTTCTTTATCATGCTAAGAGGAGCAGGAAAAAGCAAAAAATTTCAGAATTGCACCTTGCAATGCGGAGAAATTACTGTTTGTGCATTTACAATATTCATTGATTTTTGCCATTGAAAAACATCATGTTATTCATATACCAGAAATGTTTGAAGCTACTGACTGAATGAAAGGAGCTGGCATCTCACTCTCTTTGAATCTTCTTTATCATGCTAAGAGGAGCAGGAAAAAGCAAAAAATTTCAGAATTGCACCTTGCAATGTGGAGAAATAACTGTTTGTGCATTTACAATATTCATTGATTTTTACCATTGAAAAACGTCCAGAAATGATTGAAGCTACTGACTGAATGAAAGTAGCTGGCATCTCACTCTCTTTGAATCTTCTTTATCATGCTAAGAGGAGCAGGAAAAAGCAAAAAATTTCAGACTTGCACCTTGCAATGCGGAGAAATTACTGTTTGTGCATTTACAATATTCATTGATTTTTGCCATTGAAAAACATCATGTTATTCATATACCAGAAATGTTTGAAGCTACTGACTGAATGAAAGGAGCTGGCATCTCACTCTCTTTGAATCTTCTTTATCATGCTAAGAGGAGCAGGAAAAAGCAAAAAATTTCAGAATTGCACCTTGCAATGCGGAGAAATTACTGTTTGTGCATTTACAATATTCATTGATTTTTGCCATTGAAAAACATCATGTTATTCATATACCAGAAATGATTGAAGCTACTGACTGAATGAAAGGAGCTGGCATCTCACTCTCTTTGAATCTTCTTTATCATGCTAAGAGGAGCAGGAAAAAGTAAAAAATTTCAGAATTGCACCTTGCAATGCGGAGAAATTACTGTTTGTGCATTTATAATATTCAATGATTTTTGCCATTGAAAAACGTCCAGAAATGATTGAAGCTACTGACTGAACGAAAGGAGCTGGCATCTCACTCTCTTTGAATCTTCTTTATCATGCTAAGAGGAGCAGGAAAAAGCAAAAAATTTCAGAATTGCACCTTGCAATGCGGAGAAATTACTGTTTGTGCATTTACAATATTCATTGATTTTTGCCATTGAAAAACATCCAGAAATGATTGAAGCTACTGACTGAATGAAAGGAGCTGGCATCTCACTCTCTTTGAATCTTCTTTATCATGCTAAGAGGAGCAGGAAAAAGCAAAAAATTTCAGAATTGCACCTTGCAATGCGGAGAAATTACTGTTTGTGCATTTACAATATTCATTGATTTTTGCCATTGAAAAACATCATGTTATTCATATACCAGAAATGTTTGAAGCTACTGACTGAATGAAAGGAGCTGACATCTCACTCTCTTTGAATCTTCTTTATCATGCTAAGAGGAGCAGGAAAAAGCAAAAAATTTCAGAATTGCACCTTGCAATGCGGAGAAATTACTGTTTGTGCATTTACAATATTCATTGATTTTTGCCATTGAAAAACGTCCAGAAATGATTGAAGCTACTGACTGAATGAAAGGAGCTGGCATCTCACTCTCTTTGAATCTTCTTTATCATGCTAAGAGGAGCAGGAAAAAGCAAAAAATTTCAGAATTGCACCTTGCAATGCGGAGAAATTACTGTTTGTGCATTTACAATATTCATTGATTTTTGCCATTGAAAAACATGTTATTCATATACCAGAAATGTTTGAAGCTACTGACTGAATGAAAGGAGCTGGCACCTCACTCTCTTTGAATCTTCTTTATCATGCTAAGAGGAGCGGGAAAAAGCAAAAAATTTCAGAATTGCACCTTGCAATGCGGAGAAATTACTGTTTGTGCATTTATAATATTCAATGATTTTTGCCATTGAAAAACGTCCAGAAATGATTGAAGCTACTGACTGAACGAAAGGAGCTGGCATCTCACTCTCTTTGAATCTTCTTTATCATGCTAAGAGGAGCAGGAAAAAGCAAAAAATTTCAGAATTGCACCTTGCAATGCGGAGAAATTACTGTTTGTGCATTTACAATATTCATTGATTTTTGCCATTGAAAAACATCCAGAAATGATTGAAGCTACTGACTGAATGAAAGGAGCTGGCATCTCACTCTCTTTGAATCTTCTTTATCATGCTAATAGGAGCAGGAAAAAGCAAAAAATTTCAGAATTGCACCTTGCAATGCGGAGAAATTACTGTTTGTGCATTTACAATATTCATTGATTTTTGCCATTGAAAAACATCATGTTATTCATGTACCAGAAATGTTTGAAGCTACTGACTGAATGAAAGGAGCTGACATCTCACTCTCTTTGAATCTTCTTTATCATGCTAAGAGGAGCAGGAAAAAGCAAAAAATTTCAGAATTGCACCTTGCAATGCGGAGAAATTACTGTTTGTGCATTTACAATATTCATTGATTTTTGCCATTGAAAAACGTCCAGAAATGATTGAAGCTACTGACTGAATGAAAGGAGCTGGCATCTCACTCTCTTTGAATCTTCTTTATCATGCTAAGAGGAGCAGGAAAAAGCAAAAAATTTCAGAATTGCACCTTGCAATGTGGAGAAATTACTGTTTGTGCATTTACAATATTCATTGATTTTTGCCATTGAAAAACATGTTATTCATATACCAGAAATGTTTGAAGCTACTGACTGAATGAAAGGAGCTGGCACCTCACTCTCTTTGAATCTTCTTTATCATGCTAAGAGGAGCGGGAAAAAGCAAAAAATTTCAGAATTGCACCTTGCAATGCGGAGAAATTACTGTTTGTGCATTTACAATATTCATTGATTTTTGCCATTGAAAAACGTCCAGAAATGATTGAAGGTACTGACTGAATGAAAGGAGCTGGCATCTCACTCTCTTTGAATCTTCTTTATCATGCTAAGAGGAGCAGGAAAAAGCAAAAAATTTCAGAATTGCACCTTGCAATGCGGAGAAATTACTGTTTGTGCATTTACAATATTCATTGGTTTTTGCCATTGAAAAACGTCCAGAAATGATTGAAGCTACTGACTGAATGAAAGGAGCTGGCATCTCACTCTCTTTGAATCTTCTTTATCATGCTAAGAGGAGCAGGAAAAAGCAAAAAATTTCAGAATTGCACCTTGCAATGCGGAGAAATTACAGTTTGTGCATTTACAATATTCATTGACTTTTGCCATTGAAAAACATCCAGAAATGATTGAAGCTACTGACTGAATGAAAGGAGCTGGCATCTCCCTCTCTTTGAATCTTCTTTATCATGCTAAGAGGAGCAGGAAAAAGCAAAAAATTTCAGAATTGCACCTTGCAATGCGGAGAAATTACTGTTTGTGCATTTACAATATTCATTGATTTTTGCCATTGAAAAACATCATGTTATTCATATACCAGAAATGTTTGAAGCTACTGACTGAATGAAAGGAGCTGGCATCTCACTCTCTTTGAATCTTCTTTATCATGCTAAGAGGAGCAGGAAAAAGCAAAAAATTTCAGAATTGCACCTTGCAATGCGGAGAAATTACTGTTTGTGCATTTACAATATTCATTGATTTTTGCCATTGAAAAACATCCAGAAATGATTGAAGCTACTGACTGAATGAAAGGAGCTGGCATCTCACTCTCTTTGAATCTTCTTTATCATGCTAAGAGGAGCAGGAAAAAGCAAAAAATTTCAGAATTGCACCTTGCAATGCGGAGAAATTACTGTTTGTGCATTTACAATATTCATTGATTTTTGCCATTGAAAAACATCATGTTATTCATATACCAGAAATGTTTGAAGCTACTGACTGAATGAAAGGAGCTGACATCTCACTCTCTTTGAATATTCTTTATCATGCTAAGAGGAGCAGGAAAAAGCAAAAAATTTCAGAATTGCACCTTGCAATGCGGAGAAATTACTGTTTGTGCATTTACAATATTCATTGATTTTTGCCATTGAAAAACATCCAGAAATGATTGAAGCTACTGACTGAATGAAAGGAGCTGGCATCTCACTCTTTTTGAATCTTCTTTATCATGCTAAGAGGAGCAGGAAAAAGCAAAAAATTTCAGAATTGCACCTTGCAATGCGGAGAAATTACTGTTTGTGCATTTACAATATTCATTGATTTTTGCCATTGAAAAACATCATGTTATTCATATACCAGAAATGTTTGAAGCTACTGACTGAATGAAAGGAGCTGGCATCTCACTCTCTTTGAATCTTCTTTATCATGCTAAGAGGAGCAGGAAAAAGCAAAAAATTTCAGAATTGCACCTTGCAATGCGGAGAAATTACTGTTTGTGCATTTACAATATTCATTGATTTTTGCCATTGAAAAACATCATGTTATTCATATACCAGAAATGTTTGAAGCTACTGACTGAATGAAAAGAGCTGGCATCTCACTCTCTTTGAATCTTCTTTATCATGCTAAGAGGAGCAGGAAAAAGCAAAAAATTTCAGAATTGCTCCTTGCAATGTGGAGAAATTACTGTTTGTGCATTTACAATATTCATTGATTTTTACCATTGAAAAACGTCCAGAAATGATTGAAGCTACTGACTGAATGAAAGTAACTGGCATCTCACTCTCTTTGAATCTTCTTTATCATGCTAAGAGGAGCAGGAAAAAGCAAAAAATTTCAGACTTGCACCTTGCAATGCGGAGAAATTACTGTTTGTGCATTTACAATATTCATTGATTTTTGCCATTGAAAAACATCATGTTATTCATATACCAGAAATGTTTGAAGCTACTGACTGAATGAAAGGAGCTGGCATCTCACTCTCTTTGAATCTTCTTTATCATGCTAAGAGGAGCAGGAAAAAGCAAAAAATTTCAGAATTGCACCTTGCAATGCGGAGAAATTACTGTTTGTGCATTTACAATATTCATTGATTTTTGCCATTGAAAAACGTCCAGAAATGATTGAAGCTACTGACTGAATGAAAGGAGCTGGCATCTCACTCTCTTTGAATCTTCTTTATCATGCTAAGAGGAGCAGGAAAAAGCAAAAAATTTCAGAATTGCACCTTGCAATGCGGAGAAATTACTGTTTGTGCATTTACAATATTCATTGATTTTTGCCATTGAAAAACGTCCAGAAATGATTGAAGCTACTGACTGAATGAAAGGAGCTGGCATGTCACTCTCTTTGAATCTTCTTTATCATGCTAAGAGGAGCAGGAAAAATCAAAAAATTTCAGAATTGCACCTTGCAATGCGGAGAAATTACTGTTTGTGCATTTACAATATTCATTGATTTTTGCCATTGAAAAACATGTTATTCATATTCCAGAAATGTTTGAAGCTACTGACTGAATGAAAGGAGCTGGCACCTCACTCTCTTTGAATCTTCTTTATCATGCTAAGAGGAGCGGGAAAAAGCAAAAAATTTCAGAATTGCACCTTGCAATGCGGAGAAATTACTGTTTGTGCATTTACAATATTCATTGATTTTTGCCATTGAAAAACGTCCAGAAATGATTGAAGGTACTGACTGAATGAAAGGAGCTGGCATCTCACTCTCTTTGAATCTTCTTTATCATGCTAAGAGGAGCAGGAAAAAGCAAAAAATTTCAGAATTGCACCTTGCAATGCGGAGAAATTACTGTTTGTGCATTTACAATATTCATTGATTTTTGCCACTGAAAAACGTCCAGAAATGATTGAAGCTACTGACTGAATGAAAGGAGCTGGCATCTCACTCTCTTTGAATCTTCTTTATCATGCTAAGAGGAGCAGGAAAAAGCAAAAAATTTCAGAATTGCACCTTGCAATGCGGAGAAATTACAGTTTGTGCATTTACAATATTCATTGATTTTTGCCATTGAAAAACATCCAGAAATGATTGAAGCTACTGACTGAATGAAAGGAGCTGGCATCTCACTCTCTTTGAATCTGCTTTATCATGCTAAGAGGAGCAGGAAAAAGCAAAAAATTTCAGAATTGCACCTTGCAATGCGGAGAAATTACTGTTTGTGCATTTACAATATTCATTGATTTTTGCCATTGAAAAACATCATGTTATTCATATACCAGAAATGTTTGAAGCTACTGACTGAATGAAAGGAGCTGGCATCTCACTCTCGTTGAATCTTCTTTATCATGCTAAGAGGAGCAGGAAAAAGCAAAAAATTTCAGAATTGCACCTTGCAATGTGGAGAAATTACTGTTTGTGCATTTACAATATTCATTGATTTTTACCATTGAAAAACGTCCAGAAATGATTGAAGCTACTGACTGAATGAAAGTAGCTGGCATCTCACTCTCTTTGAATCTTCTTTATCATGCTAAGAGGAGCAGGAAAAAGCAAAAAAATTCAGACTTGCACCTTGCAATGCGGAGAAATTACTGTTTGTGCATTTACAATATTCATTGATTTTTGCCATTGAAAAACATCATGTTATTCATATACCAGAAATGTTTGAAGCTACTGACTGAATGAAAGGAGCTGGCATCTCACTCTCTTTGAATCTTCTTTATCATGCTAAGAGGAGCAGGAAAAAGCAAAAAATTTCAGAATTGCACCTTGCAATGCGGAGAAATTACTGTTTGTGCTTTTACAATATTCATTGATTTTTGCCATTGAAAAACGTCCAGAAATGATTGAAGCTACTGACTGAATGAAAGGAGCTGGCATCTCACTCTCTTTGAATCTTCTTTATCATGCTAAGAGGAGCAGGAAAAATCAAAAAATTTCAGAATTGCACCTTGCAATGCGGAGAAATTACTGTTTGTGCATTTACATTATTCATTGATTTTTGCCATTGAAAAACATGTTATTCATATACCAGAAATGTTTGAAGCTACTGACTGAATGAAAGGAGCTGGCACCTCACTCTCTTTGAATCTTCTTTATCATGCTAAGAGGAGCGGGAAAAAGCAAAAAATTTCAGAATTGCACCTTGCAATGCGGAGAAATTACTGTTTGTGCATTTACAATATTCATTGATTTTTGCCATTGAAAAACGTCCAGAAATGATTGAAGCTACTGACTGAATGAAAGGAGCTGGCATCTCACTCTCTTTGAATCTTCTTTATCATGCTAAGAGGAGCAGGAAAAAGCAAAAAATTTCAGAATTGCACCTTGCAATGCGGAGAAATTACTGTTTGTGCATTTACAATATTCATTGATTTTTGCCATTGAAAAACGTCCAGAAATGATTGAAGCTACTGACTGAATGAAAGGAGCTGGCATCTCACTCTCTTTGAATCTTCTTTATCATGCTAAGAGGAGCAGGAAAAAGCAAAAAATTTCAGAATTGCACCTTGCAATGCGGAGAAATTACAGTTTGTGCATTTACAATATTCATTGATTTTTGCCATTGAAAAACATCCAGAAATGATTGAAGCTACTGACTGAATGAAAGGAGCTGGCATCTCACTCTCTTTGAATCTTCTTTATCATGCTAAGAGGAGCAGGAAAAAGCAAAAAATTTCAGAATTGCACCTTGCAATGCGGAGAAATTACTGTTTGTGCATTTACAATATTCATTGATTTTTGCCATTGAAAAACATCATGTTATTCATATACCAGAAATGTTTGAAGCTACTGACTGAATGAAAGGAGCTGGCATCTCACTCTCTTTGAATCTTCTTTATCATGCTAAGAGGAGCAGGAAAAAGCAAAAAATTTCAGAATTGCACCTTGCAATGTGGAGAAATTACTGTTTGTGCATTTACAATATTCATTGATTTTTACCATTGAAAAACGTCCAGAAATGATTGAAGCTACTGACTGAATGAAAGTAGCTGGCATCTCACTCTCTTTGAATCTTCTTTATCATGCTAAGAGGAGCAGGAAAAAGCAAAAAATTTCAGACTTGCACCTTGCAATGCGGAGAAATTACTGTTTGTGCATTTACAATATTCATTGATTTTTGCCATTGAAAAACGTCCAGAAATGATTGAAGGTACTGACTGAATGAAAGGAGCTGGCATCTCACTCTCTTTGAATCTTCTTTATCATGCTAAGAGGAGCAGGAAAAAGCAAAAAATTTCAGAATTGCACCTTGCAATGCGGAGAAATTACTGTTTGTGCATTTACAATATTCATTGATTTTTGCCACTGAAAAACGTCCAGAAATGATTGAAGCTACTGACTGAATGAAAGGAGCTGGCATCTCACTCTCTTTGAATCTTCTTTATCATGCTAAGAGGAGCAGGAAAAAGCAAAAAATTTCAGAATTGCACCTTGCAATGCGGAGAAATTACAGTTTGTGCATTTACAATATTCATTGATTTTTGCCATTGAAAAACATCCAGAAATGATTGAAGCTACTGACTGAATGAAAGGAGCTGGCATCTCACTCTCTTTGAATCTTCTTCATCATGCTAAGAGGAGCAGGAAAAAGCAAAAAATTTCAGAATTGCACCTTGCAATGCGGAGAAATTACTGTTTGTGCATTTACAATATTCATTGATTTTTGCCATTGAAAAACATCATGTTATTCATATACCAGAAATGTTTGAAGCTACTGACTGAATGAAAGGAGCTGGCATCTCACTCTCTTTGAATCTTCTTTATCATGCTAAGAGGAGCAGGAAAAAGCAAAAAATTTCAGAATTGCACCTTGCAATGTGGAGAAATTACTGTTTGTGCATTTACAATATTCATTGATTTTTACCCTTGAAAAACGTCCAGAAATGATTGAAGCTACTGACTGAATGAAAGTAGCTGGCATCTCACTCTCTTTGAATCTTCTTTATCATGCTAAGAGGAGCAGGAAAAAGCAAAAAATTTCAGACTTGCACCTTGCAATGCGGAGAAATTACTGTTTGTGCATTTACAATATTCATTGATTTTTGCCATTGAAAAACATCATGTTATTCATATACCAGAAATGTTTGAAGCTACTGACTGAATGAAAGGAGCTGGCATCTCACTCTCTTTGAATCTTCTTTATCATGCTAAGAGGAGCAGGAAAAAGCAAAAAATTTCAGAATTGCACCTTGCAATGCGGAGAAATTACTGTTTGTGCATTTACAATATTCATTGATTTTTGCCATTGAAAAACATCATGTTTTTCATATACCAGAAATGTTTGAAGCTACTGACTGAATGAAAGGAGCTGGCATCTCACTCTCTTTGAATCTTCTTTATCATGCTAAGAGGAGCAGGAAAAAGCAAAAAATTTCAGAATTGCACCTTGCAATGCGGAGAAATTACTGTTTGTGCATTTACAATATTCATTGATTTTTGCCATTGAAAAACGTCCAGAAATGATTGAAGCTACTGACTGAATGAAAGGAGCTGGCATCTCACTCTCTTTGATTCTTCTTTATCATGCTAAGAGGAGCAGGAAAAATCAAAAAATTTCAGACTTGCACCTTGCATTGCGGAGAAATTACTGTTTGTGCATTTACAATATTCATTGATTTTTGCCATTGAAAAACATCATGTTATTCATATACCAGAAATGTTTGAAGCTACTGACTGAATGAAAGGAGCTGGCATCTCACTCTCTTTGAATCTTCTTTATCATGCTAAGAGGAGCAGGAAAAAGTAAAAAATTTCAGAATTGCACCTTGCAATGCGGAGAAATTACTGTTTGTGCATTTATAATATTCAATGATTTTTGCCATTGAAAAACGTCCAGAAATGATTGAAGCTACTGACTGAACGAAAGGAGCTGGCATCTCACTCTCTTTGAATCTTCTTTATCATGCTAAGAGGAGCAGGAAAAAGCAAAAAATTTCAGAATTGCACCTTGCAATGCGGAGAAATTACTGTTTGTGCATTTACAATATTCATTGATTTTTGCCATTGAAAAACATCCAGAAATGATTGAAGCTACTGACTGAATGAAAGGAGCTGGCATCTCACTCTCTTTGAATCTTCTTTATCATGCTAAGAGGAGCAGGAAAAAGCAAAAAATTTCAGAATTGCACCTTGCAATGCGGAGAAATTACTGTTTGTGCATTTACAATATTCATTGATTTTTGCCATTGAAAAACATCATGTTATTCATATACCAGAAATGTTTGAAGCTACTGACTGAATGAAAGGAGCTGACATCTCACTCTCTTTGAATCTTCTTTATCATGCTAAGAGGAGCAGGAAAAAGCAAAAAATTTCAGAATTGCACCTTGCAATGCGGAGAAATTACTGTTTGTGCATTTACAATATTCATTGATTTTTGCCATTGAAAAACGTCCAGAAATGATTGAAGCTACTGACTGAATGAAAGGAGCTGGCATCTCACTCTCTTTGAATCTTCTTTATCATGCTAAGAGGAGCAGGAAAAAGCAAAAAATTTCAGAATTGCACCTTGCAATGCGGAGAAATTACTGTTTGTGCATTTACAATATTCATTGATTTTTGCCATTGAAAAACATGTTATTCATATACCAGAAATGTTTGAAGCTACTGACTGAATGAAAGGAGCTGGCACCTCACTCTCTTTGAATCTTCTTTATCATGCTAAGAGGAGCGGGAAAAAGCAAAAAATTTCAGAATTGCACCTTGCAATGCGGAGAAATTACTGTTTGTGCATTTATAATATTCAATGATTTTTGCCATTGAAAAACGTCCAGAAATGATTGAAGCTACTGACTGAACGAAAGGAGCTGGCATCTCACTCTCTTTGAATCTTCTTTATCATGCTAAGAGGAGCAGGAAAAAGCAAAAAATTTCAGAATTGCACCTTGCAATGCGGAGAAATTACTGTTTGTGCATTTACAATATTCATTGATTTTTGCCATTGAAAAACATCATGTTATTCATATACCAGAAATGTTTGAAGCTACTGACTGAATGAAAGGAGCTGACATCTCACTCTCTTTGAATCTTCTTTATCATGCTAAGAGGAGCAGGAAAAAGCAAAAAATTTCAGAATTGCACCTTGCAATGCGGAGAAATTACTGTTTGTGCATTTACAATATTCATTGATTTTTACCATTGAAAAACGTCCAGAAATGATTGAAGCTACTGACTGAATGAAAGTAGCTGGCATCTCACTCTCTTTGAATCTTCTTTATCATGCTAAGAGGAGCAGGAAAAAGCAAAAAATTTCAGACTTGCACCTTGCAATGCGGAGAAATTACTGTTTGTGCATTTACAATATTCATTGATTTTTGCCATTGAAAAACATCATGTTATTCATATACCAGAAATGTTTGAAGCTACTGACTGAATGAAAGGAGCTGGCATCTCACTCTCTTTGAATCTTCTTTATCATGCTAAGAGGAGCAGGAAAAAGCAAAAAATTTCAGAATTGCACCTTGCAATGCGGAGAAATTACTGTTTGTGCATTTACAATATTCATTGATTTTTGCCATTGAAAAACATCCAGAAATGATTGAAGCTACTGACTGAATGAAAGGAGCTGGCATCTCACTCTCTTTGAATCTTCTTTATCATGCTAAGAGGAGCAGGAAAAAGCAAAAAATTTCAGAATTGCACCTTGCAATGCGGAGAAATTACTGTTTGTGCATTTACAATATTCATTGATTTTTGCCATTGAAAAACATCATGTTATTCATATACCAGAAATGTTTGAAGCTACTGACTGAATGAAAGGAGCTGACATCACACTCTCTTTGAATCTTCTTTATCATGCTAAGAGGAGCAGGAAAAAGCAAAAAATTTCAGAATTGCACCTTGCAATGCGGAGAAATTACTGTTTGTGCATTTACAATATTCATTGATTTTTGCCATTGAAAAACATCCAGAAATGATTGAAGCTACTGACTGAATGAAAAGAGCTGGCATCTCACTCTCTTTGAATCTTCTTTATCATGCTAAGAGGAGCAGGAAAAAGCAAAAAATTTCAGAATTGCACCTTGCAATGCGGAGAAATTACTGTTTGTGCATTTACAATATTCATTGATTTTTGCCATTGAAAAACATCATGTTATTCATATACCAGAAATGTTTGAAGCTACTGACTGAATGAAAGGAGCTGGCATCTCACTCTCTTTGAATCTTCTTTATCATGCTAAGAGGAGCAGGAAAAAGCAAAAAATTTCAGAATTGCACCTTGCAATGCGGAGAAATTACTGTTTGTGCATTTACAATATTCATTGATTTTTGCCATTGAAAAACGTCCAGAAATGATTGAAGGTACTGACTGAATGAAAGGAGCTGGCATCTCACTCTCTTTGAATCTTCTTTATCATGCTAAGAGGAGCAGGAAAAAGCAAAAAATTTCAGAATTGCACCTTGCAATGCGGAGAAATTACTGTTTGTGCATTTACAATATTCATTGGTTTTTGCCATTGAAAAACGTCCAGAAATGATTGAAGCTACTGACTGAATGAAAGGAGCTGGCATCTCACTCTCTTTGAATCTTCTTTATCATGCTAAGAGGAGCAGGAAAAAGCAAAAAATTTCAGAATTGCACCTTGCAATGCGGAGAAATTACAGTTTGTGCATTTACAATATTCATTGATTTTTGCCATTGAAAAACATCCAGAAATGATTGAAGCTACTGACTGAATGAAAGGAGCTGGCATCTCACTCTCTTTGAATCTTCTTTATCATGCTAAGAGGAGCAGGAAAAAGCAAAAAATTTCAGAATTGCACCTTGCAATGTGGAGAAATTACTGTTTGTGCATTTACAATATTCATTGATTTTTACCATTGAAAAACGTCCAGAAATGATTGAAGCTACTGACTGAATGAAAGTAGCTGGCATCTCACTCTCTTTGAATCTTCTTTATCATGCTAAGAGGAGCAGGAAAAAGCAAAAAATTTCAGACTTGCACCTTGCAATGCGGAGAAATTACTGTTTGTGCATTTACAATATTCATTGATTTTTGCCATTGAAAAACATCATGTTATTCATATACCAGAAATGTTTGAAGCTACTGACTGAATGAAAGGAGCTGGCATCTCACTCTCTTTGAATCTTCTTTATCATGCTAAGAGGAGCAGGAAAAAGCAAAAAATTTCAGAATTGCACCTTGCAATGCGGAGAAATTACTGTTTGTGCATTTACAATATTCATTGATTTTTGCCATTGAAAAACATCATGTTATTCATATACCAGAAATGTTTGAAGCTACTGACTGAAT
The DNA here is from genome assembly GCF_046119375.1 of Phyllobates terribilis. NCBI lineage: Eukaryota > Metazoa > Chordata > Amphibia > Anura > Dendrobatidae > Phyllobates > Phyllobates terribilis. Next base: position 123,734 of record NW_027363756.1, read on the forward strand.
GAAAGGAGCTGGCATCTCACTCTCTTTGAATCTTCTTTATCATGCTAAGAGGAGCAGGAAAAAGCAAAAAATTTCAGAATTGCACCTTGCAATGTGGAGAAATAACTGTTTGTGCATTTACAATATTCATTGATTTTTACCATTGAAAAACGTCCAGAAATGATTGAAGCTACTGACTGAATGAAAGTAGCTGGCATCTCACTCTCTTTGAATCTTCTTTATCATGCTAAGAGGAGCAGGAAAAAGCAAAAAATTTCAGACTTGCACCTTGCAATGCGGAGAAATTACTGTTTGTGCATTTACAATATTCATTGATTTTTGCCATTGAAAAACATCATGTTATTCATATACCAGAAATGTTTGAAGCTACTGACTGAATGAAAGGAGCTGGCATCTCACTCTCTTTGAATCTTCTTTATCATGCTAAGAGGAGCAGGAAAAAGCAAAAAATTTCAGAATTGCACCTTGCAATGCGGAGAAATTACTGTTTGTGCATTTACAATATTCATTGATTTTTGCCATTGAAAAACATCATGTTATTCATATACCAGAAATGATTGAAGCTACTGACTGAATGAAAGGAGCTGGCATCTCACTCTCTTTGAATCTTCTTTATCATGCTAAGAGGAGCAGGAAAAAGTAAAAAATTTCAGAATTGCACCTTGCAATGCGGAGAAATTACTGTTTGTGCATTTATAATATTCAATGATTTTTGCCATTGAAAAACGTCCAGAAATGATTGAAGCTACTGACTGAACGAAAGGAGCTGGCATCTCACTCTCTTTGAATCTTCTTTATCATGCTAAGAGGAGCAGGAAAAAGCAAAAAATTTCAGAATTGCACCTTGCAATGCGGAGAAATTACTGTTTGTGCATTTACAATATTCATTGATTTTTGCCATTGAAAAACATCCAGAAATGATTGAAGCTACTGACTGAATGAAAGGAGCTGGCATCTCACTCTCTTTGAATCTTCTTTATCATGCTAAGAGGAGCAGGAAAAAGCAAAAAATTTCAGAATTGCACCTTGCAATGCGGAGAAATTACTGTTTGTGCATTTACAATATTCATTGATTTTTGCCATTGAAAAACATCATGTTATTCATGTACCAGAAATGTTTGAAGCTACTGACTGAATGAAAGGAGCTGACATCTCACTCTCTTTGAATCTTCTTTATCATGCTAAGAGGAGCAGGAAAAAGCAAAAAATTTCAGAATTGCACCTTGCAATGCGGAGAAATTACTGTTTGTGCATTTACAATATTCATTGATTTTTGCCATTGAAAAACGTCCAGAAATGATTGAAGCTACTGACTGAATGAAAGGAGCTGGCATCTCACTCTCTTTGAATCTTCTTTATCATGCTAAGAGGAGCAGGAAAAAGCAAAAAATTTCAGAATTGCACCTTGCAATGTGGAGAAATTACTGTTTGTGCATTTACAATATTCATTGATTTTTGCCATTGAAAAACATGTTATTCATATACCAGAAATGTTTGAAGCTACTGACTGAATGAAAGGAGCTGGCACCTCACTCTCTTTGAATCTTCTTTATCATGCTAAGAGGAGCGGGAAAAAGCAAAAAATTTCAGAATTGCACCTTGCAATGCGGAGAAATTACTGTTTGTGCATTTACAATATTCATTGATTTTTGCCATTGAAAAACGTCCAGAAATGATTGAAGGTACTGACTGAATGAAAGGAGCTGGCATCTCACTCTCTTTGAATCTTCTTTATCATGCTAAGAGGAGCAGGAAAAAGCAAAAAATTTCAGAATTGCACCTTGCAATGCGGAGAAATTACTGTTTGTGCATTTACAATATTCATTGGTTTTTGCCATTGAAAAACGTCCAGAAATGATTGAAGCTACTGACTGAATGAAAGGAGCTGGCATCTCACTCTCTTTGAATCTTCTTTATCATGCTAAGAGGAGCAGGAAAAAGCAAAAAATTTCAGAATTGCACCTTGCAATGCGGAGAAATTACAGTTTGTGCATTTACAATATTCATTGACTTTTGCCATTGAAAAACATCCAGAAATGATTGAAGCTACTGACTGAATGAAAGGAGCTGGCATCTCCCTCTCTTTGAATCTTCTTTATCATGCTAAGAGGAGCAGGAAAAAGCAAAAAATTTCAGAATTGCACCTTGCAATGCGGAGAAATTACTGTTTGTGCATTTACAATATTCATTGATTTTTGCCATTGAAAAACATCATGTTATTCATATACCAGAAATGTTTGAAGCTACTGACTGAATGAAAGGAGCTGGCATCTCACTCTCTTTGAATCTTCTTTATCATGCTAAGAGGAGCAGGAAAAAGCAAAAAATTTCAGAATTGCACCTTGCAATGTGGAGAAATTACTGTTTGTGCATTTACAATATTCATTGATTTTTACCATTGAAAAACGTCCAGAAATGATTGAAGCTACTGACTGAATGAAAGTAGCTGGCATCTCACTCTCTTTGAATCTTCTTTATCATGCTAAGAGGAGCAGGAAAAAGCAAAAAAATTTCAGACTTGCACCTTGCAATGCGGAGAAATTACTGTTTGTGCATTTACAATATTCATTGATTTTTGCCATTGAAAAACATCATGTTATTCATATACCAGAAATGTTTGAAGCTACTGACTGAATGAAAGGAGCTGGCATCTCACTCTCTTTGAATCTTCTTTATCATGCTAAGAGGAGCAGGAAAAAGCAAAAAATTTCAGAATTGCACCTTGCAATGCGGAGAAATTACTGTTTGTGCATTTACAATATTCATTGATTTTTGCCATTGAAAAACATCCAGAAATGATTGAAGCTACTGACTGAATGAAAGGAGCTGGCATCTCACTCTCTTTGAATCTTCTTTATCATGCTAAGAGGAGCAGGAAAAAGCAAAAAATTTCAGAATTGCACCTTGCAATGCGGAGAAATTACTGTTTGTGCATTTACAATATTCATTGATTTTTGCCATTGAAAAACATCATGTTATTCATATACCAGAAATGTTTGAAGCTACTGACTGAATGAAAGGAGCTGACATCTCACTCTCTTTGAATATTCTTTATCATGCTAAGAGGAGCAGGAAAAAGCAAAAAATTTCAGAATTGCACCTTGCAATGCGGAGAAATTACTGTTTGTGCATTTACAATATTCATTGATTTTTGCCATTGAAAAACATCCAGAAATGATTGAAGCTACTGACTGAATGAAAGGAGCTGGCATCTCACTCTTTTTGAATCTTCTTTATCATGCTAAGAGGAGCAGGAAAAAGCAAAAAATTTCAGAATTGCACCTTGCAATGCGGAGAAATTACTGTTTGTGCATTTACAATATTCATTGATTTTTGCCATTGAAAAACATCATGTTATTCATATACCAGAAATGTTTGAAGCTACTGACTGAATGAAAGGAGCTGGCATCTCACTCTCTTTGAATCTTCTTTATCATGCTAAGAGGAGCAGGAAAAAGCAAAAAATTTCAGAATTGCACCTTGCAATGCGGAGAAATTACTGTTTGTGCATTTACAATATTCATTGATTTTTGCCATTGAAAAACATCATGTTATTCATATACCAGAAATGTTTGAAGCTACTGACTGAATGAAAAGAGCTGGCATCTCACTCTCTTTGAATCTTCTTTATCATGCTAAGAGGAGCAGGAAAAAGCAAAAAATTTCAGAATTGCTCCTTGCAATGTGGAGAAATTACTGTTTGTGCATTTACAATATTCATTGATTTTTACCATTGAAAAACGTCCAGAAATGATTGAAGCTACTGACTGAATGAAAGTAACTGGCATCTCACTCTCTTTGAATCTTCTTTATCATGCTAAGAGGAGCAGGAAAAAGCAAAAAATTTCAGACTTGCACCTTGCAATGCGGAGAAATTACTGTTTGTGCATTTACAATATTCATTGATTTTTGCCATTGAAAAACATCATGTTATTCATATACCAGAAATGTTTGAAGCTACTGACTGAATGAAAGGAGCTGGCATCTCACTCTCTTTGAATCTTCTTTATCATGCTAAGAGGAGCAGGAAAAAGCAAAAAATTTCAGAATTGCACCTTGCAATGCGGAGAAATTACTGTTTGTGCATTTACAATATTCATTGATTTTTGCCATTGAAAAACGTCCAGAAATGATTGAAGCTACTGACTGAATGAAAGGAGCTGGCATCTCACTCTCTTTGAATCTTCTTTATCATGCTAAGAGGAGCAGGAAAAAGCAAAAAATTTCAGAATTGCACCTTGCAATGCGGAGAAATTACTGTTTGTGCATTTACAATATTCATTGATTTTTGCCATTGAAAAACGTCCAGAAATGATTGAAGCTACTGACTGAATGAAAGGAGCTGGCATGTCACTCTCTTTGAATCTTCTTTATCATGCTAAGAGGAGCAGGAAAAATCAAAAAATTTCAGAATTGCACCTTGCAATGCGGAGAAATTACTGTTTGTGCATTTACAATATTCATTGATTTTTGCCATTGAAAAACATGTTATTCATATACCAGAAATGTTTGAAGCTACTGACTGAATGAAAGGAGCTGGCACCTCACTCTCTTTGAATCTTCTTTATCATGCTAAGAGGAGCGGGAAAAAGCAAAAAATTTCAGAATTGCACCTTGCAATGCGGAGAAATTACTGTTTGTGCATTTACAATATTCATTGATTTTTGCCATTGAAAAATGTCCAGAAATGATTGAAGGTACTGACTGAATGAAAGGAGCTGGCATCTCACTCTCTTTGAATCTTCTTTATCATGCTAAGAGGAGCAGGAAAAAGCAAAAAATTTCAGAATTGCACCTTGCAATGCGGAGAAATTACTGTTTGTGCATTTACAATATTCATTGATTTTTGCCACTGAAAAACGTCCAGAAATGATTGAAGCTACTGACTGAATGAAAGGAGCTGGCATCTCACTCTCTTTGAATCTTCTTTATCATGCTAAGAGGAGCAGGAAAAAGCAAAAAATTTCAGAATTGCACCTTGCAATGCGGAGAAATTACAGTTTGTGCATTTACAATATTCATTGATTTTTGCCATTGAAAAACATCCAGAAATGATTGAAGCTACTGACTGAATGAAAGGAGCTGGCATCTCACTCTCTTTGAATCTGCTTTATCATGCTAAGAGGAGCAGGAAAAAGCAAAAAATTTCAGAATTGCACCTTGCAATGCGGAGAAATTACTGTTTGTGCATTTACAATATTCATTGATTTTTGCCATTGAAAAACATCATGTTATTCATATACCAGAAATGTTTGAAGCTACTGACTGAATGAAAGGAGCTGGCATCTCACTCTCGTTGAATCTTCTTTATCATGCTAAGAGGAGCAGGAAAAAGCAAAAAATTTCAGAATTGCACCTTGCAATGTGGAGAAATTACTGTTTGTGCATTTACAATATTCATTGATTTTTACCATTGAAAAACGTCCAGAAATGATTGAAGCTACTGACTGAATGAAAGTAGCTGGCATCTCACTCTCTTTGAATCTTCTTTATCATGCTAAGAGGAGCAGGAAAAAGCAAAAAATTTCAGACTTGCACCTTGCAATGCGGAGAAATTACTGTTTGTGCATTTACAATATTCATTGATTTTTGCCATTGAAAAACATCATGTTATTCATATACCAGAAATGTTTGAAGCTACTGACTGAATGAAAGGAGCTGGCATCTCACTCTCTTTGAATCTTCTTTATCATGCTAAGAGGAGCAGGAAAAAGCAAAAAATTTCAGAATTGCACCTTGCAATGCGGAGAAATTACTGTTTGTGCTTTTACAATATTCATTGATTTTTGCCATTGAAAAACGTCCAGAAATTATTGAAGCTACTGACTGAATGAAAGGAGCTGGCATCTCACTCTCTTTGAATCTTCTTTATCATGCTAAGAGGAGCAGGAAAAATCAAAAAATTTCAGAATTGCACCTTGCAATGCGGAGAAATTACTGTTTGTGCATTTACATTATTCATTGATTTTTGCCATTGAAAAACATGTTATTCATATACCAGAAATGTTTGAAGCTACTGGCTGAATGAAAGGAGCTGGCACCTCACTCTCTTTGAATCTTCTTTATCATGCTAAGAGGAGCGGGAAAAAGCAAAAAATTTCAGAATTGCACCTTGCAATGCGGAGAAATTACTGTTTGTGCATTTACAATATTCATTGATTTTTGCCATTGAAAAACGTCCAGAAATGATTGAAGCTACTGACTGAATGAAAGGAGCTGGCATCTCACTCTCTTTGAATCTTCTTTATCATGCTAAGAGGAGCAGGAAAAAGCAAAAAATTTCAGAATTGCACCTTGCAATGCGGAGAAATTACTGTTTGTGCATTTACAATATTCATTGATTTTTGCCATTGAAAAACGTCCAGAAATGATTGAAGCTACTGACTGAATGAAAGGAGCTGGCATCTCACTCTCTTTGAATCTTCTTTATCATGCTAAGAGGAGCAGGAAAAAGCAAAAAATTTCAGAATTGCACCTTGCAATGCGGAGAAATTACAGTTTGTGCATTTACAATATTCATTGATTTTTGCCATTGAAAAACATCCAGAAATGATTGAAGCTACTGACTGAATGAAAGGAGCTGGCATCTCACTCTCTTTGAATCTTCTTTATCATGCTAAGAGGAGCAGGAAAAAGCAAAAAATTTCAGAATTGCACCTTGCAATGCGGAGAAATTACTGTTTGTGCATTTACAATATTCATTGATTTTTGCCATTGAAAAACATCATGTTATTCATATACCAGAAATGTTTGAAGCTACTGACTGAATGAAAGGAGCTGGCATCTCACTCTCTTTGAATCTTCTTTATCATGCTAAGAGGAGCAGGAAAAAGCAAAAAATTTCAGAATTGCACCTTGCAATGTGGAGAAATTACTGTTTGTGCATTTACAATATTCATTGATTTTTACCATTGAAAAACGTCCAGAAATGATTGAAGCTACTGACTGAATGAAAGTAGCTGGCATCTCACTCTCTTTGAATCTTCTTTATCATGCTAAGAGGAGCAGGAAAAAGCAAAAAATTTCAGACTTGCACCTTGCAATGCGGAGAAATTACTGTTTGTGCATTTACAATATTCATTGATTTTTGCCATTGAAAAACATCATGTTATTCATATACCAGAAATGTTTGAAGCTACTGACTGAATGAAAGGAGCTGGCATCTCACTCTCTTTGAATCTTCTTTATCATGCTAAGAGGAGCAGGAAAAAGCAAAAAATTTCAGAATTGCACCTTGCACTGTGGAGAAATTACTGTTTGTGCATTTACAATATTCATTGATTTTTACCATTGAAAAACGTCCAGAAATGATTGAAGCTACTGACTGAATGAAAGTAGCTGGCATCTCACTCTCTTTGAATCTTCTTTATCATGCTAAGAGGAGCAGGAAAAAGCAAAAAATTTCAGACTTGCACCTTGCAATGCGGAGAAATTACTGTTTGTGCATTTACAATATTCATTGATTTTTGCCATTGAAAAACATCATGTTATTCATATACCAGAAATGTTTGAAGCTACTGACTGAATGAAAGGAGCTGGCATCTCACTCTCTTTGAATCTTCTTTATCATGCTAAGAGGAGCAGGAAAAAGCAAAAAATTTCAGAATTGCACCTTGCAATGCGGAGAAATTACTGTTTGTGCATTTACAATATTCATTGATTTTTGCCATTGAAAAACATCATGTTTTTCATATACCAGAAATGTTTGAAGCTACTGACTGAATGAAAGGAGCTGGCATCTCACTCTCTTTGAATCTTCTTTATCATGCTAAGAGGAGCAGGAAAAAGCAAAAAATTTCAGAATTGCACCTTGCAATGCGGAGAAATTACTGTTTGTGCATTTACAATATTCATTGATTTTTGCCATTGAAAAACGTCCAGAAATGATTGAAGCTACTGACTGAATGAAAGGAGCTGGCATCTCACTCTCTTTGAATCTTCTTTATCATGCTAAGAGGAGCAGGAAAAATCAAAAAATTTCAGAATTGCACCTTGCAATGCGGAGAAATTACTGTTTGTGCATTTACAATATTCATTGATTTTTGCCATTGAAAAACATGTTATTCATATACCAGAAATGTTTGAAGCTACTGACTGAATGAAAGGAGCTGGCACCTCACTCTCTTTGAATCTTCTTTATCATGCTAAGAGGAGCGGGAAAAAGCAAAAAATTTCAGAATTGCACCTTGCAATGCGGAGAAATTACTGTTTGTGCATTTACAATATTCATTGATTTTTGCCATTGAAAAACGTCCAGAAATGATTGAAGGTACTGACTAAATGAAAGGAGCTGGCATCTCACTCTCTTTGAATCTTCTTTATCATGCTAAGAGGAGCAGGAAAAAGCAAAAAATTTCAGAATTGCACCTTGCAATGCGGAGAAATTACTGTTTGTGCATTTACAATATTCATTGATTTTTGCCATTGAAAAACGTCCAGAAATGATTGAAGCTACTGACTGAATGAAAGGAGCTGGCATCTCACTCTCTTTGAATCTTCTTTATCATGCTAAGAGGAGCAGGAAAAAGCAAAAAATTTCAGAATTGCACCTTGCAATACATAGAAATTACAGTTTGTGCATTTACAATATTCATTGATTTTTGCCATTGAAAAACATCCAGAAATGATTGAAGCTACTGACTGAATGAAAGGAGCTGGCATCTCACTCTCTTTGAATCTTCTTTATCATGCTAAGAGGAGCAGGAAAAAGCAAAAAATTTCAGACTTGCACCTTGCAATGCGAAGAAATTACTGTTTGTGCATTTACAATATTCATTGATTTTTGCCATTGAAAAACATCATGTTATTCATATACCAGAAATGTTTGAAGCTACTGACTGAATGAAAGGAGCTGGCATCTCACTCTCTTTGAATCTTCTTTATCATGCTAAGAGGAGCAGGAAAAAGCAAAAAATTTCAGAATTGCACCTTGCAATGCGGAGAAATTACTGTTTGTGCATTTACAATATTCATTGATTTTTGCCATTGAAAAACGTCCAGAAATGATTGAAGCTACTGACTGAATGAAAGGAGCTGGCATCTCACTCTCTTTGAATCTTCTTTATCATGCTAAGAGGAGCAGGAAAAAGCAAAAAATTTCAGAATTGCACCTTGCAATGCGGAGAAATTACTGTTTGTGCATTTACAATATTCATTGATTTTTGCCATTGAAAAACATCATGTTATTCATATACCAGAAATGATTGAAGCTACTGACTGAATGAAAGGAGCTGGCATCTCACTCTCTTTGAATCTTCTTTATCATGCTAAGAGGAGCAGGAAAAAGTAAAAAATTTCAGAATTGCACCTTGCAATGCGGAGAAATTACTGTTTGTGCATTTATAATATTCAATGATTTTTGCCATTGAAAAACGTCCAGAAATGATTGAAGCTACTGACTGAACGAAAGGAGCTGGCATCTCACTCTCTTTGAATCTTCTTTATCATGCTAAGAGGAGCAGGAAAAAGCAAAAAATTTCAGAATTGCACCTTGCAATGCGGAGAAATTACTGTTTGTGCATTTACAATATTCATTGATTTTTGCCATTGAAAAACGTCCAGAAATGATTGAAGCTACTGACTGAATGAAAGGAGCTGGCATCTCACTCTCTTTGAATCTTCTTTATCATGCTAAGAGGAGCAGGAAAAAGCAAAAAATTTCAGAATTGCACCTTGCAATGCGGAGAAATTACTGTTTGTGCATTTACAATATTCATTGATTTTTGCCATTGAAAAACATCATGTTATTCATATACCAGAAATGTTTGAAGCTACTGACTGAATGAAAGGAGCTGACATCTCACTCTCTTTGAATCTTCTTTATCATGCTAAGAGGAGCAGGAAAAAGCAAAAAATTTCAGAATTGCACCTTGCAATGCGGAGAAATTACTGTTTGTGCATTTACAATATTCATTGATTTTTGCCATTGAAAAACGTCCAGAAATGATTGAAGCTACTGACTGAATGAAAGGAGCTGGCATCTCACTCTCTTTGAATCTTCTTTATCATGCTAAGAGGAGCAGGAAAAAGCAAAAAATTTCAGAATTGCACCTTGCAATGCGGAGAAATTACTGTTTGTGCATTTACAATATTCATTGATTTTTGCCATTGAAAAACATCATGTTATTCATATACCAGAAATGTTTGAAGCTACTGACTGAATGAAAGGAGCTGGCATCTCACTCTCTTTGAATCTTCTTTATCATGCTAAGAGGAGCAGGAAAAAGCAAAAAATTTCAGAATTGCACCTTGCAATGTGGAGAAATTACTGTTTGTGCATTTACAATATTCATTGATTTTTGCCATTGAAAAACATCATGTTATTCATATACCAGAAATGTTTGAAGCTACTGACTGAATGAAAGGAGCTGGCATCTCACTCTCTTTGAATCTTCTTTATCATGCTAAGAGGAGCAGGAAAAAGCAAAAAATTTCAGAATTGCACCTTGCAATGTGGAGAAATTACTGTTTGTGCATTTACAATATTCATTGATTTTTACCATTGAAAAACGTCCAGAAATGATTGAAGCTACTGACTGAATGAAAGTAGCTGGCATCTCACTCTCTTTGAATCTTCTTTATCATGCTAAGAGGAGCAGGAAAAAGCAAAAAATTTCAGACTTGCACCTTGCAATGCGGAGAAATTACTGTTTGTGCATTTACAATATTCATTGATTTTTGCCATTGAAAAACATCATGTTATTCATATACCAGAAATGTTTGAAGCTACTGACTGAATCAAAGGAGCTGGCATCTCACTCTCTTTGAATCTTCTTTATCATGCTAAGAGGAGCAGGAAAAAGCAAAAAATTTCAGAATTGCACCTTGCAATGCGGAGAAATTACTGTTTGTGCATTTACAATATTCATTGATTTTTGCCATTGAAAAACGTCCAGAAATGATTGAAGCTACTGACTGAATGAAAGGAGCTGGCATCTCACTCTCTTTGAATCTTCTTTATCATGCTAAGAGGAGCAGGAAAAAGCAAAAAATTTCAGAATTGCACCTTGCAATGCGGAGAAATTACTGTTTGTGCATTTACAATATTCATTGATTTTTGCCATTGAAAAACGTCCAGAAATGATTGAAGCTACTGATTGAATGAAAGGAGCTGGCATCTCACTCTCTTTGAATCTTCTTTATCATGCTAAGAGGAGCAGGAAAAAGCAAAAAATTTCAGAATTGCACCTTGCAATGCGGAGAAATTACTGTTTGTGCATTTACAATATTCATTGATTTTTGCCATTGAAAAACATGTTATTCATATACCAGAAATGTTTGAAGCTACTGACTGAATGAAAGGAGCTGGCACCTCACTCTCTTTGAATCTTCTTTATCATGCTAAGAGGAGCAGGAAAAAGCAAAAAATTTCAGAATTGCACCTTGCAATGCGGAGAAATTACTGTTTGTGCATTTACAATATTCATTGATTTTTGCCATTGAAAAACATCATGTTATTCATATACCAGAAATGTTTGAAGCTACTGACTGAATGAAAGGAGTTGGCATCTCACTCTCTTTGAATCTTCTTTATCATGCTAAGAGGAGCAGGAAAAAGCAAAAAATTTCAGAATTGCACCTTGCAATGCGGAGAAATTACTGTTTGTGCATTTACAATATTCATTGATTTTTGCCATTGAAAAACATCATGTTATTCATATACCAGAAATGTTTGAAGCTACTGACTGAATGAAAGGAGCTGGCATCTCACTCTCTTTGAATCTTCTTTATCATGCTAAGAGGAGCAGGAAAAAGCAAAAAATTTTAGAATTGCACATTGCAATGTGGAGAAATTACTGTTTGTGCATTTACAATATTCATTGATTTTTACCATTGAAAAACGTCCAGAAATGATTGAAGCTACTGACTGAATGAAAGGAGCTGGCATCTCACTCTCTTTGAATCTTCTTTATCATGCTAAGAGGAGCAGGAAAAAGCAAAAAATTTCAGAATTGCACCTTGCAATGCGGAGAAATTACTGTTTGTGCATTTACAATATTCATTGATTTTTGCCATTGAAAAACGTCCAGAAATGATTGAAGCTACTGACTGAATGAAAGGAGCTGGCATCTCACTCTCTTTGAATCTTCTTTATCATGCTAAGAGGAGCAGGAAAAAGCAAAAAATTTCAGAATTGCACCTTGCAATGCGGAGAAATTACAGTTTGTGCATTTACAATATTCATTGATTTTTGCCATTGAAAAACATCCAGAAATGATTGAAGCTACTGACTGAATGAAAGGAGCTGGCATCTCACTCTCTTTGAATCTTCTTTATCATGCTAAGAGGAGCAGGAAAAAGCAAAAAATTTCAGAATTGCACCTTGCAATGCGGAGAAATTACTGTTTGTGCATTTACAATATTCATTGATTTTTGCCATTGAAAAACATCATGTTATTCATATACCAGAAATGTTTGAAGCTACTGACTGAATGAAAGGAGCTGGCATCTCACTCTCTTTGAATCTTCTTTATCATGCTAAGAGGAGCAGGAAAAAGCAAAAAATTTCAGAATTGCACCTTGCAATGTGGAGAAATTACTGTTTGTGCATTTACAATATTCATTGATTTTTACCATTGAAAAACGTCCAGAAATGATTGAAGCTACTGACTGAATGAAAGTAGCTGGCATCTCACTCTCTTTGAATCTTCTTTATCATGCTAAGAGGAGCAGGAAAAAGCAAAAAATTTCAGACTTGCACCTTGCAATGCGGAGAAATTACTGTTTGTGCATTTACAATATTCATTGATTTTTGCCATTGAAAAACGTCCAGAAATGATTGAAGGTACTGACTGAATGAAAGGAGCTGGCATCTCACTGTCTTTGAATCTTCTTTATCATGCTAAGAGGAGCAGGAAAAAGCAAAAAATTTCAGAATTGCACCTTGCAATGCGGAGAAATTACTGTTTGTGCATTTACAATATTCATTGATTTTTGCCACTGAAAAACGTCCAGAAATGATTGAAGCTACTGACTGAATGAAAGGAGCTGGCATCTCACTCTCTTTGAATCTTCTTTATCATGCTAAGAGGAGCAGGAAAAAGCAAAAAATTTCAGAATTGCACCTTGCAATGCGGAGAAATTACAGTTTGTGCATTTACAATATTCATTGATTTTTGCCATTGAAAAACATCCAGAAATGATTGAAGCTACTGACTGAATGAAAGGAGCTGGCATCTCACTCTCTTTGAATCTTCTTTATCATGCTAAGAGGAGCAGGAAAAAGCAAAAAATTTCAGAATTGCACCTTGCAATGCGGAGAAATTACTGTTTGTGCATTTACAATATTCATTGATTTTTGCCATTGAAAAACATCATGTTATTCATATACCAGAAATGTTTGAAGCTACTGACTGAATGAAAGGAGCTGGCATCTCACTCTCTTTGAATCTTCTTTATCATGCTAAGAGGAGCAGGAAAAAGCAAAAAATTTCAGAATTGCACCTTGCAATGTGGAGAAATTACTGTTTGTGCATTTACAATATTCATTGATTTTTACCATTGAAAAACGTCCAGAAATGATTGAAGCTACTGACTGAATGAAAGTAGCTGGCATCTCACTCTCTTTGAATCTTCTTTATCATGCTAAGAGGAGCAGTAAAAAGCAAAAAATTTCAGACTTGCACCTTGCAATGCGGAGAAATTACTGTTTGTGCATTTACAATATTCATTGATTTTTGCCATTGAAAAACATCATGTTATTCATATACCAGAAATGTTTGAAGCTACTGACTGAATGAAAGGAGCTGGCATCTCACTCTCTTTGAATCTTCTTTATCATGCTAAGAGGAGCAGGAAAAAGCAAAAAATTTCAGAATTGCACCTTGCAATGCGGAGAAATTACTGTTTGTGCATTTACAATATTCATTGATTTTTGCCATTGAAAAACATCATGTTTTTCATATACCAGAAATGTTTGAAGCTACTGACTGAATGAAAGGAGCTGGCATCTCACTCTCTTTGAATCTTCTTTATCATGCTAAGAGGAGCAGGAAAAAGCAAAAAATTTCAGAATTGCACCTTGCAATGCGGAGAAATTACTGTTTGTGCATTTACAATATTCATTGATTTTTGCCATTGAAAAACGTCCAGAAATGATTGAAGCTACTGACTGAATGAAAGGAGCTGGCATCTCACTCTCTTTGAATCTTCTTTATCATGCTAAGAGGAGCAGGAAAAATCAAAAAATTTCAGAATTGCACCTTGCAATGCGGAGAAATTACTGTTTGTGCATTTACAATATTCATTGATTTTTGCCATTGAAAAACATGTTATTCATATACCAGAAATGTTTGAAGCTACTGACTGAATGAAAGGAGCTGGCACCTCACTCTCTTTGAATCTTCTTTATCATGCTAAGAGGAGCGGGAAAAAGCAAAAAATTTCAGAATTGCACCTTGCAATGCGGAGAAATTACTGTTTGTGCATTTACAATATTCATTGATTTTTGCCATTGAAAAACGTCCAGAAATGATTGAAGGTACTGACTAAATGAAAGGAGCTGGCATCTCACTCTCTTTGAATCTTCTTTATCATGCTAAGAGGAGCAGGAAAAAGCAAAAAATTTCAGAATTGCACCTTGCAATGCGGAGAAATTACTGTTTGTGCATTTACAATATTCATTGATTTTTGCCATTGAAAAACGTCCAGAAATGATTGAAGCTACTGACTGAATGAAAGGAGCTGGCATCTCACTCTCTTTGAATCTTCTTTATCATGCTAAGAGGAGCAGGAAAAAGCAAAAAATTTCAGAATTGCACCTTGCAATACGGAGAAATTACAGTTTGTGCATTTACAATATTCATTGATTTTTGCCATTGAAAAACATCCAGAAATGATTGAAGCTACTGACTGAATGAAAGGAGCTGGCATCTCACTCTCTTTGAATCTTCTTTATCATGCTAAGAGGAGCAGGAAAAAGCAAAAAATTTCAGACTTGCACCTTGCAATGCGAAGAAATTACTGTTTGTGCATTTACAATATTCATTGATTTTTGCCATTGAAAAACATCATGTTATTCATATACCAGAAATGTTTGAAGCTACTGACTGAATGAAAGGAGCTGGCATCTCACTCTCTTTGAATCTTCTTTATCATGCTAAGAGGAGCAGGAAAAAGCAAAAAATTTCAGAATTGCACCTTGCAATGCGGAGAAATTACTGTTTGTGCATTTACAATATTCATTGATTTTTGCCATTGAAAAACGTCCAGAAATGATTGAAGCTACTGACTGAATGAAAGGAGCTGGCATCTCACTCTCTTTGAATCTTCTTTATCATGCTAAGAGGAGCAGGAAAAAGCAAAAAATTTCAGAATTGCACCTTGCAATGCGGAGAAATTACTGTTTGTGCATTTACAATATTCATTGATTTTTGCCATTGAAAAACATCATGTTATTCATATACCAGAAATGATTGAAGCTACTGACTGAATGAAAGGAGCTGGCATCTCACTCTCTTTGAATCTTCTTTATCATGCTAAGAGGAGCAGGAAAAAGTAAAAAATTTCAGAATTGCACCTTGCAATGCGGAGAAATTACTGTTTGTGCATTTATAATATTCAATGATTTTTGCCATTGAAAAACGTCCAGAAATGATTGAAGCTACTGACTGAACGAAAGGAGCTGGCATCTCACTCTCTTTGAATCTTCTTTATCATGCTAAGAGGAGCAGGAAAAAGCAAAAAATTTCAGAATTGCACCTTGCAATGCGGAGAAATTACTGTTTGTGCATTTACAATATTCATTGATTTTTGCCATTGAAAAACGTCCAGAAATGATTGAAGCTACTGACTGAATGAAAGGAGCTGGCATCTCACTCTCTTTGAATCTTCTTTATCATGCTAAGAGGAGCAGGAAAAAGCAAAAAATTTCAGAATTGCACCTTGCAATGCGGAGAAATTACTGTTTGTGCATTTACAATATTCATTGATTTTTGCCATTGAAAAACATCATGTTATTCATATACCAGAAATGTTTGAAGCTACTGACTGAATGAAAGGAGCTGACATCTCACTCTCTTTGAATCTTCTTTATCATGCTAAGAGGAGCAGGAAAAAGCAAAAAATTTCAGAATTGCACCTTGCAATGCGGAGAAATTACTGTTTGTGCATTTACAATATTCATTGATTTTTGCCATTGAAAAACGTCCAGAAATGATTGAAGCTACTGACTGAATGAAAGGAGCTGGCATCTCACTCTCTTTGAATCTTCTTTATCATGCTAAGAGGAGCAGGAAAAAGCAAAAAATTTCAGAATTGCACCTTGCAATGCGGAGAAATTACTGTTTGTGCATTTACAATATTCATTGATTTTTGCCATTGAAAAACATCATGTTATTCATATACCAGAAATGTTTGAAGCTACTGACTGAATGAAAGGAGCTGGCATCTCACTCTCTTTGAATCTTCTTTATCATGCTAAGAGGAGCAGGAAAAAGCAAAAAATTTCAGAATTGCACCTTGCAATGTGGAGAAATTACTGTTTGTGCATTTACAATATTCATTGATTTTTGCCATTGAAAAACATCATGTTATTCATATACCAGAAATGTTTGAAGCTACTGACTGAATGAAAGGAGCTGGCATCTCACTCTCTTTGAATCTTCTTTATCATGCTAAGAGGAGCAGGAAAAAGCAAAAAATTTCAGAATTGCACCTTGCAATGTGGAGAAATTACTGTTTGTGCATTTACAATATTCATTGATTTTTACCATTGAAAAACGTCCAGAAATGATTGAAGCTACTGACTGAATGAAAGTAGCTGGCATCTCACTCTCTTTGAATCTTCTTTATCATGCTAAGAGGAGCAGGAAAAAGCAAAAAATTTCAGACTTGCACCTTGCAATGCGGAGAAATTACTGTTTGTGCATTTACAATATTCATTGATTTTTGCCATTGAAAAACATCATGTTATTCATATACCAGAAATGTTTGAAGCTACTGACTGAATCAAAGGAGCTGGCATCTCACTCTCTTTGAATCTTCTTTATCATGCTAAGAGGAGCAGGAAAAAGCAAAAAATTTCAGAATTGCACCTTGCAATGCGGAGAAATTACTGTTTGTGCATTTACAATATTCATTGATTTTTGCCATTGAAAAACGTCCAGAAATGATTGAAGCTACTGACTGAATGAAAGGAGCTGGCATCTCACTCTCTTTGAATCTTCTTTATCATGCTAAGAGGAGCAGGAAAAAGCAAAAAATTTCAGAATTGCACCTTGCAATGCGGAGAAATTACTGTTTGTGCATTTACAATATTCATTGATTTTTGCCATTGAAAAACGTCCAGAAATGATTGAAGCTACTGATTGAATGAAAGGAGCTGGCATCTCACTCTCTTTGAATCTTCTTTATCATGCTAAGAGGAGCAGGAAAAAGCAAAAAATTTCAGAATTGCACCTTGCAATGCGGAGAAATTACTGTTTGTGCATTTACAATATTCATTGATTTTTGCCATTGAAAAACATGTTATTCATATACCAGAAATGTTTGAAGCTACTGACTGAATGAAAGGAGCTGGCACCTCACTCTCTTTGAATCTTCTTTATCATGCTAAGAGGAGCAGGAAAAAGCAAAAAATTTCAGAATTGCACCTTGCAATGCGGAGAAATTACTGTTTGTGCATTTACAATATTCATTGATTTTTGCCATTGAAAAACATCATGTTATTCATATACCAGAAATGTTTGAAGCTACTGACTGAATGAAAGGAGTTGGCATCTCACTCTCTTTGAATCTTCTTTATCATGCTAAGAGGAGCAGGAAAAAGCAAAAAATTTCAGAATTGCACCTTGCAATGCGGAGAAATTACTGTTTGTGCATTTACAATATTCATTGATTTTTGCCATTGAAAAACATCATGTTATTCATATACCAGAAATGTTTGAAGCTACTGACTGAATGAAAGGAGCTGGCATCTCACTCTCTTTGAATCTTCTTTATCATGCTAAGAGGAGCAGGAAAAAGCAAAAAATTTTAGAATTGCACATTGCAATGTGGAGAAATTACTGTTTGTGCATTTACAATATTCATTGATTTTTACCATTGAAAAACGTCCAGAAATGATTGAAGCTACTGACTGAATGAAAGTAGCTGGCATCTCACTCTCTTTGAATCTTCTTTATCATGCTAAGAGGAGCAGGAAAAAGCAAAAAATTTCAGACTTGCACCTTGCAATGCGGAGAAATTACTGTTTGTGCATTTACAATATTCATTGATTTTTGCCATTGAAAAACATCATGTTATTCATATTCCAGAAATGTTTGAAGCTACTGACTGAATGAAAGGAGCTGGCATCTCACTCTCTTTGAATCTTCTTTATCATGCTAAGAGGAGCAGGAAAAAGCAAAAAATTTCAGAATTGCACCTTGCAATGCGGAGAAATTACTGTTTGTGCATTTACAATATTCATTGATTTTTGCCATTGAAAAACGTCCAGAAATGATTGAAGCTACTGACTGAATGAAAGGAGCTGGCATCTCACTCTCTTTGAATCTTCTTTATCATGCTAAGAGGAGCAGGAAAAAGCAAAAAATTTCAGAATTGCACCTTGCAATGCAGAGAAATTACTGTTTGTGCATTTACAATATTCATTGATTTTTGCCATTGAAAAACGTCCAGAAATGATTGAAGATACTGACTGAATGAAAGGAGCTGGCATCTCACTCTCTTTGAATCTTCTTTATCATGCTAAGAGGAGCAGGAAAAAGCAAAAAATTTCAGAATTGCACCTTGCAATGCGGAGAAATTACTGTTTGTGCATTTACAATATTCATTGATTTTAGCCATTGAAAAACATCATGTTATTCATATACCAGAAATGTTTGAAGCTACTGACTGAATGAAAGGAGCTGACATCTCACTCTCTTTGAATCTTCTTTATCATGCTAAAAGGAGCAGGAAAAAGCAAAAAATTTCAGAATTGCACCTTGCAATGCGGAGAAATTACTGTTTGTGCATTTACAATATTCATTGATTTTTGCCATTGAAAAACGTCCAGAAATGATTGAAGCTACTGACTGAATGAAAGGAGCTGGCATCTCACTCTCTTTGAATCTTCTTTATCATGCTAAGAGGAGCAGGAAAAAGCAAAAAATTTCAGAATTGCACCTTGCAATGTGGAGAAATTACTGTTTGTGCATTTACAATATTCATTGATTTTTACCATTGAAAAACGTCCAGAAATGATTGAAGCTACTGACTGAATGAAAGTAGCTGGCATCTCACTCTCTTTGAATCTTCTTTATCATGCTAAGAGGAGCAGGAAAAAGCAAAAAATTTCAGACTTGCACCTTGCAATGCGGAGAAATTACTGTTTGTGCATTTACAATATTCATTGATTTTTGCCATTGAAAAACATCATGTTATTCATATACCAGAAATGTTTGAAGCTACTGACTGAATGAAAGGAGCTGGCATCTCACTCTCTTTGAATCTTCTTTATCATGCTAAGAGGAGCAGGAAAAAGCAAAAAATTTCAGAATTGCACCTTGCAATGTGGAGAAATTACTGTTTGTGCATTTACAATATTCATTGATTTTTACCATTGAAAAACGTCCAGAAATGATTGAAGCTACTGACTGAATGAAAGTAGCTGGCATCTCACTCTCTTTGAATCTTCTTTATCATGCTAAGAGGAGCAGGAAAAAGCAAAAAATTTCAGACTTGCACCTTGCAATGCGGAGAAATTACTGTTTGTGCATTTACAATATTCATTGATTTTTGCCATTGAAAAACATCATGTTATTCATATACCAGAAATGTTTGAAGCTACTGACTGAATCAAAGGAGCTGGCATCTCACTCTCTTTGAATCTTCTTTATCATGCTAAGAGGAGCAGGAAAAAGCAAAAAATTTCAGAATTGCACCTTGCAATGCGGAGAAATTACTGTTTGTGCATTTACAATATTCATTGATTTTTGCCATTGAAAAACGTCCAGAAATGATTGAAGCTACTGACTGAATGAAAGGAGCTGGCATCTCACTCTCTTTGAATCTTCTTTATCATGCTAAGAGGAGCAGGAAAAAGCAAAAAATTTCAGAATTGCACCTTGCAATGCGGAGAAATTACTGTTTGTGCATTTACAATATTCATTGATTTTTGCCATTGAAAAACATCCAGAAATGATTGAAGCTACTGACTGAATGAAAGGAGCTGGCATCTCACTCTCTTTGAATCTTCTTTATCATGCTAAGAGGAGCAGGAAAAAGCAAAAAATTTCAGAATTGCACCTTGCAATGCGGAGAAATTACTGTTTGTGCATTTACAATATTCATTGATTTTTGCCATTGAAAAACATGTTATTCATATACCAGAAATGTTTGAAGCTACTGACTGAATGAAAGGAGCTGGCACCTCACTCTCTTTGAATCTTCTTTATCATGCTAAGAGGAGCGGGAAAAAGCAAAAAATTTCAGAATTGCACCTTGCAATGCGGAGAAATTACTGTTTGTGCATTTACAATATTCATTGATTTTTGCCATTGAAAAACGTCCAGAAATGATTGAAGGTACTGACTGAATGAAAGGAGCTGGCATCTCACTCTCTTTGAATCTTCTTTATCATGCTAAGAGGAGCAGGAAAAAGCAAAAAATTTCAGAATTGCACCTTGCAATGCGGAGAAATTACTGTTTGTGCATTTACAATATTCATTGATTTTTGCCATTGAAAAACGTCCAGAAATGATTGAAGCTACTGACTGAATGAAAGGAGCTGGCATCTCACTCTCTTTGAATCTTCTTTATCATGCTAAGAGGAGCAGGAAAAAGCAAAAAATTTCAGAATTGCACCTTGCAATGCGGAGAAATTACTGTTTGTGCATTTACAATATTCATTGATTTTTGCCATTGAAAAACATCATGTTATTCATATACCAGAAATGTTTGAAGCTACTGACTGAATGAAAGGAGTTGGCATCTCAATCTCTTTGAATCTTCTTTATCATGCTAAGAGGAGCAGGAAAAAGCAAAAAATTTCAGAATTGCACCTTGCAATGTGGAGAAATTACTGTTTGTGCATTTACAATATTCATTGATTTTTACCATTGAAAAACGTCCAGAAATGATTGAAGCTACTGACTGAATGAAAGTAGCTGGCATCTCACTCTCTTTGAATCTTCTTTATCATGCTAAGAGGAGCAGGAAAAAGCAAAAAATTTCAGACTTGCACCTTGCAATGCGCAGAAATTACTGTTTGTGCATTTACAATATTCATTGATTTTTGCCATTGAAAAACATCATGTTATTCATATACCAGAAATGTTTGAAGCTACTGACTGAATGAAAGGAGCTGGCATCTCACTCTCTTTGAATCTTCTTTATCATGCTAAGAGGAGCAGGAAAAAGCAAAAAATTTCAGAATTGCACCTTGCAATGTGGAGAAATTACTGTTTGTGCATTTACAATATTCATTGATTTTTACCATTGAAAAACGTCCAGAAATGATTGAAGCTACTGACTGAATGAAAGGAGCTGGCATCTCACTCTCTTTGAATCTTCTTTATCATGCTAAGAGGAGCAGGAAAAAGCAAAAAATTTCAGAATTGCACCTTGCAATGCGGAGAAATTACTGTTTGTGCATTTACAATATTCATTGATTTTTGCCATGGAAAAACGTCCAGAAATGATTGAAGCTACTGACTGAATGAAAGGAGCTGGCATCTCACTCTCTTTGAATCTTCTTTATCATGCTAAGAGGAGCAGGAAAAAGCAAAAAATTTCAGAATTGCACCTTGCAATGCGGAGAAATTACTGTTTGTGCATTTACAATATTCATTGATTTTTGCCATTGAAAAACATGTTATTCATATACCAGAAATGTTTGAAGCTACTGACTGAATGAAAGGAGCTGGCACCTCACTCTCTTTGAATCTTCTTTATCATGCTAAGAGGAGCGGGAAAAAGCAAAAAATTTCAGAATTGCACCTTGCAATGCGGAGAAATTACTGTTTGTGCATTTACAATATTCATTGATTTTTGCCATTGAAAAACGTCCAGAAATGATTGAAGGTACTGACTGAATGAAAGGAGCTGGCATCTCACTCTCTTTGAATCTTCTTTATCATGCTAAGAGGAGCAGGAAAAAGCAAAAAATTTCAGAATTGCACCTTGCAATGCGGAGAAATTACTGTTTGTGCATTTACAATATTCATTGATTTTTGCCATTGAAAAACGTCCAGAAATGATTGAAGCTACTGACTGAATGAAAGGAGCTGGCATCTCACTCTCTTTGAATCTTCTTTATCATGCTAAGAGGAGCAGGAAAAAGCAAAAAATTTCAGAATTGCACCTTGCAATACGGAGAAATTACTGTTTGTGCATTTACAATATTCATTGATTTTTGCCATTGAAAAACATCATGTTATTCATATACCAGAAATGTTTGAAGCTACTGACTGAATGAAAGGAGTTGGCATCTCACTCTCTTTGAATCTTCTTTATCATGCTAAGAGGAGCAGGAAAAAGCAAAAAATTTCAGAATTGCACCTTGCAATGCGGAGAAATTACTGTTTGTGCATTTACAATATTCATTGATTTTTGCCATTGAAAAACATCATGTTATTCATATACCAGAAATGTTTGAAGCTACTGACTGAATGAAAGGAGCTGGCATCTCACTCTCTTTGAATCTTCTTTATCATGCTAAGAGGAGCAGGAAAAAGCAAAAAATTTTAGAATTGCACATTGCAATGTGGAGAAATTACTGTTTGTGCATTTACAATATTCATTGATTTTTACCATTGAAAAACGTCCAGAAATGATGGAAGCTACTGACTGAATGAAAGTAGCTGGCATCTCACTCTCTTTGAATCTTCTTTATCATGCTAAGAGGAGCAGGAAAAAGCAAAAAATTTCAGACTTGCACCTTGCAATGCGGAGAAATTACTGTTTGTGCATTTACAATATTCATTGATTTTTGCCATTGAAAAACATCATGTTATTCATATACCAGAAATGTTTGAAGCTACTGACTGAATCAAAGGAGCTGGCATCTCACTCTCTTTGAATCTTCTTTATCATGCTAAGAGGAGCAGGAAAAAGCAAAAAATTTCAGAATTGCACCTTGCAATGCGGAGAAATTACTGTTTGTGCATTTACAATATTCATTGATTTTTGCCATTGAAAAACGTCCAGAAATGATTGAAGCTACTGACTGAATGAAAGGAGCTGGCATCTCACTCTCTTTGAATCTTCTTTATCATGCTAAGAGGAGCAGGAAAAAGCAAAAAATTTCAGAATTGCACCTTGCAATGCGGAGAAATTACTGTTTGTGCATTTACAATATTCATTGATTTTTGCCATTGAAAAACGTCCAGAAATGATTGAAGCTACTGACTGAATGAAAGGAGCTGGCATCTCACTCTCTTTGAATCTTCTTTATCATGCTAAGAGGAGCAGGAAAAAGCAAAAAATTTCAGAATTGCACCTTGCAATGCGGAGAAATTACTGTTTGTGCATTTACAATATTCATTGATTTTTGCCATTGAAAAACATGTTATTCATATACCAGAAATGTTTGAAGCTACTGACTGAATGAAAGGAGCTGGCACCTCACTCTCTTTGAATCTTCTTTATCATGCTAAGAGGAGCGGGAAAAAGCAAAAAATTTCAGAACTGCACCTTGCAATGCGGAGAA
The DNA here is from genome assembly GCF_046119375.1 of Phyllobates terribilis. Classification (NCBI taxonomy): domain Eukaryota; kingdom Metazoa; phylum Chordata; class Amphibia; order Anura; family Dendrobatidae; genus Phyllobates; species Phyllobates terribilis. The sequence goes on from NW_027363756.1 coordinate 147,366, forward strand.
ATTACTGTTTGTGCATTTACAATATTCATTGATTTTTGCCATTGAAAAACGTCCAGAAATGATTGAAGGTACTGACTGAATGAAAGGAGCTGGCATCTCACTCTCTTTGAATCTTCTTTATCATGCTAAGAGGAGCAGGAAAAAGCAAAAAATTTCAGAATTGCACCTTGCAATGCGGAGAAATTACTGTTTGTGCATTTACAATATTCATTGATTTTTGCCATTGAAAAACGTCCAGAAATGATTGAAGCTACTGACTGAATGAAAGGAGCTGGCATCTCACTCTCTTTGAATCTTCTTTATCATGCTAAGAGGAGCAGGAAAAAGCAAAAAATTTCAGACTTGCACCTTGCAATGCGGAGAAATTACTGTTTGTGCATTTACAATATTCATTGATTTTTGCCATTGAAAAACATCATGTTATTCATATACCAGAAATGTTTGAAGCTACTGACTGAATGAAAGGAGCTGGCATCTCACTCTCTTTGAATCTTCTTTATCATGCTAAGAGGAGCAGGAAAAAGCAAAAAATTTCAGAATTGCACCTTGCAATGTGGAGAAATTACTGTTTGTGCATTTACAATATTCATTGATTTTTACCATTGAAAAACGTCCAGAAATGATTGAAGCTACTGACTGAATGAAAGGAGCTGGCATCTCACTCTCTTTGAATCTTCTTTATCATGCTAAGAGGAGCAGGAAAAAGCAAAAAATTTCAGAATTGCACCTTGCAATGCGGAGAAATTACTGTTTGTGCATTTACAATATTCATTGATTTTTGCCATGGAAAAACGTCCAGAAATGATTGAAGCTACTGACTGAATGAAAGGAGCTGGCATCTCACTCTCTTTGAATCTTCTTTATCATGCTAAGAGGAGCAGGAAAAAGCAAAAAATTTCAGAATTGCACCTTGCAATGCGGAGAAATTACTGTTTGTGCATTTACAATATTCATTGATTTTTGCCATTGAAAAACATGTTATTCATATACCAGAAATGTTTGAAGCTACTGACTGAATGAAAGGAGCTGGCACCTCACTCTCTTTGAATCTTCTTTATCATGCTAAGAGGAGCGGGAAAAAGCAAAAAATTTCAGAATTGCACCTTGCAATGCGGAGAAATTACTGTTTGTGCATTTACAATATTCATTGATTTTTGCCATTGAAAAACGTCCAGAAATGATTGAAGGTACTGACTGAATGAAAGGAGCTGGCATCTCACTCTCTTTGAATCTTCTTTATCATGCTAAGAGGAGCAGGAAAAAGCAAAAAATTTCAGAATTGCACCTTGCAATGCGGAGAAATTACTGTTTGTGCATTTACAATATTCATTGATTTTTGCCATTGAAAAACGTCCAGAAATGATTGAAGCTACTGACTGAATGAAAGGAGCTGGCATCTCACTCTCTTTGAATCTTCTTTATCATGCTAAGAGGAGCAGGAAAAAGCAAAAAATTTCAGAATTGCACCTTGCAATGCGGAGAAATTACTGTTTGTGCATTTACAATATTCATTGATTTTTGCCATTGAAAAACATCATGTTATTCATATACCAGAAATGTTTGAAGCTACTGACTGAATGAAAGGAGTTGGCATCTCACTCTCTTTGAATCTTCTTTATCATGCTAAGAGGAGCAGGAAAAAGCAAAAAATTTCAGAATTGCACCTTGCAATGCGGAGAAATTACTGTTTGTGCATTTACAATATTCATTGATTTTTGCCATTGAAAAACATCATGTTATTCATATACCAGAAATGTTTGAAGCTACTGACTGAATGAAAGGAGCTGGCATCTCACTCTCTTTGAATCTTCTTTATCATGCTAAGAGGAGCAGGAAAAAGCAAAAAATTTTAGAATTGCACATTGCAATGTGGAGAAATTACTGTTTGTGCATTTACAATATTCATTGATTTTTACCATTGAAAAACGTCCAGAAATGATGGAAGCTACTGACTGAATGAAAGTAGCTGGCATCTCACTCTCTTTGAATCTTCTTTATCATGCTAAGAGGAGCAGGAAAAAGCAAAAAATTTCAGACTTGCACCTTGCAATGCGGAGAAATTACTGTTTGTGCATTTACAATATTCATTGATTTTTGCCATTGAAAAACATCATGTTATTCATATACCAGAAATGTTTGAAGCTACTGACTGAATCAAAGGAGCTGGCATCTCACTCTCTTTGAATCTTCTTTATCATGCTAAGAGGAGCAGGAAAAAGCAAAAAATTTCAGAATTGCACCTTGCAATGCGGAGAAATTACTGTTTGTGCATTTACAATATTCATTGATTTTTGCCATTGAAAAACGTCCAGAAATGATTGAAGCTACTGACTGAATGAAAGGAGCTGGCATCTCACTCTCTTTGAATCTTCTTTATCATGCTAAGAGGAGCAGGAAAAAGCAAAAAATTTCAGAATTGCACCTTGCAATGCGGAGAAATTACTGTTTGTGCATTTACAATATTCATTGATTTTTGCCATTGAAAAACGTCCAGAAATGATTGAAGCTACTGACTGAATGAAAGGAGCTGGCATCTCACTCTCTTTGAATCTTCTTTATCATGCTAAGAGGAGCAGGAAAAAGCAAAAAATTTCAGAATTGCACCTTGCAATGCGGAGAAATTACTGTTTGTGCATTTACAATATTCATTGATTTTTGCCATTGAAAAACATGTTATTCATATACCAGAAATGTTTGAAGATACTGACTGAATGAAAGGAGCTGGCACCTCACTCTCTTTGAATCTTCTTTATCATGCTAAGAGGAGCGGGAAAAAGCAAAAAATTTCAGAATTGCACCTTGCAATGCGGAGAAATTACTGTTTGTGCATTTACAATATTCATTGATTTTTGCCATTGAAAAACGTCCAGAAATGATTGAAGGTACTGACTGAATGAAAGGAGCTGGCATCTCACTCTCTTTGAATCTTCTTTATCATGCTAAGAGGAGCAGGAAAAAGCAAAAAATTTCAGAATTGCACCTTGCAATGCGGAGAAATTACTGTTTGTGCATTTACAATATTCATTGATTTTTGCCATTGAAAAACGTCCAGAAATGATTGAAGCTACTGACTGAATGAAAGGAGCTGGCATCTCACTCTCTTTGAATCTTCTTTATCATGCTAAGAGGAGCAGGAAAAAGCAAAAAATTTCAGAATTGCACCTTGCAATGCGGAGAAATTACTGTTTGTGCATTTACAATATTCATTGATTTTTGCCATTGAAAAACATCATGTTATTCATATACCAGAAATGTTTGAAGCTACTGACTGAATGAAAGGAGTTGGCATCTCACTCTCTTTGAATCTTCTTTATCATGCTAAGAGGAGCAGGAAAAAGCAAAAAATTTCAGAATTGCACCTTGCAATGCGGAGAAATTACTGTTTGTGCATTTACAATATTCATTGATTTTTGCCATTGAAAAACATCATGTTATTCATATACCAGAAATGTTTGAAGCTACTGACTGAATCAAAGGAGCTGGCATCTCACTCTCTTTGAATCTTCTTTATCATGCTAAGAGGAGCAGGAAAAAGCAAAAAATTTCAGAATTGCACCTTGCAATGCGGAGAAATTACTGTTTGTGCATTTACAATATTCATTGATTTTTGCCATTGAAAAACGTCCAGAAATGATTGAAGCTACTGACTGAATGAAAGGAGCTGGCATCTCACTCTCTTTGAATCTTCTTTATCATGCTAAGAGGAGCAGGAAAAAGCAAAAAATTTCAGAATTGCACCTTGCAATGCGGAGAAATTACTGTTTGTGCATTTACAATATTCATTGATTTTTGCCATTGAAAAACGTCCAGAAATGATTGAAGCTACTGACTGAATGAAAGGAGCTGGCATCTCACTCTCTTTGAATCTTCTTTATCATGCTAAGAGGAGCAGGAAAAAGCAAAAAATTTCAGAATTGCACCTTGCAATGCGGAGAAATTACTGTTTGTGCATTTACAATATTCATTGATTTTTGCCATTGAAAAACATGTTATTCATATACCAGAAATGTTTGAAGCTACTGACTGAATGAAAGGAGCTGGCACCTCACTCTCTTTGAATCTTCTTTATCATGCTAAGAGGAGCGGGAAAAAGCAAAAAATTTCAGAATTGCACCTTGCAATGCGGAGAAATTACTGTTTGTGCATTTACAATATTCATTGATTTTTGCCATTGAAAAACGTCCAGAAATGATTGAAGGTACTGACTGAATGAAAGGAGCTGGCATCTCACTCTCTTTGAATCTTCTTTATCATGCTAAGAGGAGCAGGAAAAAGCAAAAAATTTCAGAATTGCACCTTGCAATGCGGAGAAATTACTGTTTGTGCATTTACAATATTCATTGATTTTTGCCATTGAAAAACGTCCAGAAATGATTGAAGCTACTGACTGAATGAAAGGAGCTGGCATCTCACTCTCTTTGAATCTTCTTTATCATGCTAAGAGGAGCAGGAAAAAGCAAAAAATTTCAGAATTGCACCTTGCAATGCGGAGAAATTACTGTTTGTGCATTTACAATATTCATTGATTTTTGCCATTGAAAAACATCATGTTATTCATATACCAGAAATGTTTGAAGCTACTGACTGAATGAAAGGAGTTGGCATCTCACTCTCTTTGAATCTTCTTTATCATGCTAAGAGGAGCAGGAAAAAGCAAAAAATTTCAGAATTGCACCTTGCAATGCGGAGAAATTACTGTTTGTGCATTTACAATATTCATTGATTTTTGCCATTGAAAAACATCATGTTATTCATATACCAGAAATGTTTGAAGCTACTGACTGAATGAAAGGAGCTGGCATCTCACTCTCTTTGAATCTTCTTTATCATGCTAAGAGGAGCAGGAAAAAGCAAAAAATTTTAGAATTGCACATTGCAATGTGGAGAAATTACTGTTTGTGCATTTACAATATTCATTGATTTTTACCATTGAAAAACGTCCAGAAATGATTGAAGCTACTGACTGAATGAAAGTAGCTGGCATCTCACTCTCTTTGAATCTTCTTTATCATTCTAAGAGGAGCAGGAAAAAGCAAAAAATTTCAGACTTGCACCTTGCAATGCGGAGAAATTACTGTTTGTGCATTTACAATATTCATTGATCTTTGCCATTGAAAAACATCATGTTATTCATATACCAGAAATGTTTGAAGCTACTGACTGAATGAAAGGAGCTGGCATCTCACTCTCTTTGAATCTTCTTTATCATGCTAAGAGGAGCAGGAAAAAGCAAAAAATTTCAGAATTGCACCTTGCAATGCGGAGAAATTACTGTTTGTGCATTTACAATATTCATTGATTTTTGCCATTGAAAAACGTCCAGAAATGATTGAAGCTACTGACTGAATGAAAGGAGCTGGCATCTCACTCTCTTTGAATCTTCTTTATCATGCTAAGAGGAGCAGGAAAAAGCAAAAAATTTCAGAATTGCACCTTGCAATGCGGAGAAATTACTGTTTGTGCATTTACAATATTCATTGATTTTTGCCATTGAAAAACGTCCAGAAATGATTGAAGCTACTGACTGAATGAAAGGAGCTGGCATCTCACTCTCTTTGAATCTTCTTTATCATGCTAAGAGGAGCAGGAAAAAGGAAAAAATTTCAGAATTGCACCTTGCAATGCGGAGAAATTACTGTTTGTGCATTTACAATATTCATTGATTTTTGCCATTGAAAAACATGTTATTCATATACCAGAAATGTTTGAAGCTACTGACTGAATGAAAGGAGCTGGCACCTCACTCTCTTTGAATCTTCTTTATCATGCTAAGAGGAGCGGGAAAAAGCAAAAAATTTCAGAATTGCACCTTGCAATGCGGAGAAATTACTGTTTGTGCATTTACAATATTCATTGATTTTTGCCATTGAAAAATGTCCAGAAATGATTGAAGGTACTGACTGAATGAAAGGAGCTGGCATCTCATTCTCTTTGAATCTTCTTTATCATGCTAAGAGGAGCAGGAAAAAGCAAAAAATTTCAGAATTGCACCTTGCAATGCGGAGAAATTACTGTTTGTGCATTTACAATATTCATTGATTTTTGCCATTGAAAAACGTCCAGAAATGATTGAAGCTACTGACTGAATGAAAGGAGCTGGCATCTCACTCTCTTTGAATCTTCTTTATCATGCTAAGAGGAGCAGGAAAAAGCAAAAAATTTCAGAATTGCACCTTGCAATGCGGAGAAATTACTGTTTGTGCATTTACAATATTCATTGATTTTTGCCATTGAAAAACATCATGTTATTCATATACCAGAAATGTTTGAAGCTACTGACTGAATGAAAGGAGCTGGCATCTCACTCTCTTTGAATCTTCTTTATCATGCTAAGAGGAGCAGGAAAAAGCAAAAAATTTCAGAATTGCACCTTGCAATGTGGAGAAATTACTGTTTGTGCATTTACAATATTCATTGATTTTTACCATTGAAAAACGTCCAGAAATGATTGAAGCTACTGACTGAATGAAAGTAGCTGGCATCTCACTCTCTTTGAATCTTCTATATCATGCTAAGAGGAGCAGGAAAAAGCAAAAAATTTCAGACTTGCACCTTGCAATGCGGAGAAATTACTGTTTGTGCATTTACAATATTCATTGATTTTTGCCATTGAAAAACATCATGTTATTCATATACCAGAAATGTTTGAAGCTACTGACTGAATGAAAGGAGCTGGCATCTCACTCTCTTTGAATCTTCTTTATCATGCTAAGAGGAGCAGGAAAAAGCAAAAAATTTCAGACTTGCACCTTGCAATGCGGAGAAATTACTGTTTGTGCATTTACAATATTCATTGATTTTTGCCATTGAAAAACATCATGTTATTCATATACCAGAAATGTTTGAAGCTACTGACTGAATGAAAGGAGCTGGCATCTCACTCTCTTTGAATCTTCTTTATCATGCTAAGAGGAGCAGGAAAAAGCAAAAAATTTCAGAATTGCACCTTGCAATGCGGAGAAATTACTGTTTGTGCATTTACAAAATTCATTGATTTTTGCCATTGAAAAACGTCCAGAAATGATTGAAGGTACTGACTGAATGAAAGGAGCTGGCATCTCACTCTCTTTGAATCTTCTTTATCATGCTAAGAGGAGCAGGAAAAAGCAAAAAATTTTAGAATTGCACATTGCAATGTGGAGAAATTACTGTTTGTGCATTTACAATATTCATTGATTTTTACCATTGAAAAACGTCCAGAAATGATTGAAGCTACTGACTGAATGAAAGGAGCTGGCATCTCACTCTCTTTGAATCTTCTTTATCATGCTAAGAGGAGCAGGAAAAAGCAAAAAATTTCAGAATTGCACCTTGCAATGCGGAGAAATTACTGTTTGTGCATTTACAATATTCATTGATTTTTGCCATTGAAAAACGTCCAGAAATGATTGAAGCTACTGACTGAATGAAAGGAGCTGGCATCTCACTCTCTTTGATTCTTCTTTATCATGCTAAGAGGAGCAGGAAAAAGCAAAAAATTTCAGAATTGCACCTTGCAATGCGGAGAAATTACTGTTTGTGCATTTACAATATTCATTGATTTTTGCCATTGAAAAACATGTTATTCATATACCAGAAATGTTTGAAGCTACTGACTGAATGAAAGGAGCTGGCACCTCACTCTCTTTGAATTTTCTTTATCATGCTAAGAGGAGCAGGAAAAAGCAAAAAATTTCAGAATTGCACCTTGCAATGCGGAGAAATTACTGTTTGTGCATTTACAATATTCATTGATTTTTGCCATTGAAAAACGTCCAGAAATGATTGAAGCTACTGACTGAATGAAAGGAGCTGGCATCTCACTCTCTTTGAATCTTCTTTATCATGCTAAGAGGAGCAGGAAAACGCAAAAAATTTCAGAATTGCACCTTGCAATGCGGAGAAATTACTGTTTGTGCATTTACAATATTCATTGATTTTTGCCATTGAAAAACGTCCAGAAATGATTGAAGCTACTGACTGAATGAAAGGAGCTGACATCTCACTCTCTTTGAATCTTCTTTATCATGCTAAGAGGAGCAGGAAAAAGCAAAAAATTTCAGAATTGCACCTTGCAATGCGGAGAAATTACAGTTTGTGCATTTACAATATTCATTGATTTTTGCCATTGAAAAACATCCAGAAATGATTGAAGCTACTGACTGAATGAAAGAAGCTGGCATCTCACTCTCTTTGAATCTTCTTTATCATGCTAAGAGGAGCAGGAAAAAGCAAAAAATTTCAGAATTGCAGCTTGCAATGCGGAGAAATTACTGTTTGTGCATTTACAATATTCATTGATTTTTGCCATTGAAAAACATCATGTTATTCATATACCAGAAATGTTTGAAGCTACTGACTGAATGAAAGGAGCTGGCATCTCACTCTCTTTGAATCTTCTTTATCATGCTAAGAGGAGCAGGAAAAAGCAAAAAATTTTAGAATTGCACATTGCAATGTGGAGAAATTACTGTTTGTGCATTTACAATATTCATTGATTTTTACCATTGAAAAACGTCCAGAAATGATTGAAGCTACTGACTGAATGAAAGTAGCTGGCATCTCACTCTCTTTGAATCTTCTTTATCATTCTAAGAGGAGCAGGAAAAAGCAAAAAATTTCAGACTTGCACCTTGCAATGCGGAGAAATTACTGTTTGTGCATTTACAATATTCATTGATCTTTGCCATTGAAAAACATCATGTTATTCATATACCAGAAATGTTTGAAGCTACTGACTGAATGAAAGGAGCTGGCATCTCACTCTCTTTGAATCTTCTTTATCATGCTAAGAGGAGCAGGAAAAAGCAAAAAATTTCAGAATTGCACCTTGCAATGCGGAGAAATTACTGTTTGTGCATTTACAATATTCATTGATTTTTGCCATTGAAAAACGTCCAGAAATGATTGAAGCTACTGACTGAATGAAAGGAGCTGGCATCTCACTCTCTTTGATTCTTCTTTATCATGCTAAGAGGAGCAGGAAAAAGCAAAAAATTTCAGAATTGCACCTTGCAATGCGGAGAAATTACTGTTTGTGCATTTACAATATTCATTGATTTTTGCCATTGAAAAACATGTTATTCATATACCAGAAATGTTTGAAGCTACTGACTGAATGAAAGGAGCTGGCACCTCACTCTCTTTGAATTTTCTTTATCATGCTAAGAGGAGCAGGAAAAAGCAAAAAATTTCAGAATTGCACCTTGCAATGCGGAGAAATTACTGTTTGTGCATTTACAATATTCATTGATTTTTGCCATTGAAAAACGTCCAGAAATGATTGAAGCTACTGACTGAATGAAAGGAGCTGGCATCTCACTCTCTTTGAATCTTCTTTATCATGCTAAGAGGAGCAGGAAAACGCAAAAAATTTCAGAATTGCACCTTGCAATGCGGAGAAATTACTGTTTGTGCATTTACAATATTCATTGATTTTTGCCATTGAAAAACGTCCAGAAATGATTGAAGCTACTGACTGAATGAAAGGAGCTGACATCTCACTCTCTTTGAATCTTCTTTATCATGCTAAGAGGAGCAGGAAAAAGCAAAAAATTTCAGAATTGCACCTTGCAATGCGGAGAAATTACAGTTTGTGCATTTACAATATTCATTGATTTTTGCCATTGAAAAACATCCAGAAATGATTGAAGCTACTGACTGAATGAAAGAAGCTGGCATCTCACTCTCTTTGAATCTTCTTTATCATGCTAAGAGGAGCAGGAAAAAGCAAAAAATTTCAGAATTGCAGCTTGCAATGCGGAGAAATTACTGTTTGTGCATTTACAATATTCATTGATTTTTGCCATTGAAAAACATCATGTTATTCATATACCAGAAATGTTTGAAGCTACTGACTGAATGAAAGGAGCTGGCATCTCACTCTCTTTGAATCTTCTTTATCATGCTAAGAGGAGCAGGAAAAAGCAAAAAATTTTAGAATTGCACATTGCAATGTGGAGAAATTACTGTTTGTGCATTTACAATATTCATTGATTTTTACCATTGAAAAACGTCCAGAAATGATTGAAGCTACTGACTGAATGAAAGTAGCTGGCATCTCACTCTCTTTGAATCTTCTTTATCATTCTAAGAGGAGCAGGAAAAAGCAAAAAATTTCAGACTTGCACCTTGCAATGCGGAGAAATTACTGTTTGTGCATTTACAATATTCATTGATCTTTGCCATTGAAAAACATCATGTTATTCATATACCAGAAATGTTTGAAGCTACTGACTGAATGAAAGGAGCTGGCATCTCACTCTCTTTGAATCTTCTTTATCATGCTAAGAGGAGCAGGAAAAAGCAAAAAATTTCAGAATTGCACCTTGCAATGCGGAGAAATTACTGTTTGTGCATTTACAATATTCATTGATTTTTGCCATTGAAAAACGTCCAGAAATGATTGAAGCTACTGACTGAATGAAAGGAGCTGGCATCTCACTCTCTTTGAATCTTCTTTATCATGCTAAGAGGAGCAGGAAAAAGCAAAAAATTTCAGAATTGCACCTTGCAATGCGGAGAAATTACTGTTTGTGCATTTACAATATTCATTGATTTTTGCCATTGAAAAACGTCCAGAAATGATTGAAGCTACTGACTGAATGAAAGGAGCTGGCATCTCACTCTCTTTGAATCTTCTTTATCATGCTAAGAGGAGCAGGAAAAAGGAAAAAATTTCAGAATTGCACCTTGCAATGCGGAGAAATTACTGTTTGTGCATTTACAATATTCATTGATTTTTGCCATTGAAAAACATGTTATTCATATACCAGAAATGTTTGAAGCTACTGACTGAATGAAAGGAGCTGGCACCTCACTCTCTTTGAATCTTCTTTATCATGCTAAGAGGAGCGGGAAAAAGCAAAAAATTTCAGAATTGCACCTTGCAATGCGGAGAAATTACTGTTTGTGCATTTACAATATTCATTGATTTTTGCCATTGAAAAATGTCCAGAAATGATTGAAGGTACTGACTGAATGAAAGGAGCTGGCATCTCATTCTCTTTGAATCTTCTTTATCATGCTAAGAGGAGCAGGAAAAAGCAAAAAATTTCAGAATTGCACCTTGCAATGCGGAGAAATTACTGTTTGTGCATTTACAATATTCATTGATTTTTGCCATTGAAAAACGTCCAGAAATGATTGAAGCTACTGACTGAATGAAAGGAGCTGGCATCTCACTCTCTTTGAATCTTCTTTATCATGCTAAGAGGAGCAGGAAAAAGCAAAAAATTTCAGAATTGCACCTTGCAATGCGGAGAAATTACTGTTTGTGCATTTACAATATTCATTGATTTTTGCCATTGAAAAACATCATGTTATTCATATACCAGAAATGTTTGAAGCTACTGACTGAATGAAAGGAGCTGGCATCTCACTCTCTTTGAATCTTCTTTATCATGCTAAGAGGAGCAGGAAAAAGCAAAAAATTTCAGAATTGCACCTTGCAATGTGGAGAAATTACTGTTTGTGCATTTACAATATTCATTGATTTTTACCATTGAAAAACGTCCAGAAATGATTGAAGCTACTGACTGAATGAAAGTAGCTGGCATCTCACTCTCTTTGAATCTTCTATATCATGCTAAGAGGAGCAGGAAAAAGCAAAAAATTTCAGACTTGCACCTTGCAATGCGGAGAAATTACTGTTTGTGCATTTACAATATTCATTGATTTTTGCCATTGAAAAACATCATGTTATTCATATACCAGAAATGTTTGAAGCTACTGACTGAATGAAAGGAGCTGGCATCTCACTCTCTTTGAATCTTCTTTATCATGCTAAGAGGAGCAGGAAAAAGCAAAAAATTTCAGACTTGCACCTTGCAATGCGGAGAAATTACTGTTTGTGCATTTACAATATTCATTGATTTTTGCCATTGAAAAACATCATGTTATTCATATACCAGAAATGTTTGAAGCTACTGACTGAATGAAAGGAGCTGGCATCTCACTCTCTTTGAATCTTCTTTATCATGCTAAGAGGAGCAGGAAAAAGCAAAAAATTTCAGAATTGCACCTTGCAATGCGGAGAAATTACTGTTTGTGCATTTACAAAATTCATTGATTTTTGCCATTGAAAAACGTCCAGAAATGATTGAAGGTACTGACTGAATGAAAGGAGCTGGCATCTCACTCTCTTTGAATCTTCTTTATCATGCTAAGAGGAGCAGGAAAAAGCAAAAAATTTTAGAATTGCACATTGCAATGTGGAGAAATTACTGTTTGTGCATTTACAATATTCATTGATTTTTACCATTGAAAAACGTCCAGAAATGATTGAAGCTACTGACTGAATGAAAGTAGCTGGCATCTCACTCTCTTTGAATCTTCTTTATCATGCTAAGAGGAGCAGGAAAAAGCAAAAAATTTCAGACTTGCACCTTGCAATGCGGAGAAATTACTGTTTGTGCATTTACAATATTCATTGATTTTTGCCATTGAAAAACATCATGTTATTCATATACCAGAAATGTTTGAAGCTACTGACTGAATGAAAGGAGCTGGCATCTCACTCTCTTTGAATCTTCTTTATCATGCTAAGAGGAGCAGGAAAAAGCAAAAAATTTCAGAATTGCACCTTGCAATGCGGAGAAATTACTGTTTGTGCATTTACAATATTCATTGATTTTTGCCATTGAAAAACGTCCAGAAATGATTGAAGCTACTGACTGAATGAAAGGAGCTGGCATCTCACTCTCTTTGAATCTTCTTTATCATGCTAAGAGGAGCAGGAAAAAGCAAAAAATTTCAGAATTGCACCTTGCAATGCGGAGAAATTACTGTTTGTGCATTTACAATATTCATTGATTTTTGCCATTGAAAAACGTCCAGAAATGATTGAAGCTACTGACTGAATGAAAGGAGCTGGCATCTCACTCTCTTTGATTCTTCTTTATCATGCTAAGAGGAGCAGGAAAAAGCAAAAAATTTCAGAATTGCACCTTGCAATGCGGAGAAATTACTGTTTGTGCATTTACAATATTCATTGATTTTTGCCATTGAAAAACATGTTATTCATATACCAGAAATGTTTGAAGCTACTGACTGAATGAAAGGAGCTGGCACCTCACTCTCTTTGAATTTTCTTTATCATGCTAAGAGGAGCAGGAAAAAGCAAAAAATTTCAGAATTGCACCTTGCAATGCGGAGAAATTACTGTTTGTGCATTTACAATATTCATTGATTTTTGCCATTGAAAAACGTCCAGAAATGATTGAAGCTACTGACTGAATGAAAGGAGCTGGCATCTCACTCTCTTTGAATCTTCTTTATCATGCTAAGAGGAGCAGGAAAACGCAAAACATTTCAGAATTGCACCTTGCAATGCGGAGAAATTACTGTTTGTGCATTTACAATATTCATTGATTTTTGCCATTGAAAAACGTCCAGAAATGATTGAAGCTACTGACTGAATGAAAGGAGCTGACATCTCACTCTCTTTGAATCTTCTTTATCATGCTAAGAGGAGCAGGAAAAAGCAAAAAATTTCAGAATTGCACCTTGCAATGCGGAGAAATTACAGTTTGTGCATTTACAATATTCATTGATTTTTGCCATTGAAAAACATCCAGAAATGATTGAAGCTACTGACTGAATGAAAGTAGCTGGCATCTCACTCTCTTTGAATCTTCTTTATCATGCTAAGAGGAGCAGGAAAAAGCAAAAAATTTCAGACTTGCACCTTGCAAGGCGGAGAAATTACTGTTTGTGCATTTACAATATTCATTGATTTTTGCCATTGAAAAACATCATGTTATTCATATACCAGAAATGTTTGAAGCTACTGACTGAATGAAAGGAGCTGGCATCTCACTCTCTTTGAATCTTCTTTATCATGCTAAGAGGAGCAGGAAAAAGCAAAAAATTTCAGACTTGCACCTTGCAATGCGGAGAAATTACTGTTTGTGCATTTACAATATTCATTGATTTTTGCCATTGAAAAACATCATGTTATTCATATACCAGAAATGTTTGAAGCTACTGACTGAATGAAAGGAGCTGGCATCTCACTCTCTTTGAATCTTCTTTATCATGCTAAGAGGAGCAGGAAAAAGCAAAAAATTTCAGAATTGCACCTTGCAATGCGGAGAAATTACTGTTTGTGCATTTACAATATTCATTGATTTTTGCCATTGAAAAACGTCCAGAAATGATTGAAGGTACTGACTGAATGAAAGGAGCTGGCATCTCACTCTCTTTGAATCTTCTTTATCATGCTAAGAGGAGCAGGAAAAAGCAAAAAATTTCAGAATTGCACCTTGCAATGCGGAGAAATTACTGTTTGTGCATTAACAATATTCATTGATTTTTGCCATTGAAAAACGTCCAGAAATGATTGAAGCTACTGACTGAATGAAAGGAGCTGGCATCTCACTCTCTTTGAATCTTCTTTATCATGCTAAGAGGAGCAGGAAAAAGCAAAAAATTTCAGAATTGCACCTTGCAATGCGGAGAAATTACAGTTTGTGCATTTACAATATTCATTGATTTTTGCCATTGAAAAACGTCCAGAAATGATTGAAGCTACTGAATGAATTAAAGGAGCTGGCATCTCACTCTCTTTGAATCTTCTTTATCATGCTAAGAGGAGCAGGAAAAAGCAAAAAATTTCAGAATTGCACCTTGCAATGCGGAGAAATTACTGTTTGTGCATTTACAATATTCGTTGATTTTTGCCATTGAAAAACGTCCAGAAATGATTGAAGCTACTGACTGAATGAAAGGAGCTGGCATCTCACTCTCTTTGAATCTTCTTTATCATGCTAAGAGGAGCAGGAAAAAGCAAAAAATTTCAGAATTGCACCTTGCAATGCGGAGAAATTACAGTTTGTGCATTTACAATATTCATTGATTTTTGCCATTGAAAAACGTCCAGAAATGATTGAAGCTACTGACTGAATGAAAGGAGCTGGCATCTCACTCTCTTTGAATCTTCTTTATCATGCTAAGAGGAGCAGGAAAAAGCAAAAAATTTCAGAATTGCACCTTGCAATGCGGAGAAATTACTGTTTGTGCATTTACAATATTCATTGATTTTTGCGATTGAAAAACATCATGTTATTCATATACCAGAAATGATTGAAGCTACTGACTGAACGAAAGGAGCTGGCATCTCACTCTCTTTGAATCTTCTTTATCATGCTAAGAGGAGCAGGAAAAAGTAAAAAATTTCAGAATTGCACCTTGCAATGCGGAGAAATTACTGTTTGTGCATTTACAATATTCAATGATTTTTGCCATTGAAAAACGTCCAGAAATGATTGAAGCTACTGACTGAATGAAAGGAGCTGGCATCTCACTCTCTTTGAATCTTGTTTATCATGCTAAGAGGAGCAGGAAAAAGCAAAAAATTTCAGAATTGCACCTTGCAATGCGGAGAAATTACTGTTTGTGCATTTACAATATTCATTGATTTTTGCCATTGAAAAACGTCCAGAAATGATTGAAGCTACTGACTGAATGAAAGGAGCTGGCATCTCACTCTCTTTGAATCTTCTTTATCATGCTAAGAGGAGCAGGAAAAAGCAAAAAATTTCAGACTTGCACCTTGCAATGCGGAGAAATTACTGTTTGTGCATTTACAATATTCATTGATTTTTGCCATTGAAAAACATCATGTTATTCATATACCAGAAATGTTTGAAGCTACTGACTGAATGAAAGGAGCTGGCATCTCACTCTCTTTGAATCTTCTTTATCATGCTAAGAGGAGCAGGAAAAAGCAAAAAATTTCAGAATTGCACCTTGCAATGCGGAGAAATTACTGTTTGTGCATTTACAAAATTCATTGATTTTTGCCATTGAAAAACGTCCAGAAATGATTGAAGGTACTGACTGAATGAAAGGAGCTGGCATCTCACTCTCTTTGAATCTTCTTTATCATGCTAAGAGGAGCAGGAAAAAGCAAAAAATTTTAGAATTGCACATTGCAATGTGGAGAAATTACTGTTTGTGCATTTACAATATTCATTGATTTTTACCATTGAAAAACGTCCAGAAATGATTGAAGCTACTGACTGAATGAAAGTAGCTGGCATCTCACTCTCTTTGAATCTTCTTTATCATGCTAAGAGGAGCAGGAAAAAGCAAAAAATTTCAGACTTGCACCTTGCAATGCGGAGAAATTACTGTTTGTGCATTTACAATATTCATTGATTTTTGCCATTGAAAAACATCATGTTATTCATATACCAGAAATGTTTGAAGCTACTGACTGAATGAAAGGAGCTGGCATCTCACTCTCTTTGAATCTTCTTTATCATGCTAAGAGGAGCAGGAAAAAGCAAAAAATTTCAGAATTGCACCTTGCAATGCGGAGAAATTACTGTTTGTGCATTTACAATATTCATTGATTTTTGCCATTGAAAAACGTCCAGAAATGATTGAAGCTACTGACTGAATGAAAGGAGCTGGCATCTCACTCTCTTTGAATCTTCTTTATCATGCTAAGAGGAGCAGGAAAAAGCAAAAAATTTCAGAATTGCACCTTGCAATGCGGAGAAATTACTGTTTGTGCATTTACAATATTCATTGATTTTTGCCATTGAAAAACGTCCAGAAATGATTGAAGCTACTGACTGAATGAAAGGAGCTGGCATCTCACTCTCTTTGATTCTTCTTTATCATGCTAAGAGGAGCAGGAAAAAGCAAAAAATTTCAGAATTGCACCTTGCAATGCGGAGAAATTACTGTTTGTGCATTTACAATATTCATTGATTTTTGCCATTGAAAAACATGTTATTCATATACCAGAAATGTTTGAAGCTACTGACTGAATGAAAGGAGCTGGCACCTCACTCTCTTTGAATTTTCTTTATCATGCTAAGAGGAGCAGGAAAAAGCAAAAAATTTCAGAATTGCACCTTGCAATGCGGAGAAATTACTGTTTGTGCATTTACAATATTCATTGATTTTTGCCATTGAAAAACGTCCAGAAATGATTGAAGCTACTGACTGAATGAAAGGAGCTGGCATCTCACTCTCTTTGAATCTTCTTTATCATGCTAAGAGGAGCAGGAAAACGCAAAACATTTCAGAATTGCACCTTGCAATGCGGAGAAATTACTGTTTGTGCATTTACAATATTCATTGATTTTTGCCATTGAAAAACGTCCAGAAATGATTGAAGCTACTGACTGAATGAAAGGAGCTGACATCTCACTCTCTTTGAATCTTCTTTATCATGCTAAGAGGAGCAGGAAAAAGCAAAAAATTTCAGAATTGCACCTTGCAATGCGGAGAAATTACAGTTTGTGCATTTACAATATTCATTGATTTTTGCCATTGAAAAACATCCAGAAATGATTGAAGCTACTGACTGAATGAAAGTAGCTGGCATCTCACTCTCTTTGAATCTTCTTTATCATGCTAAGAGGAGCAGGAAAAAGCAAAAAATTTCAGACTTGCACCTTGCAAGGCGGAGAAATTACTGTTTGTGCATTTACAATATTCATTGATTTTTGCCATTGAAAAACATCATGTTATTCATATACCAGAAATGTTTGAAGCTACTGACTGAATGAAAGGAGCTGGCATCTCACTCTCTTTGAATCTTCTTTATCATGCTAAGAGGAGCAGGAAAAAGCAAAAAATTTCAGACTTGCACCTTGCAATGCGGAGAAATTACTGTTTGTGCATTTACAATATTCATTGATTTTTGCCATTGAAAAACATCATGTTATTCATATACCAGAAATGTTTGAAGCTACTGACTGAATGAAAGGAGCTGGCATCTCACTCTCTTTGAATCTTCTTTATCATGCTAAGAGGAGCAGGAAAAAGCAAAAAATTTCAGAATTGCACCTTGCAATGCGGAGAAATTACTGTTTGTGCATTTACAATATTCATTGATTTTTGCCATTGAAAAACGTCCAGAAATGATTGAAGGTACTGACTGAATGAAAGGAGCTGGCATCTCACTCTCTTTGAATCTTCTTTATCATGCTAAGAGGAGCAGGAAAAAGCAAAAAATTTCAGAATTGCACCTTGCAATGCGGAGAAATTACTGTTTGTGCATTAACAATATTCATTGATTTTTGCCATTGAAAAACGTCCAGAAATGATTGAAGCTACTGACTGAATGAAAGGAGCTGGCATCTCACTCTCTTTGAATCTTCTTTATCATGCTAAGAGGAGCAGGAAAAAGCAAAAAATTTCAGAATTGCACCTTGCAATGCGGAGAAATTACAGTTTGTGCATTTACAATATTCATTGATTTTTGCCATTGAAAAACGTCCAGAAATGATTGAAGCTACTGAATGAATTAAAGGAGCTGGCATCTCACTCTCTTTGAATCTTCTTTATCATGCTAAGAGGAGCAGGAAAAAGCAAAAAATTTCAGAATTGCACCTTGCAATGCGGAGAAATTACTGTTTGTGCATTTACAATATTCGTTGATTTTTGCCATTGAAAAACGTCCAGAAATGATTGAAGCTACTGACTGAATGAAAGGAGCTGGCATCTCACTCTCTTTGAATCTTCTTTATCATGCTAAGAGGAGCAGGAAAAAGCAAAAAATTTCAGAATTGCACCTTGCAATGCGGAGAAATTACAGTTTGTGCATTTACAATATTCATTGATTTTTGCCATTGAAAAACGTCCAGAAATGATTGAAGCTACTGACTGAATGAAAGGAGCTGGCATCTCACTCTCTTTGAATCTTCTTTATCATGCTAAGAGGAGCAGGAAAAAGCAAAAAATTTCAGAATTGCACCTTGCAATGCGGAGAAATTACTGTTTGTGCATTTACAATATTCATTGATTTTTGCGATTGAAAAACATCATGTTATTCATATACCAGAAATGATTGAAGCTACTGACTGAACGAAAGGAGCTGGCATCTCACTCTCTTTGAATCTTCTTTATCATGCTAAGAGGAGCAGGAAAAAGTAAAAAATTTCAGAATTGCACCTTGCAATGCGGAGAAATTACTGTTTGTGCATTTACAATATTCAATGATTTTTGCCATTGAAAAACGTCCAGAAATGATTGAAGCTACTGACTGAATGAAAGGAGCTGGCATCTCACTCTCTTTGAATCTTGTTTATCATGCTAAGAGGAGCAGGAAAAAGCAAAAAATTTCAGAATTGCACCTTGCAATGCGGAGAAATTACTGTTTGTGCATTTACAATATTCATTGATTTTTGCCATTGAAAAACGTCCAGAAATGATTGAAGCTACTGACTGAATGAAAGGAGCTGGCATCTCACTCTCTTTGAATCTTCTTTATCATGCTAAGAGGAGCAGGAAAAAACAAAAAATTTCAGAATTGCACCTTGCAATGCGGAGAAATTACTGTTTGTGCATTTACAATATTCATTGATTTTTGCTATTGAAAAACATCATGTTATTCATATACCAGAAATGATTGAAGCTACTGACTGAATGAAAGGAGCTGGCATCTCACTCTCTTTGAATCTTCTTTATCATGCTAAGAGGAGCAGGAAAAAGCAAAAAATTTCAGAATTGCACCTTGCAATGCGGAGAAATTACAGTTTGTGCATTTACAATATTCATTGATTTTTGCCATTGAAAAACGTCCAGAAATGATTGAAGCTACTGACTGAATGAAAGGAGCTGGCATCTCACTCTCTTTGAATCTTCTTTATCATGCTAAGAGGAGCAGGAAAAAGCAAAAAATTTCAGAATTGCACCTTGCAATGCGGAGAAATTACTGTTTGTGCATTTACAATATTCATTGATTTTTGCCATTGAAAAACGTCCAGAAATGATTGAAGCTACTGACTGAATGAAAGGAGCTGGCATCTCACTCTCTTTGAATCTTCTTTATCATGCTAAGAGGAGCAGGAAAACGCAAAACATTTCAGAATTGCACCTTGCAATGCGGAGAAATTACTGTTTGTGCATTTACAATATTCATTGATTTTTGCCATTGAAAAACGTCCAGAAATGATTGAAGCTACTGACTGAATGAAAGGAGCTGACATCTCACTCTCTTTGAATCTTCTTTATCATGCTAAGAGGAGCAGGAAAAAGCAAAAAATTTCAGAATTGCACCTTGCAATGCGGAGAAATTACAGTTTGTGCATTTACAATATTCATTGATTTTTGCCATTGAAAAACATCCAGAAATGATTGAAGCTACTGACTGAATGAAAGTAGCTGGCATCTCACTCTCTTTGAATCTTCTTTATCATGCTAAGAGGAGCAGGAAAAAGCAAAAAATTTCAGACTTGCACCTTGCAAGGCGGAGAAATTACTGTTTGTGCATTTACAATATTCATTGATTTTTGCCATTGAAAAACATCATGTTATTCATATACCAGAAATGTTTGAAGCTACTGACTGAATGAAAGGAGCTGGCATCTCACTCTCTTTGAATCTTCTTTATCATGCTAAGAGGAGCAGGAAAAAGCAAAAAATTTCAGACTTGCACCTTGCAATGCGGAGAAATTACTGTTTGTGCATTTACAATATTCATTGATTTTTGCCATTGAAAAACATCATGTTATTCATATACCAGAAATGTTTGAAGCTACTGACTGAATGAAAGGAGCTGGCATCTCACTCTCTTTGAATCTTCTTTATCATGCTAAGAGGAGCAGGAAAAAGCAAAAAATTTCAGAATTGCACCTTGCAATGCGGAGAAATTACTGTTTGTGCATTTACAATATTCATTGATTTTTGCCATTGAAAAACGTCCAGAAATGATTGAAGGTACTGACTGAATGAAAGGAGCTGGCATCTCACTCTCTTTGAATCTTCTTTATCATGCTAAGAGGAGCAGGAAAAAGCAAAAAATTTCAGAATTGCACCTTGCAATGCGGAGAAATTACTGTTTGTGCATTAACAATATTCATTGATTTTTGCCATTGAAAAACGTCCAGAAATGATTGAAGCTACTGACTGAATGAAAGGAGCTGGCATCTCACTCTCTTTGAATCTTCTTTATCATGCTAAGAGGAGCAGGAAAAAGCAAAAAATTTCAGAATTGCACCTTGCAATGCGGAGAAATTACAGTTTGTGCATTTACAATATTCATTGATTTTTGCCATTGAAAAACGTCCAGAAATGATTGAAGCTACTGAATGAATTAAAGGAGCTGGCATCTCACTCTCTTTGAATCTTCTTTATCATGCTAAGAGGAGCAGGAAAAAGCAAAAAATTTCAGAATTGCACCTTGCAATGCGGAGAAATTACTGTTTGTGCATTTACAATATTCGTTGATTTTTGCCATTGAAAAACGTCCAGAAATGATTGAAGCTACTGAATGAATTAAAGGAGCTGGCATCTCACTCTCTTTGAATCTTCTTTATCATGCTAAGAGGAGCAGGAAAAAGCAAAAAATTTCAGAATTGCACCTTGCAATGCGGAGAAATTACTGTTTGTGCATTTACAATATTCGTTGATTTTTGCCATTGAAAAACGTCCAGAAATGATTGAAGCTACTGACTGAATGAAAGGAGCTGGCATCTCACTCTCTTTGAATCTTCTTTATCATGCTAAGAGGAGCAGGAAAAAGCAAAAAATTTCAGAATTGCACCTTGCAATGCGGAGAAATTACTGTTTGTGCATTTACAATATTCATTGATTTTTGCCATTGAAAAACGTCCAGAAATGATTGAAGCTACTGACTGAATGAAAGGAGCTGACATCTCACTCTCTTTGAATCTTCTTTATCATGCTAAGAGGAGCAGGAAAAAGCAAAAAATTTCAGAATTGCACCTTGCAATGCGGAGAAATTACAGTTTGTGCATTTACAATATTCATTGATTTTTGCCATTGAAAAACATCCAGAAATGATTGAAGCTACTGACTGAATGAAAGTAGCTGGCATCTCACTCTCTTTGAATCTTCTTTATCATGCTAAGAGGAGCAGGAAAAAGCAAAAAATTTCAGACTTGCACCTTGCAAGGCGGAGAAATTACTGTTTGTGCATTTACAATATTCATTGATTTTTGCCATTGAAAAACATCATGTTATTCATATACCAGAAATGTTTGAAGCTACTGACTGAATGAAAGGAGCTGGCATCTCACTCTCTTTGAATCTTCTTTATCATGCTAAGAGGAGCAGGAAAAAGCAAAAAATTTCAGACTTGCACCTTGCAATGCGGAGAAATTACTGTTTGTGCATTTACAATATTCATTGATTTTTGCCATTGAAAAACATCATGTTATTCATATACCAGAAATGTTTGAAGCTACTGACTGAATGAAAGGAGCTGGCATCTCACTCTCTTTGAATCTTCTTTATCATGCTAAGAGGAGCAGGAAAAAGCAAAAAATTTCAGAATTGCACCTTGCAATGCGGAGAAATTACTGTTTGTGCATTTACAATATTCATTGATTTTTGCCATTGAAAAACGTCCAGAAATGATTGAAGGTACTGACTGAATGAAAGGAGCTGGCATCTCACTCTCTTTGAATCTTCTTTATCATGCTAAGAGGAGCAGGAAAAAGCAAAAAATTTCAGAATTGCACCTTGCAATGCGGAGAAATTACTGTTTGTGCATTAACAATATTCATTGATTTTTGCCATTGAAAAACGTCCAGAAATGATTGAAGCTACTGACTGAATGAAAGGAGCTGGCATCTCACTCTCTTTGAATCTTCTTTATCATGCTAAGAGGAGCAGGAAAAAGCAAAAAATTTCAGAATTGCACCTTGCAATGCGGAGAAATTACAGTTTGTGCATTTACAATATTCATTGATTTTTGCCATTGAAAAACGTCCAGAAATGATTGAAGCTACTGAATGAATTAAAGGAGCTGGCATCTCACTCTCTTTGAATCTTCTTTATCATGCTAAGAGGAGCAGGAAAAAGCAAAAAATTTCAGAATTGCACCTTGCAATGCGGAGAAATTACTGTTTGTGCATTTACAATATTCGTTGATTTTTGCCATTGAAAAACGTCCAGAAATGATTGAAGCTACTGACTGAATGAAAGGAGCTGGCATCTCACTCTCTTTGAATCTTCTTTATCATGCTAAGAGGAGCAGGAAAAAGCAAAAAATTTCAGAATTGCACCTTGCAATGCGGAGAAATTACAGTTTGTGCATTTACAATATTCATTGATTTTTGCCATTGAAAAACGTCCAGAAATGATTGAAGCTACTGACTGAATGAAAGGAGCTGGCATCTCACTCTCTTTGAATCTTCTTTATCATGCTAAGAGGAGCAGGAAAAAGCAAAAAATTTCAGAATTGCACCTTGCAATGCGGAGAAATTACTGTTTGTGCATTTACAATATTCATTGATTTTTGCGATTGAAAAACATCATGTTATTCATATACCAGAAATGATTGAAGCTACTGACTGAACGAAAGGAGCTGGCATCTCACTCTCTTTGAATCTTCTTTATCATGCTAAGAGGAGCAGGAAAAAGTAAAAAATTTCAGAATTGCACCTTGCAATGCGGAGAAATTACTGTTTGTGCATTTACAATATTCAATGATTTTTGCCATTGAAAAACGTCCAGAAATGATTGAAGCTACTGACTGAATGAAAGGAGCTGGCATCTCACTCTCTTTGAATCTTGTTTATCATGCTAAGAGGAGCAGGAAAAAGCAAAAAATTTCAGAATTGCACCTTGCAATGCGGAGAAATTACTGTTTGTGCATTTACAATATTCATTGATTTTTGCCATTGAAAAACGTCCAGAAATGATTGAAGCTACTGACTGAATGAAAGGAGCTGGCATCTCACTCTCTTTGAATCTTCTTTATCATGCTAAGAGGAGCAGGAAAAAACAAAAAATTTCAGAATTGCACCTTGCAATGCGGAGAAATTACTGTTTGTGCATTTACAATATTCATTGATTTTTGCTATTGAAAAACATCATGTTATTCATATACCAGAAATGATTGAAGCTACTGACTGAATGAAAGGAGCTGGCATCTCACTCTCTTTGAATCTTCTTTATCATGCTAAGAGGAGCAGGAAAAAGCAAAAAATTTCAGAATTGCACCTTGCAATGCGGAGAAATTACAGTTTGTGCATTTACAATATTCATTGATTTTTGCCATTGAAAAACGTCCAGAAATGATTGAAGCTACTGACTGAATGAAAGGAGCTGGCATCTCACTCTCTTTGAATCTTCTTTATCATGCTAAGAGGAGCAGGAAAAAGCAAAAAATTTCAGAATTGCACCTTGCAATGCGGAGAAATTACTGTTTGTGCATTTACAATATTCATTGATTTTTGCCATTGAAAAACGTCCAGAAATGATTGAAGCTACTGACTGAATGAAAGGAGCTGGCATCTCACTCTCTTTGAATCTTCTTTATCATGCTAAGAGGAGCAGGAAAACGCAAAACATTTCAGAATTGCACCTTGCAATGCGGAGAAATTACTGTTTGTGCATTTACAATATTCATTGATTTTTGCCATTGAAAAACGTCCAGAAATGATTGAAGCTACTGACTGAATGAAAGGAGCTGACATCTCACTCTCTTTGAATCTTCTTTATCATGCTAAGAGGAGCAGGAAAAAGCAAAAAATTTCAGAATTGCACCTTGCAATGCGGAGAAATTACAGTTTGTGCATTTACAATATTCATTGATTTTTGCCATTGAAAAACATCCAGAAATGATTGAAGCTACTGACTGAATGAAAGTAGCTGGCATCTCACTCTCTTTGAATCTTCTTTATCATGCTAAGAGGAGCAGGAAAAAGCAAAAAATTTCAGACTTGCACCTTGCAAGGCGGAGAAATTACTGTTTGTGCATTTACAATATTCATTGATTTTTGCCATTGAAAAACATCATGTTATTCATATACCAGAAATGTTTGAAGCTACTGACTGAATGAAAGGAGCTGGCATCTCACTCTCTTTGAATCTTCTTTATCATGCTAAGAGGAGCAGGAAAAAGCAAAAAATTTCAGACTTGCACCTTGCAATGCGGAGAAATTACTGTTTGTGCATTTACAATATTCATTGATTTTTGCCATTGAAAAACATCATGTTATTCATATACCAGAAATGTTTGAAGCTACTGACTGAATGAAAGGAGCTGGCATCTCACTCTCTTTGAATCTTCTTTATCATGCTAAGAGGAGCAGGAAAAAGCAAAAAATTTCAGAATTGCACCTTGCAATGCGGAGAAATTACTGTTTGTGCATTTACAATATTCATTGATTTTTGCCATTGAAAAACGTCCAGAAATGATTGAAGGTACTGACTGAATGAAAGGAGCTGGCATCTCACTCTCTTTGAATCTTCTTTATCATGCTAAGAGGAGCAGGAAAAAGCAAAAAATTTCAGAATTGCACCTTGCAATGCGGAGAAATTACTGTTTGTGCATTAACAATATTCATTGATTTTTGCCATTGAAAAACGTCCAGAAATGATTGAAGCTACTGACTGAATGAAAGGAGCTGGCATCTCACTCTCTTTGAATCTTCTTTATCATGCTAAGAGGAGCAGGAAAAAGCAAAAAATTTCAGAATTGCACCTTGCAATGCGGAGAAATTACAGTTTGTGCATTTACAATATTCATTGATTTTTGCCATTGAAAAACGTCCAGAAATGATTGAAGCTACTGAATGAATTAAAGGAGCTGGCATCTCACTCTCTTTGAATCTTCTTTATCATGCTAAGAGGAGCAGGAAAAAGCAAAAAATTTCAGAATTGCACCTTGCAATGCGGAGAAATTACTGTTTGTGCATTTACAATATTCGTTGATTTTTGCCATTGAAAAACGTCCAGAAATGATTGAAGCTACTGACTGAATGAAAGGAGCTGGCATCTCACTCTCTTTGAATCTTCTTTATCATGCTAAGAGGAGCAGGAAAAAGCAAAAAATTTCAGAATTGCACCTTGCAATGCGGAGAAATTACAGTTTGTGCATTTACAATATTCATTGATTTTTGCCATTGAAAAACGTCCAGAAATGATTGAAGCTACTGACTGAATGAAAGGAGCTGGCATCTCACTCTCTTTGAATCTTCTTTATCATGCTAAGAGGAGCAGGAAAAAGCAAAAAATTTCAGAATTGCACCTTGCAATGCGGAGAAATTACTGTTTGTGCATTTACAATATTCATTGATTTTTGCGATTGAAAAACATCATGTTATTCATATACCAGAAATGATTGAAGCTACTGACTGAACGAAAGGAGCTGGCATCTCACTCTCTTTGAATCTTCTTTATCATGCTAAGAGGAGCAGGAAAAAGTAAAAAATTTCAGAATTGCACCTTGCAATGCGGAGAAATTACTGTTTGTGCATTTACAATATTCAATGATTTTTGCCATTGAAAAACGTCCAGAAATGATTGAAGCTACTGACTGAATGAAAGGAGCTGGCATCTCACTCTCTTTGAATCTTCTTTATCATGCTAAGAGGAGCAGGAAAAAGCAAAAAATTTCAGAATTGCACCTTGCAATGCGGAGAAATTACTGTTTGTGCATTTACAATATTCATTGATTTTTGCCATTGAAAAACGTCCAGAAATGATTGAAGCTACTGACTGAATGAAAGGAGCTGGCATCTCACTCTCTTTGAATCTTCTTTATCATGCTAAGAGGAGCAGGAAAAAGCAAAAAATTTCAGACTTGCACCTTGCAATGCGGAGAAATTACTGTTTGTGCATTTACAATATTCATTGATTTTTGCCATTGAAAAACATCATGTTATTCATATACCAGAAATGTTTGAAGCTACTGACTGAATGAAAGGAGCTGGCATCTCACTCTCTTTGAATCTTCTTTATCATGCTAAGAGGAGCAGGAAAAAGCAAAAAATTTCAGAATTGCACCTTGCAATGCGGAGAAATTACTGTTTGTGCATTTACAATATTCATTGATTTTTGCCATTGAAAAACATCCAGAAATGATTGAAGCTACTGACTGAATGAAAGAAGCTGGCATCTCACTCTCTTTGAATCTTCTTTATCATGCTAAGAGGAGCAGGAAAAAGCAAAAAATTTCAGAATTGCAGCTTGCAATGCGGAGAAATTACTGTTTGTGCATTTACAATATTCATTGATTTTTGCCATTGAAAAACATCATGTTATTCATATACCAGAAATGTTTGAAGCTACTGACTGAATGAAAGGAGCTGGCATCTCACTCTCTTTGAATCTTCTTTATCATGCTAAGAGGAGCAGGAAAAAGCAAAAAATTTTAGAATTGCACATTGCAATGTGGAGAAATTACTGTTTGTGCATTTACAATATTCATTGATTTTTACCATTGAAAAACGTCCAGAAATGATTGAAGCTACTGACTGAATGAAAGTAGCTGGCATCTCACTCTCTTTGAATCTTCTTTATCATTCTAAGAGGAGCAGGAAAAAGCAAAAAATTTCAGACTTGCACCTTGCAATGCGGAGAAATTACTGTTTGTGCATTTACAATATTCATTGATCTTTGCCATTGAAAAACATCATGTTATTCATATACCAGAAATGTTTGAAGCTACTGACTGAATGAAAGGAGCTGGCATCTCACTCTCTTTGAATCTTCTTTATCATGCTAAGAGGAGCAGGAAAAAGCAAAAAATTTCAGAATTGCACCTTGCAATGCGGAGAAATTACTGTTTGTGCATTTACAATATTCATTGATTTTTGCCATTGAAAAACGTCCAGAAATGATTGAAGCTACTGACTGAATGAAAGGAGCTGGCATCTCACTCTCTTTGAATCTTCTTTATCATGCTAAGAGGAGCAGGAAAAAGCAAAAAATTTCAGAATTGCACCTTGCAATGCGGAGAAATTACTGTTTGTGCATTTACAATATTCATTGATTTTTGCCATTGAAAAACGTCCAGAAATGATTGAAGCTACTGACTGAATGAAAGGAGCTGGCATCTCACTCTCTTTGAATCTTCTTTATCATGCTAAGAGGAGCAGGAAAAAGGAAAAAATTTCAGAATTGCACCTTGCAATGCGGAGAAATTACTGTTTGTGCATTTACAATATTCATTGATTTTTGCCATTGAAAAACATGTTATTCATATACCAGAAATGTTTGAAGCTACTGACTGAATGAAAGGAGCTGGCACCTCACTCTCTTTGAATCTTCTTTATCATGCTAAGAGGAGCGGGAAAAAGCAAAAAATTTCAGAATTGCACCTTGCAATGCGGAGAAATTACTGTTTGTGCATTTACAATATTCATTGATTTTTGCCATTGAAAAATGTCCAGAAATGATTGAAGGTACTGACTGAATGAAAGGAGCTGGCATCTCATTCTCTTTGAATCTTCTTTATCATGCTAAGAGGAGCAGGAAAAAGCAAAAAATTTCAGAATTGCACCTTGCAATGCGGAGAAATTACTGTTTGTGCATTTACAATATTCATTGATTTTTGCCATTGAAAAACGTCCAGAAATGATTGAAGCTACTGACTGAATGAAAGGAGCTGGCATCTCACTCTCTTTGAATCTTCTTTATCATGCTAAGAGGAGCAGGAAAAAGCAAAAAATTTCAGAATTGCACCTTGCAATGCGGAGAAATTACTGTTTGTGCATTTACAATATTCATTGATTTTTGCCATTGAAAAACATCATGTTATTCATATACCAGAAATGTTTGAAGCTACTGACTGAATGAAAGGAGCTGGCATCTCACTCTCTTTGAATCTTCTTTATCATGCTAAGAGGAGCAGGAAAAAGCAAAAAATTTCAGAATTGCACCTTGCAATGTGGAGAAATTACTGTTTGTGCATTTACAATATTCATTGATTTTTACCATTGAAAAACGTCCAGAAATGATTGAAGCTACTGACTGAATGAAAGTAGCTGGCATCTCACTCTCTTTGAATCTTCTATATCATGCTAAGAGGAGCAGGAAAAAGCAAAAAATTTCAGACTTGCACCTTGCAATGCGGAGAAATTACTGTTTGTGCATTTACAATATTCATTGATTTTTGCCATTGAAAAACATCATGTTATTCATATACCAGAAATGTTTGAAGCTACTGACTGAATGAAAGGAGCTGGCATCTCACTCTCTTTGAATCTTCTTTATCATGCTAAGAGGAGCAGGAAAAAGCAAAAAATTTCAGACTTGCACCTTGCAATGCGGAGAAATTACTGTTTGTGCATTTACAATATTCATTGATTTTTGCCATTGAAAAACATCATGTTATTCATATACCAGAAATGTTTGAAGCTACTGACTGAATGAAAGGAGCTGGCATCTCACTCTCTTTGAATCTTCTTTATCATGCTAAGAGGAGCAGGAAAAAGCAAAAAATTTCAGAATTGCACCTTGCAATGCGGAGAAATTACTGTTTGTGCATTTACAAAATTCATTGATTTTTGCCATTGAAAAACGTCCAGAAATGATTGAAGGTACTGACTGAATGAAAGGAGCTGGCATCTCACTCTCTTTGAATCTTCTTTATCATGCTAAGAGGAGCAGGAAAAAGCAAAAAATTTTAGAATTGCACATTGCAATGTGGAGAAATTACTGTTTGTGCATTTACAATATTCATTGATTTTTACCATTGAAAAACGTCCAGAAATGATTGAAGCTACTGACTGAATGAAAGTAGCTGGCATCTCACTCTCTTTGAATCTTCTTTATCATGCTAAGAGGAGCAGGAAAAAGCAAAAAATTTCAGACTTGCACCTTGCAATGCGGAGAAATTACTGTTTGTGCATTTACAATATTCATTGATTTTTGCCATTGAAAAACATCATGTTATTCATATACCAGAAATGTTTGAAGCTACTGACTGAATGAAAGGAGCTGGCATCTCACTCTCTTTGAATCTTCTTTATCATGCTAAGAGGAGCAGGAAAAAGCAAAAAATTTCAGAATTGCACCTTGCAATGCGGAGAAATTACTGTTTGTGCATTTACAATATTCATTGATTTTTGCCATTGAAAAACATGTTATTCATATACCAGAAATGTTTGAAGCTACTGACTGAATGAAAGGAGCTGGCACCTCACTCTCTTTGAATCTTCTTTATCATGCTAAGAGGAGCAGGAAAAAGCAAAAAATTTCAGAATTGCACCTTGCAATGCGGAGAAATTACTGTTTGTGCATTTACAATATTCATTGATTTTTGCCATTGAAAAACATGTTATTCATATACCAGAAATGTTTGAAGCTACTGACTGAATGAAAGGAGCTGGCACCTCACTCTCTTTGAATTTTCTTTATCATGCTAAGAGGAGCAGGAAAAAGCAAAAAATTTCAGAATTGCACCTTGCAATGCGGAGAAATTACTGTTTGTGCATTTACAATATTCATTGATTTTTGCCATTGAAAAACGTCCAGAAATGATTGAAGCTACTGACTGAATGA
This sequence comes from Phyllobates terribilis, assembly GCF_046119375.1. Classification (NCBI taxonomy): domain Eukaryota; kingdom Metazoa; phylum Chordata; class Amphibia; order Anura; family Dendrobatidae; genus Phyllobates; species Phyllobates terribilis. Next base: position 177,570 of record NW_027363756.1, read on the forward strand.
AAGGAGCTGGCATCTCACTCTCTTTGAATCTTCTTTATCATGCTAAGAGGAGCAGGAAAACGCAAAACATTTCAGAATTGCACCTTGCAATGCGGAGAAATTACTGTTTGTGCATTTACAATATTCATTGATTTTTGCCATTGAAAAACGTCCAGAAATGATTGAAGCTACTGACTGAATGAAAGGAGCTGACATCTCACTCTCTTTGAATCTTCTTTATCATGCTAAGAGGAGCAGGAAAAAGCAAAAAATTTCAGAATTGCACCTTGCAATGCGGAGAAATTACAGTTTGTGCATTTACAATATTCATTGATTTTTGCCATTGAAAAACATCCAGAAATGATTGAAGCTACTGACTGAATGAAAGTAGCTGGCATCTCACTCTCTTTGAATCTTCTTTATCATGCTAAGAGGAGCAGGAAAAAGCAAAAAATTTCAGACTTGCACCTTGCAAGGCGGAGAAATTACTGTTTGTGCATTTACAATATTCATTGATTTTTGCCATTGAAAAACATCATGTTATTCATATACCAGAAATGTTTGAAGCTACTGACTGAATGAAAGGAGCTGGCATCTCACTCTCTTTGAATCTTCTTTATCATGCTAAGAGGAGCAGGAAAAAGCAAAAAATTTCAGACTTGCACCTTGCAATGCGGAGAAATTACTGTTTGTGCATTTACAATATTCATTGATTTTTGCCATTGAAAAACATCATGTTATTCATATACCAGAAATGTTTGAAGCTACTGACTGAATGAAAGGAGCTGGCATCTCACTCTCTTTGAATCTTCTTTATCATGCTAAGAGGAGCAGGAAAAAGCAAAAAATTTTAGAATTGCACATTGCAATGTGGAGAAATTACTGTTTGTGCATTTACAATATTCATTGATTTTTACCATTGAAAAACGTCCAGAAATGATTGAAGCTACTGACTGAATGAAAGTAGCTGGCATCTCACTCTCTTTGAATCTTCTTTATCATTCTAAGAGGAGCAGGAAAAAGCAAAAAATTTCAGACTTGCACCTTGCAATGCGGAGAAATTACTGTTTGTGCATTTACAATATTCATTGATCTTTGCCATTGAAAAACATCATGTTATTCATATACCAGAAATGTTTGAAGCTACTGACTGAATGAAAGGAGCTGGCATCTCACTCTCTTTGAATCTTCTTTATCATGCTAAGAGGAGCAGGAAAAAGCAAAAAATTTCAGAATTGCACCTTGCAATGCGGAGAAATTACTGTTTGTGCATTTACAATATTCATTGATTTTTGCCATTGAAAAACGTCCAGAAATGATTGAAGCTACTGACTGAATGAAAGGAGCTGGCATCTCACTCTCTTTGAATCTTCTTTATCATGCTAAGAGGAGCAGGAAAAAGCAAAAAATTGCAGAATTGCACCTTGCAATGCGGAGAAATTACTGTTTGTGCATTTACAATATTCATTGATTTTTGCCATTGAAAAACGTCCAGAAATGATTGAAGCTACTGACTGAATGAAAGGAGCTGGCATCTCACTCTCTTTGAATCTTCTTTATCATGCTAAGAGGAGCAGGAAAAAGGAAAAAATTTCAGAATTGCACCTTGCAATGCGGAGAAATTACTGTTTGTGCATTTACAATATTCATTGATTTTTGCCATTGAAAAACATGTTATTCATATACCAGAAATGTTTGAAGCTACTGACTGAATGAAAGGAGCTGGCACCTCACTCTCTTTGAATCTTCTTTATCATGCTAAGAGGAGCGGGAAAAAGCAAAAAATTTCAGAATTGCACCTTGCAATGCGGAGAAATTACTGTTTGTGCATTTACAATATTCATTGATTTTTGCCATTGAAAAATGTCCAGAAATGATTGAAGGTACTGACTGAATGAAAGGAGCTGGCATCTCATTCTCTTTGAATCTTCTTTATCATGCTAAGAGGAGCAGGAAAAAGCAAAAAATTTCAGAATTGCACCTTGCAATGCGGAGAAATTACTGTTTGTGCATTTACAATATTCATTGATTTTTGCCATTGAAAAACGTCCAGAAATGATTGAAGCTACTGACTGAATGAAAGGAGCTGGCATCTCACTCTCTTTGAATCTTCTTTATCATGCTAAGAGGAGCAGGAAAAAGCAAAAAATTTCAGAATTGCACCTTGCAATGCGGAGAAATTACTGTTTGTGCATTTACAATATTCATTGATTTTTGCCATTGAAAAACATCATGTTATTCATATACCAGAAATGTTTGAAGCTACTGACTGAATGAAAGGAGCTGGCATCTCACTCTCTTTGAATCTTCTTTATCATGCTAAGAGGAGCAGGAAAAAGCAAAAAATTTCAGAATTGCACCTTGCAATGTGGAGAAATTACTGTTTGTGCATTTACAATATTCATTGATTTTTACCATTGAAAAACGTCCAGAAATGATTGAAGCTACTGACTGAATGAAAGTAGCTGGCATCTCACTCTCTTTGAATCTTCTATATCATGCTAAGAGGAGCAGGAAAAAGCAAAAAATTTCAGACTTGCACCTTGCAATGCGGAGAAATTACTGTTTGTGCATTTACAATATTCATTGATTTTTGCCATTGAAAAACATCATGTTATTCATATACCAGAAATGTTTGAAGCTACTGACTGAATGAAAGGAGCTGGCATCTCACTCTCTTTGAATCTTCTTTATCATGCTAAGAGGAGCAGGAAAAAGCAAAAAATTTCAGACTTGCACCTTGCAATGCGGAGAAATTACTGTTTGTGCATTTACAATATTCATTGATTTTTGCCATTGAAAAACATCATGTTATTCATATACCAGAAATGTTTGAAGCTACTGACTGAATGAAAGGAGCTGGCATCTCACTCTCTTTGAATCTTCTTTATCATGCTAAGAGGAGCAGGAAAAAGCAAAAAATTTCAGAATTGCACCTTGCAATGCGGAGAAATTACTGTTTGTGCATTTACAAAATTCATTGATTTTTGCCATTGAAAAACGTCCAGAAATGATTGAAGGTACTGACTGAATGAAAGGAGCTGGCATCTCACTCTCTTTGAATCTTCTTTATCATGCTAAGAGGAGCAGGAAAAAGCAAAAAATTTTAGAATTGCACATTGCAATGTGGAGAAATTACTGTTTGTGCATTTACAATATTCATTGATTTTTACCATTGAAAAACGTCCAGAAATGATTGAAGCTACTGACTGAATGAAAGGAGCTGGCATCTCACTCTCTTTGAATCTTCTTTATCATGCTAAGAGGAGCAGGAAAAAGCAAAAAATTTCAGAATTGCACCTTGCAATGCGGAGAAATTACTGTTTGTGCATTTACAATATTCATTGATTTTTGCCATTGAAAAACGTCCAGAAATGATTGAAGTTACTGACTGAATGAAAGGAGCTGGCATCTCACTCTCTTTGATTCTTCTTTATCATGCTAAGAGGAGCAGGAAAAAGCAAAAAATTTCAGAATTGCACCTTGCAATGCGGAGAAATTACTGTTTGTGCATTTACAATATTCATTGATTTTTGCCATTGAAAAACATGTTATTCATATACCAGAAATGTTTGAAGCTACTGACTGAATGAAAGGAGCTGGCACCTCACTCTCTTTGAATTTTCTTTATCATGCTAAGAGGAGCAGGAAAAAGCAAAAAATTTCAGAATTGCACCTTGCAATGCGGAGAAATTACTGTTTGTGCATTTACAATATTCATTGATTTTTGCCATTGAAAAACGTCCAGAAATGATTGAAGCTACTGACTGAATGAAAGGAGCTGGCATCTCACTCTCTTTGAATCTTCTTTATCATGCTAAGAGGAGCAGGAAAACGCAAAACATTTCAGAATTGCACCTTGCAATGCGGAGAAATTACTGTTTGTGCATTTACAATATTCATTGATTTTTGCCATTGAAAAACGTCCAGAAATGATTGAAGCTACTGACTGAATGAAAGGAGCTGACATCTCACTCTCTTTGAATCTTCTTTATCATGCTAAGAGGAGCAGGAAAAAGCAAAAAATTTCAGAATTGCACCTTGCAATGCGGAGAAATTACAGTTTGTGCATTTACAATATTCATTGATTTTTGCCATTGAAAAACATCCAGAAATGATTGAAGCTACTGACTGAATGAAAGTAGCTGGCATCTCACTCTCTTTGAATCTTCTTTATCATGCTAAGAGGAGCAGGAAAAAGCAAAAAATTTCAGACTTGCACCTTGCAAGGCGGAGAAATTACTGTTTGTGCATTTACAATATTCATTGATTTTTGCCATTGAAAAACATCATGTTATTCATATACCAGAAATGTTTGAAGCTACTGACTGAATGAAAGGAGCTGGCATCTCACTCTCTTTGAATCTTCTTTATCATGCTAAGAGGAGCAGGAAAAAGCAAAAAATTTCAGACTTGCACCTTGCAATGCGGAGAAATTACTGTTTGTGCATTTACAATATTCATTGATTTTTGCCATTGAAAAACATCATGTTATTCATATACCAGAAATGTTTGAAGCTACTGACTGAATGAAAGGAGCTGGCATCTCACTCTCTTTGAATCTTCTTTATCATGCTAAGAGGAGCAGGAAAAAGCAAAAAATTTCAGAATTGCACCTTGCAATGCGGAGAAATTACTGTTTGTGCATTTACAATATTCATTGATTTTTGCCATTGAAAAACGTCCAGAAATGATTGAAGGTACTGACTGAATGAAAGGAGCTGGCATCTCACTCTCTTTGAATCTTCTTTATCATGCTAAGAGGAGCAGGAAAAAGCAAAAAATTTCAGAATTGCACCTTGCAATGCGGAGAAATTACTGTTTGTGCATTAACAATATTCATTGATTTTTGCCATTGAAAAACGTCCAGAAATGATTGAAGCTACTGACTGAATGAAAGGAGCTGGCATCTCACTCTCTTTGAATCTTCTTTATCATGCTAAGAGGAGCAGGAAAAAGCAAAAAATTTCAGAATTGCACCTTGCAATGCGGAGAAATTACAGTTTGTGCATTTACAATATTCATTGATTTTTGCCATTGAAAAACGTCCAGAAATGATTGAAGCTACTGAATGAATTAAAGGAGCTGGCATCTCACTCTCTTTGAATCTTCTTTATCATGCTAAGAGGAGCAGGAAAAAGCAAAAAATTTCAGAATTGCACCTTGCAATGCGGAGAAATTACTGTTTGTGCATTTACAATATTCGTTGATTTTTGCCATTGAAAAACGTCCAGAAATGATTGAAGCTACTGACTGAATGAAAGGAGCTGGCATCTCACTCTCTTTGAATCTTCTTTATCATGCTAAGAGGAGCAGGAAAAAGCAAAAAATTTCAGAATTGCACCTTGCAATGCGGAGAAATTACAGTTTGTGCATTTACAATATTCATTGATTTTTGCCATTGAAAAACGTCCAGAAATGATTGAAGCTACTGACTGAATGAAAGGAGCTGGCATCTCACTCTCTTTGAATCTTCTTTATCATGCTAAGAGGAGCAGGAAAAAGCAAAAAATTTCAGAATTGCACCTTGCAATGCGGAGAAATTACTGTTTGTGCATTTACAATATTCATTGATTTTTGCGATTGAAAAACATCATGTTATTCATATACCAGAAATGATTGAAGCTACTGACTGAACGAAAGGAGCTGGCATCTCACTCTCTTTGAATCTTCTTTATCATGCTAAGAGGAGCAGGAAAAAGTAAAAAATTTCAGAATTGCACCTTGCAATGCGGAGAAATTACTGTTTGTGCATTTACAATATTCAATGATTTTTGCCATTGAAAAACGTCCAGAAATGATTGAAGCTACTGACTGAATGAAAGGAGCTGGCATCTCACTCTCTTTGAATCTTGTTTATCATGCTAAGAGGAGCAGGAAAAAGCAAAAAATTTCAGAATTGCACCTTGCAATGCGGAGAAATTACTGTTTGTGCATTTACAATATTCATTGATTTTTGCCATTGAAAAACGTCCAGAAATGATTGAAGCTACTGACTGAATGAAAGGAGCTGGCATCTCACTCTCTTTGAATCTTCTTTATCATGCTAAGAGGAGCAGGAAAAAACAAAAAATTTCAGAATTGCACCTTGCAATGCGGAGAAATTACTGTTTGTGCATTTACAATATTCATTGATTTTTGCTATTGAAAAACATCATGTTATTCATATACCAGAAATGATTGAAGCTACTGACTGAATGAAAGGAGCTGGCATCTCACTCTCTTTGAATCTTCTTTATCATGCTAAGAGGAGCAGGAAAAAGCAAAAAATTTCAGAATTGCACCTTGCAATGCGGAGAAATTACAGTTTGTGCATTTACAATATTCATTGATTTTTGCCATTGAAAAACGTCCAGAAATGATTGAAGCTACTGACTGAATGAAAGGAGCTGGCATCTCACTCTCTTTGAATCTTCTTTATCATGCTAAGAGGAGCAGGAAAAAGCAAAAAATTTCAGAATTGCACCTTGCAATGCGGAGAAATTACTGTTTGTGCATTTACAATATTCATTGATTTTTGCCATTGAAAAACGTCCAGAAATGATTGAAGGTACTGACTGAATGAAAGGAGCTGGCATATCACTCTCTTTGAATCTTCTTTATCATCCTAAGAGGAGCAGGAAAAAGCAAAAAATTTCAGAATTGCACCTTGCAATGCGGAGAAATTACTGTTTGTGCATTTACAATATTCATTGATTTTTGCCATTGAAAAACGTCCAGAAATGATTGAAGCTACTGACTGAATGAAAGGAGCTGGCATCTCACTCTCTTTGAATCTTCTTTATCATGCTAAGAGGAGCAGGAAAAAGCAAAAAATTTCAGAATTGCACCTTGCAATGCGGAGAAATTACTGTTTGTGCATTTACAATATTCATTGATTTTTGCCATTGAAAAATGTCCAGAAATGATTGAAGCTACTGACTGAATGAAAGGAGCTGGCATCTCACTCTCTTTGAATCTTCTTTATCATGCTAAGAGGAGCAGGAAAAAGCAAAAAATTTCAGAATTGCGCCTTGCAATGCGGAGAAATTACTGTTTGTGCATTTACAAAATTCATTGATTTTTGCCATTGAAAAACATCATGTTATTCATATACCAGAAATGATTGAAGCTACTGACTGAAGGAAAGGAGCTGGCATCTCACTCTCTTTGAATCTTCTTTATCATGCTAAGAGGAGCAGGAAAAAGCAAAAAATTTCAGAATTGCACCTTGCAATGCGGAGAAATTACTGTTTGTGCATTTACAATATTCATTGATTTTTGCCATTGAAAAACATCCAGAAATGATTGAAGCTACTGACTGAATGAAAGGAGCTGGCATCTCACTCTCTTTGAATCTTCTTTATCATGCTAAGAGGAGCAGGAAAAAGCAAAAAATTTCAGAATTGCACCTTGCAATGCGGAGAAATTACTGTTTGTGCTCCTCTTAGCATGATAAAGAAGATTCAAAGAGAGTGAGATGCCAGCTCCTTTCATTCAGTCAGTAGCTTCAATCATTTCTGGACATTTTTCAATGGCAAAAATCAATGAATATTGTAAATGCACAAACAGTAATTTCTCCGCATTGCAAGGTGCAATTCTGAAATTTTTTGCTTTTTCCTGCTCCTCTTAGCATGATAAAGAAGATTCAAAGAGAGTGAGATGTCAGCTCCTTTCATTCAGTCAGTATCTTCAAACATTTCTGGTATATGAATAACATGATGTTTTTCAATGGCAAAAATCAATGAATATTGTAAATGCACAAACAGTAATTTCTCCGCATTGCAAGGTGCAATTCTGAAATTTTTTGCTTTTTCCTGCTCCTCTTAGCATGATAAAGAAGATTCAAAGAGAGTGAGATGCCAGCTCCTTTCATTCAGTCAGTAGCTTCAATCATTTCTGGTATATGAATAACATGATGTTTTTCAATGGCAAAAATCAATGAATTTTGTAAATGCACAAACAGTAATTTCTCAGCATTGCAAGGTGCAATTCTGAAATTTTTTGCTTTTTCCTGCTGCTCTTAGCATGATAAAGAAGATTCAAAGAGAGTGAGATGCCAGCTCCTTTCATTGTCAGTAGCTTCAATCATTTCTGGACGTTTTTCAATGGCAAAAATCAATGAATATTTTAAATGCACAAACAGTAATTTCTCCGCATTGCAAGGTGCAATTCTGAAATTTTTTGCTTTTTCCTGCTCCTCTTAGCATGATAAAGAAGATTTAAAGAGAGTGAGATGCCAGCTCCTTTCATTCAGTCAGTAGCTTCAATCATTTCTGGACGTTTTTCAATGGCAAAAATCAATGAATATTGTAAATGCACAAACAGTAATTTCTCCGCATTGCAAGGTGCAATTCTGAAATTTTTTGCTTTTTCCTGCTCCTCTTAGCATGATAAAGAAGATTCAAAGAGAGTGAGATGCCAGCTCCTTTCATTCAGTCAGTAGCTTCAATCATTTCTGGACGTTTTTCAATGGCAAAAATCAATGAATATTGTAAATGCACAAACAGTAATTTCTCCGCATTGCAAGGTGCAATTCTGAAATTTTTTGCTTTTTCCTGCTCCTCTTAGCATGATAAAGAAGATTCAAAGAGAGTGAGATGTCAGCTCCTTTCATTCAGTCAGTAGCTTCAAACATTTCTGGTATATGAATAACATGATGTTTTTCAATGGCAAAAATCAATGAATATTGTAAATGCACAAACAGTAATTTCTCCGCATTGCAAGGTGCAATTCTGAAATTTTTTGCTTTTTCCTGCTCCTCTTAGCATGATAAAGAAGATTCAAAGAGAGTGAGATGCCAGCTCCTTTCATTCAGTCAGTAGCTTCAATCATTTCTGGTATATGAATAACATGATGTTTTTCAATGGCAAAAATCAATGAATTTTGTAAATGCACAAACAGTAATTTCTCAGCATTGCAAGATGCAATTCTGAAATTTTTTGCTTTTTCCTGCTCCTCTTAGCATGATAAAGAAGATTCAAAGAGAGTGAGATGCCAGCTCCTTTCATTGTCAGTAGCTTCAATCATTTCTGGACGTTTTTCAATGGCAAAAATCAATGAATATTGTAAATGCACAAACAGTAATTTCTCCGCATTGCAAGGTGCAATTCTGAAATTTTTTGCTTTTTCCTGCTCCTCTTAGCATTATGAAGAAGATTCAAAGAGAGTGAGATACCAGCTCCTTTCATTCAGTCAGTAGCTTCAAACATTTCTGGTATATGAATAACATGATGTTTTTCAATGGCAAAAATCAATGAATATTGTAAATGCACAAACAGTAATTTCTCCGCATTGCAAGGTGCAATTCTGAAATTTTTTGCTTTTTCCTGCTCCTCTTAGCATGATAAAGAAGATTCAAAGAGAGTGAGATGCCATCTCCTTTCATTCAGTCAGTAGCTTCAATCATTTCTGGACGTTTTTCAATTGCAAAAATCAATGAATATTGTAAATGCACAAACAGTAATTTCTCCGCATTGCAAGGTGCAATTCTGAAATTTTTTGCTTTTTCCTGCTCCTCTTAGCATGATAAAGAAGATTCAAAGAGAGTGAGATGCCAGCTCCTTTCATTCAGTCAGTAGCTTCAATCATTTCTGGACGTTTTTCAATGGCAAAAATCAATGAATATTGCAAATGCACAAACAGTAATTTCTCCGCATTGCAAGGTGCAATTCTGAAATTTTTTGCTTTTTCCTGCTCCTTTTAGCATGATAAACAAGATTCAAAGAGAGTGAGATGCCAGCTCCTTTCATTCATTCAGTCAGTAGCTTCAATCATTTATGGACGTTTTTCAATTGCAAAAATCATTGAATATTGTAAATGCACAAACAGTAATTTCTCCGCATTGCAAGGTGCAATTCTGAAATTTTTGACTTTTTCCTGCTCCTCTTAGCATGATAAAGAAGATTCAAAGAGAGTGAGATGCCAGCTCCTTTCATTCAGTCAGTAGCTTCAATCATTTCTGGTATATGAATAACATGATGTTTTTCAATCGCAAAAATCAATGAATATTGTAAATGCACAAACAGTAATTTCTCCGCATTGCAAGGTGCAATTCTGAAATTTTTTGCTTTTTCCTGCTCCTCTTAGCATGTTAAAGAAGATTCAAAGAGAGTGAGATGCCAGCTCCTTTCATTCAGTCAGTAGCTTCAATCATTTCCGGAAGTTTTTCAATGGCAAAAATCAATGAATATTGTAAATGCACAAACAGTAATTTCTCCGCATTGCAAGGTGTAATTCTGAAATTTTTTGCTTTTTCCTGCTCCTCTTAGCATGATAAAGAAGATTCAAAGAGAGTGAGATGCCAGCTCCTTTCCTTCAGTCAGTAGCTTCAATCATTTCTGGTATATGAATAACATGATGTTTTTCAATGGCAAAAATCAATGAATATTGTAAATGCACAAACAGTAATTTCTCCGCATTGCAAGGTGCAATTCTGAAATTTTTTGCTTTTTCCTGCTCCTCTTAGCATGATAAAGAAGATTCAAAGAGAGTGAGATGCCAGCTCCTTTCATTCAGTCAGTAGCTTCAATCATTTCTGGACATTTTTCAATGGCAAAAATCAATGAATATTGTAAATGCACAAACAGTAATTTCTCCGCATTGCAAGGTGCAATGCTGAAATTTTTTGCTTTTTCCTGCTCCTCTTAGCATGATAAAGAAGATTCAAAGAGAGTGAGATGCCAGCTCCTTTCATTCAGTCAGTAGCTTCAATCATTTCTGGACGTTTTTCAATGGCAAAAATCAATGAATATTGTAAATGCACAAACTGTAATTTCTCCGCATTGCAAGGTGCAATTCTGAAATTTTTTGCTTTTTCCTGCTCCTCTTAGCATGATAAAGAAGATTCAAAGAGAGTGAGATGCCAGCTCCTTTCATTCAGTCAGTAGCTTCAATCATTTCTGGACGTTTTTCAATGGCAAAAATCAATGAATATTGTAAATGCACAAACAGTAATTTCTCCGCATTGCAAGGTGCAATTCTGAAATTTTTTGCTTTTTCCTGCTCCTCTTAGCATGATAAAGAAGATTCAAAGAGAGTGAGATGCCAGCTCCTTTCATTCAGTCAGTAGCTTCAATCATTTCTGGACGTTTTTCAATGGCAAAAATCAATGAATATTGTAAATGCACAAACAGTAATTTCTCCGCATTGCAAGGTGCAATTCTGAAATTTTTTGCTTTTTCCTGCTCCTCTTAGCATGATAAAGAAGATTCAAAGAGAGTGAGATGCCAGCTCCTTTCATTCAGTCAGTAGCTTCAAACATTTCTGGTATATGAATAACATGATGTTTTTCAATGGCAAAAATCAATGAATATTGTAAATGCACAAACAGTAATTTCTCCGCATTGCAAGGTGCAATTCTGAAATTTTTTGCTTTTTTCTGCTCCTCTTAGCATGATAAAGAAGATTCAAAGAGAGTGAGATGCCAGCTCCTTTCGTTCAGTCAGTAGCTTCAATCATTTCTGGACGTTTTTCAATGGCAAAAATCATTGAATATTATAAATGCACAAACAGTAATTTCTCCGCATTGCAAGGTGCAATTCTGAAATTTTTTACTTTTTCCTGCTCCTCTTAGCATGATAAAGAAGATTCAAAGAGAGTGAGATGCCAGCTCCTTTCATTCAGTCAGTAGCTTCAATCATTTCTGGTATATGAATAACATGATGTTTTTCAATGGCAAAAATCAATGAATATTGTAAATGCACAAACAGTAATTTCTCCGCATTGCAAGGTGCAATTCTGAAATTTTTTGCTTTTTCCTGCTCCTCTTAGCATGATAAAGAAGATTCAAAGAGAGTGAGATGCCAGCTCCTTTCATTCAGTCAGTAGCTTCAATCATTTCTGGACGTTTTTCAATGGCAAAAATCAATGAATATTGTAAATGCACAAACAGTAATTTCTCCGCATTGCAAGGTGCAATTCTGAAATCTTTTGCTTTTTCCTGCTCCTCTTAGCATGATAAAGAAGATTCAAAGAGAGTGAGATGCCAGCTCCTTTCATTCAGTCAGTAGCTTTAATCATTTCTGGACGTTTTTCAATGGCAAAAATCATTGAATATTGTAAATGCACAATCAGTAATTTCTCCGCATTGCAAGGTGCAATTCTGAAATTTTTTACTTTTTCCTGCTCCTCTTAGCATGATAAAGAAGATTCAAAGAGAGTGAGATGCCAGCTCCTTTCATTCAGTCAGTAGCTTCAATCATTTCTGGTATATGAATAACATGATGTTTTTCAATCGCAAAAATCAATGAATATTGTAAATGCACAAACAGTAATTTCTCCGCATTGCAAGGTGCAATTCTGAAATTTTTTGCTTTTTCCTGCTCCTCTTAGCATGATAAAGAAGATTCAAAGAGAGTGAGATGCCAGCTCCTTTCATTCAGTCAGTAGCTTCAATCATTTCTGGACGTTTTTCAATGGCAAAAACCAATGAATATTGTAAATGCACAAACAGTAATTTCTCCGCATTGCAAGGTGCAATTCTGAAATTTTTTGCTTTTTCCTGCTCCTCTTAGCATGATAAAGAAGATTCAAAGAGAGTGAGATGCCAGATCCTTTCCTTCAGTCAGTAGCTTCAATCATTTCTGGTATATGAATAACATGATGTTTTTCAATGGCAAAAATCAATGAATTTTGTAAATGCACAAACAGTAATTTCTCCGCATTGCAAGGCGCAATTCTGAAATTTTTTGCTTTTTCCTGCTCCTCTTAGCATGATAAAGAAGATTCGAAGAGAGTGAGATGCCAGCTCCTTTCATTCAGTCAGTAGCTTCAATCATTTCTGGACATTTTTCAATGTCAAAAATCAATGAATATTGTAAATGCACAAACAGTAATTTCTCCGCATTGCAAGGTGCAATTCTGAAATTTTTTGCTTTTTCCTGCTCCTCTTAGCATGATAAAGAAGATTCAAAGAGAGTGAGATGCCAGCTCCTTTCATTCAGTCAGTAGCTTCAATCATTTCTGGACGTTTTTCAATGGCAAAAATCAATGAATATTGTAAATGCACAAACAGTAATTTCTCCGCATTGCAAGGTGCAATTCTGAAATTTTTTGCTTTTTCCTGCTCCTCTTAGCATGATAAAGAAGATTCAAAGAGAGTGAGATGCCAGCTCCTTTCATTCAGTCAGTAGCTTCAATCATTTCTGGACGTTTTTCAATGGCAAAAATCAATGAATATTGTAAATGCACAAACAGTAATTTCTCCGCATTGCAAGGTGCAATTCTGAAATTTTTTGCTTTTTCCTGCTCCTCTTAGCATGATAAAGAAGATTCAAAGAGAGTGAGATGCCAGATCCTTTCCTTCAGTCAGTAGCTTCAATCATTTCTGGTATATGAATAACATGATGTTTTTCAATGGCAAAAATCAATGAATTTTGTAAATGCACAAACAGTAATTTCTCCGCATTGCAAGGCGCAATTCTGAAATTTTTTGCTTTTTCCTGCTCCTCTTAGCATGATAAAGAAGATTCAAAGAGAGTGAGATGCCAGCTCCTTTCATTCAGTCAGTAGCTTCAATCATTTCTGGACATTTTTCAATGGCAAAAATCAATGAATATTGTAAATGCACAAACAGTAATTTCTCCGCATTGCAAGGTGCAATTCTGAAATTTTTTGCTTTTTCCTGCTCCTCTTAGCATGATAAAGAAGATTCAAAGAGAGTGAGATGCCAGCTCCTTTCATTCAGTCAGTAGCTTCAATCATTTCTGGACGTTTTTCAATGGCAAAAATCAATAAATATTGTAAATGCACAAACAGTAATTTCTCCGCATTGCAAGGTGCAATTCTGAAATTTTTTGCTTTTTCCTGCTCCTCTTAGCATGATAAAGAAGATTCAAAGAGAGTGAGATGCCAGCTCCTTTCATTCAGTCAGTAGCTTCAATCATTTCTGGACGTTTTTCAATGGCAAAAATCAATGAATATTTTAAATGCACAAACAGTAATTTCTCCGCATTGCAATGTGCAATTCTGAAATTTTTTGCTTTTTCCTGCTCCTCTTAGCATGATAAAGAAGATTCAAAGAGAGTGAGATGCCAGCTCCTTTCATTCAGTCAGTAGCTTCAAACATTTCTGGTTCATGAATAACATGATGTTTTTCAATGGCAAAAATCAATGAATATTGTAAATGCACAAACAGTAATTTCTCCGCATTGCAAGGTGCAATTCTGAAATTTTTTGCTTTTTCCTGCTCCTCTTAGCATGATAAAGAAGATTCAAAGAGAGTGAGATGCCAGCTCCTTTCGTTCAGTCAGTAGCTTCAATCATTTCTGGACGTTTTTCAATGGCAAAAATCATTGAATATTATAAATGCACAAACAGTAATTTCTCCGCATTGCAAGGTGCAATTCTGAAATTTTTTACTTTTTCCTGCTCCTCTTAGCATGATAAAGAAGATTCAAAGAGAGTGAGATGCCAGCTCCTTTCATTCAGTCAGTAGCTTCAATCATTTCTGGTATATGAATAACATGATGTTTTTCAATGGCAAAAATCAATGAATATTGTAAATGCACAAACAGTAATTTCTCCGCATTGCAAGGTGCAATTCTGAAATTTTTTGCTTTTTCCTGCTCCTCTTAGCATGATAAAGAAGATTCAAAGAGAGTGAGATGCCAGCTCCTTTCATTCAGTCAGTAGCTTCAATCATTTCTGGACGTTTTTCAATGGCAAAAATCAATGAATATTGTAAATGCACAAACAGTAATTTCTCCGCATTGCAAGGTGCAATTCTGAAATTTTTTGCTTTTTCCTGCTCCTCTTAGCATGATAAACAAGATTCAAAGAGAGTGAGATGCCAGCTCCTTTCATTCAGTCAGTAGCTTCAATCATTTCTGGACGTTTTTCAATGGCAAAAATCATTGAATATTGTAAATGCACAAACAGTAATTTCTCCGCATTGCAAGGTGCAATTCTGAAATTTTTTACTTTTTCCTGCTCCTCTTAGCATGATAAAGAAGATTCAAAGAGAGTGAGATGCCAGCTCCTTTCATTCAGTCAGTAGCTTCAAACATTTCTGGTATATGAATAACATGATGTTTTTCAATCGCAAAAATCAATGAATATTGTAAATGCACAAACAGTAATTTCTCCGCATTGCAAGGTGCAATTCTGAAATTTTTTGCTTTTTCCTGCTCCTCTTAGCATGATAAAGAAGATTCAAAGAGAGTGAGATGCCAGCTCCTTTCATTCAGTCAGTAGCTTCAATCATTTCTGGACGTTTTTCAATGGCAAAAATCAATGAATATTGTAAATGCACAAACAGTAATTTCTCCGCATTGCAAGGTGCAATTCTGAAATTTTTTGCTTTTTCCTGCTCCTCTAAGCATGATAAAGAAGATTCAAAGAGAGTGAGATGCCAGATCCTTTCCTTCAGTCAGTAGCTTCAATCATTTCTGGTATATGAATAACATGATGTTTTTCAATGGCAAAAATCAATGAATTTTGTAAATGCACAAACAGTAATTTCTCCGCATTGCAAGGCGCAATTCTGAAATTTTTTGCTTTTTCCTGCTCCTCTTAGCATGATAAAGAAGATTCAAAGAGAGTGAGATGCCAGCTCCTTTCATTCAGTCAGTAGCTTCAATCATTTCTGGACATTTTTCAATGGCAAAAATCAATGAATATTGTAAATGCACAAACAGTAATTTCTCCGCATTGCAAGGTGCAATTCTGAAATTTTTTGCTTTTTCCTGCTCCTCTTAGCATGATAAAGAAGATTCAAAGAGAGTGAGATGCCAGCTCCTTTCATTCAGTCAGTAGCTTCAATCATTTCTGGACGTTTTTCAATGGCAAAAATCAATAAATATTGTAAATGCACAAACAGTAATTTCTCCGCATTGCAAGGTGCAATTCTGAAATTTTTTGCTTTTTCCTGCTCCTCTTAGCATGATAAAGAAGATTCAAAGAGAGTGAGATGCCAGCTCCTTTCATTCAGTCAGTAGCTTCAATCATTTCTGGACGTTTTTCAATGGCAAAAATCAATGAATATTGTAAATGCACAAACAGTAATTTCTCCGCATTGCAATGTGCAATTCTGAAATTTTTTGCTTTTTCCTGCTCCTCTTAGCATGATAAAGAAGATTCAAAGAGAGTGAGATGCCAGCTCCTTTCATTCAGTCAGTAGCTTCAAACATTTCTGGTTCATGAATAACATGATGTTTTTCAATGGCAAAAATCAATGAATATTGTAAATGCACAAACAGTAATTTCTCCGCATTGCAAGGTGCAATTCTGAAATTTTTTGCTTTTTCCTGCTCCTCTTAGCATGATAAAGAAGATTCAAAGAGAGTGAGATGCCAGCTCCTTTCGTTCAGTCAGTAGCTTCAATCATTTCTGGACGTTTTTCAATGGCAAAAATCATTGAATATTATAAATGCACAAACAGTAATTTCTCCGCATTGCAAGGTGCAATTCTGAAATTTTTTACTTTTTCCTGCTCCTCTTAGCATGATAAAGAAGATTCAAAGAGAGTGAGATGCCAGCTCCTTTCATTCAGTCAGTAGCTTCAATCATTTCTGGTATATGAATAACATGATGTTTTTCAATGGCAAAAATCAATGAATATTGTAAATGCACAAACAGTAATTTCTCCGCATTGCAAGGTGCAATTCTGAAATTTTTTGCTTTTTCCTGCTCCTCTTAGCATGATAAAGAAGATTCAAAGAGAGTGAGATGCCAGCTCCTTTCATTCAGTCAGTAGCTTCAATCATTTCTGGACGTTTTTCAATGGCAAAAATCAATGAATATTGTAAATGCACAAACAGTAATTTCTCCGCATTGCAAGGTGCAATTCTGAAATTTTTTGCTTTTTCCTGCTCCTCTTAGCATGATAAACAAGATTCGAAGAGAGTGAGATGCCAGCTCCTTTCATTCAGTCAGTAGCTTCAATCATTTCTGGACGTTTTTCAATGGCAAAAATCATTGAATATTGTAAATGCACAAACAGTAATTTCTCCGCATTGCAAGGTGCAATTCTGAAATTTTTTACTTTTTCCTGCTCCTCTTAGCATGATAAAGAAGATTCAAAGAGAGTGAGATGCCAGCTCCTTTCATTCAGTCAGTAGCTTCAATCATTTCTGGTATATGAATAACATGATGTTTTTCAATCGCAAAAATCAATGAATATTGTAAATGCACAAACAGTAATTTCTCCGCATTGCAAGGTGCAATTCTGAAATTTTTTGCTTTTTCCTGATCCTCTTAGCATGATAAAGAAGATTCAAAGAGAGTGAGATGCCAGCTCCTTTCATTCAGTCAGTAGCTTCAATCATTTCTGGACGTTTTTCAATGGCAAAAATCAATGAATATTGTAAATGCACAAACAGTAATTTCTCCGCATTGCAAGGTGCAATTCTGAAATTTTTTGCTTTTTCCTGCTCCTCTAAGCATGATAAAGAAGATTCAAAGAGAGTGAGATGCCAGATCCTTTCCTTCAGTCAGTAGCTTCAATCATTTCTGGTATATGAATAACATGATGTTTTTCAATGGCAAAAATCAATGAATTTTGTAAATGCACAAACAGTAATTTCTCCGCATTGCAAGGCGCAATTCTGAAATTTTTTGCTTTTTCCTGCTCCTCTTAGCATGATAAAGAAGATTCAAAGAGAGTGAGATGCCAGCTCCTTTCATTCAGTCAGTAGCTTCAATCATTTCTGGACATTTTTCAATGGCAAAAATCAATGAATATTGTAAATGCACAAACAGTAATTTCTCCGCATTGCAAGGTGCAATTCTGAAATTTTTTGCTTTTTCCTGCTCCTCTTAGCATGATAAAGAAGATTCAAAGAGAGTGAGATGCCAGCTCCTTTCATTCAGTCAGTAGCTTCAATCATTTCTGGACGTTTTTCAATGGCAAAAATCAATGAATATTGTAAATGCACAAACAGTAATTTCTCCGCATTGCAAGGTGCAATTCTGAAATTTTTTGCTTTTTCCTGCTCCTCTTAGCATGATAAAGAAGATTCAAAGAGAGTGAGATGCCAGCTCCTTTCATTCAGTCAGTACCTTCAATCATTTCTGGACGTTTTTCAATGGCAAAAATCAATGAATATTGTAAATGCACAAACAGTAATTTCTCCGCATTGCAAGGTGCAATTCTGAAATTTTTTGCTTTTTCCTGCTCCTCTTAGCATGATAAAGAAGATTCAAAGAGAGTGAGATGCCAGCTCCTTTCATTCAGTCAGTAGCTTCAATCATTTCTGGACGTTTTTCAATGGCAAAAATCAATGAATATTGTAAATGCACAAACTGTAATTTCTCCGCATTGCAAGGTGCAATTCTGAAATTTTTTGCTTTTTCCTGCTCCTCTTAGCATGATAAAGAAGATTCAAAGAGAGTGAGATGCCAGCTCCTTTCATTCAGTCAGTAGCTTCAATCATTTCTGGTATATGAATAACATGATGTTTTTCAATAGCAAAAATCAATGAATATTGTAAATGCACAAACAGTAATTTCTCCGCATTGCAAGGTGCAATTCTGAAATTTTTTGCTTTTTCCTGCTCCTCTTAGCATGATAAAGAAGATTCAAAGAGAGTGAGATGCCAGCTCCTTTCATTCAGTCAGTAGCTTCAATCATTTCTGGACGTTTTTCAATGGCAAAAATCAATGAATATTGTAAATGCACAAACAGTAATTTCTCCGCATTGCAAGGTGCAATTCTGAAATTTTTTACTTTTTCCTGCTCCTCTTAGCATGATAAAGAAGATTCAAAGAGAGTGAGATGCCAGCTCCTTTCATTCAGTCAGTAGCTTCAATCATTTCTGGTATATGAATAACATGATGTTTTTCAATCGCAAAAATCAATGAATATTGTAAATGCACAAACAGTAATTTCTCCGCATTGCAAGGTGCAATTCTGAAATTTTTTGCTTTTTCCTGCTCCTCTTAGCATGATAAAGAAGATTCAAAGAGAGTGAGATGCCAGCTCCTTTCATTCAGTCAGTAGCTTCAATCATTTCTGGACGTTTTTCAATGGCAAAAATCAATGAATATTGTAAATGCACAAACAGTAATTTCTCCGCATTGCAAGGTGCAATTCTGAAATTCTTTGCTTTTTCCTGCTCCTCTAAGCATGATAAAGAAGATTCAAAGAGAGTGAGATGCCAGATCCTTTCCTTCAGTCAGTAGCTTCAATCATTTCTGGTATATGAATAACATGATGTTTTTCAATGGCAAAAATCAATGAATTTTGTAAATGCACAAACAGTAATTTCTCCGCATTGCAAGGCGCAATTCTGAAATTTTTTACTTTTTCCTGCTCCTCTTAGCATGATAAAGAAGATTCAAAGAGAGTGAGATGCCAGCTCCTTTCATTCAGTCAGTAGCTTCAATCATTTCTGGTATATGAATAACATGATGTTTTTCAATGGCAAAAATCAATGAATATTGTAAATGCACAAACAGTAATTTCTCCGCATTGCAAGGTGCAATTCTGAAATTTTTTGCTTTTTCCTGCTCCTCTTAGCATGATAAAGAAGATTCAAAGAGAGTGAGATGCCAGCTCCTTTCATTCAGTCAGTAGCTTCAATCATTTCTGGACGTTTTTCAATGGCAAAAATCAATGAATATTGTAAATGCACAAACAGTAATTTCTCCGCAATGCAAGGTGCAATTCTGAAATTTTTTGCTTTTTCCTGCTCCTCTTAGCATGATAAAGAAGATTCAAAGAGAGTGAGATGCCAGCTCCTTTCATTCAGTCAGTAGCTTTAATCATTTCTGGACGTTTTTCAATGGCAAAAATCATTGAATATTGTAAATGCACAATCAGTAATTTCTCCGCATTGCAAGGTGCAATTCTGAAATTTTTTACTTTTTCCTGCTCCTCTTAGCATGATAAAGAAGATTCAAAGAGAGTGAGATGCCAGCTCCTTTCATTCAGTCAGTAGCTTCAATCATTTCTGGTATATGAATAACATGATGTTTTTCAATCGCAAAAATCAATGAATATTGTAAATGCACAAACAGTAATTTCTCCGCATTGCAAGGTGCAATTCTGAAATTTTTTGCTTTTTCCTGCTCCTCTTAGCATGATAAAGAAGATTCAAAGAGAGTGAGATGCCAGCTCCTTTCATTCAGTCAGTAGCTTCAATCATTTCTGGACGTTTTTCAATGGCAAAAACCAATGAATATTGTAAATGCACAAACAGTAATTTCTCCGCATTGCAAGGTGCAATTCTGAAACTTTTTGCTTTTTCCTGCTCCTCTTAGCATGATAAAGAAGATTCAAAGAGAGTGAGATGCCAGATCCTTTCCTTCAGTCAGTAGCTTCAATCATTTCTGGTATATGAATAACATGATGTTTTTCAATGGCAAAAATCAATGAATTTTGTAAATGCACAAACACTAATTTCTCCGCATTGCAAGGCGCAATTCTGAAATTTTTTGCTTTTTCCTGCTCCACTTAGCATGATAAAGAAGATTCAAAGAGCTTGAGATGCCAGCTCCTTTCATTCAGTCAGTAGCTTCAATCATTTCTGGACATTTTTCAATGGCAAAAATCAATGAATATTGTAAATGCACAAACAGTCATTTCTCCGCATTGCAAGGTGCAATTCTGAAATTTTTTGCTTTTTCCTGCTCCTCTTAGCATGATAAAGAAGATTCAAAGAGAGTGAGATGCCAGCTCCTTTCATTCAGTCAGTAGCTTCAATCATTTCTGGACGTTTTTCAATGGCAAAAATCAATGAATATTGTAAATGCACAAACAGTAATTACTCCGCATTGCAAGGTGCAATTCTGAAATTTTTTGCTTTTTCCTGCTCCTCTTAGCATGATAAAGAAGATTCAAAGAGAGTGAGATGCCAGCTCCTTTCATTCAGTCAGTAGCTTCAATCATTTCTGGACGTTTTTCAATGGCAAAAATCAATGAATATTGTAAATGCACAAACAGTAATTTCTCCGCATTGCAAGGTGCAATTCTGAAATTCTTTGCTTTTTCCTGCTCCTCTAAGCATGATAAAGAAGATTCAAAGAGAGTGAGATGCCAGATCCTTTCCTTCAGTCAGTAGCTTCAATCATTTCTGGTATATGAATAACATGATGTTTTTCAATGGCAAAAATCAATGAATTTTGTAAATGCACAAACAGTAATTTCTCCGCATTGCAAGGCGCAATTCTGAAATTTTTTACTTTTTCCTGCTCCTCTTAGCATGATAAAGAAGATTCAAAGAGAGTGAGATGCCAGCTCCTTTCATTCAGTCAGTAGCTTCAATCATTTCTGGTATATGAATAACATGATGTTTTTCAATGGCAAAAATCAATGAATATTGTAAATGCACAAACAGTAATTTCTCCGCATTGCAAGGTGCAATTCTGAAATTTTTTGCTTTTTCCTGCTCCTCTTAGCATGATAAAGAAGATTCAAAGAGAGTGAGATGCCAGCTCCTTTCATTCAGTCAGTAGCTTCAATCATTTCTGGACGTTTTTCAATGGCAAAAATCAATGAATATTGTAAATGCACAAACAGTAATTTCTCCGCAATGCAAGGTGCAATTCTGAAATTTTTTGCTTTTTCCTGCTCCTCTTAGCATGATAAAGAAGATTCAAAGAGAGTGAGATGCCAGCTCCTTTCATTCAGTCAGTAGCTTTAATCATTTCTGGACGTTTTTCAATGGCAAAAATCATTGAATATTGTAAATGCACAATCAGTAATTTCTCCGCATTGCAAGGTGCAATTCTGAAATTTTTTACTTTTTCCTGCTCCTCTTAGCATGATAAAGAAGATTCAAAGAGAGTGAGATGCCAGCTCCTTTCATTCAGTCAGTAGCTTCAATCATTTCTGGTATATGAATAACATGATGTTTTTCAATCGCAAAAATCAATGAATATTGTAAATGCACAAACAGTAATTTCTCCGCATTGCAAGGTGCAATTCTGAAATTTTTTGCTTTTTCCTGCTCCTCTTAGCATGATAAAGAAGATTCAAAGAGAGTGAGATGCCAGCTCCTTTCATTCAGTCAGTAGCTTCAATCATTTCTGGACGTTTTTCAATGGCAAAAACCAATGAATATTGTAAATGCACAAACAGTAATTTCTCCGCATTGCAAGGTGCAATTCTGAAACTTTTTGCTTTTTCCTGCTCCTCTTAGCATGATAAAGAAGATTCAAAGAGAGTGAGATGCCAGATCCTTTCCTTCAGTCAGTAGCTTCAATCATTTCTGGTATATGAATAACATGATGTTTTTCAATGGCAAAAATCAATGAATTTTGTAAATGCACAAACACTAATTTCTCCGCATTGCAAGGCGCAATTCTGAAATTTTTTGCTTTTTCCTGCTCCACTTAGCATGATAAAGAAGATTCAAAGAGCTTGAGATGCCAGCTCCTTTCATTCAGTCAGTAGCTTCAATCATTTCTGGACATTTTTCAATGGCAAAAATCAATGAATATTGTAAATGCACAAGCAGTCATTTCTCCGCATTGCAAGGTGCAATTCTGAAATTTTTTGCTTTTTCCTGCTCCTCTTAGCATGATAAAGAAGATTCAAAGAGAGTGAGATGCCAGCTCCTTTCATTCAGTCAGTAGCTTCAATCATTTCTGGACGTTTTTCAATGGCAAAAATCAATGAATATTGTAAATGCACAAACAGTAATTACTCCGCATTGCAAGGTGCAATTCTGAAATTTTTTGCTTTTTCCTGCTCCTCTTAGCATGATAAAGAAGATTCAAAGAGAGTGAGATGCCAGCTCCTTTCATTCAGTCAGTAGCTTCAATCATTTCTGGACGTTTTTCAATGGCAAAAATCAATGAATATTGTAAATGCACAAACAGTAATTTCTCCGCATTGCAAGGTGCAATTCTGAAATTTTTTGCTTTTTCCTGCTCCTCTTAGCATGATAAAGAAGATTCAAAGAGAGTGAGATGCCAGATCCTTTCCTTCAGTCAGTAGCTTCAATCATTTCTGGTATATGAATAACATGATGTTTTTCAATGGCAAAAATCAATGAATTTTGTAAATGCACAAACAGTAATTTCTCCGCATTGCAAGGCGCAATTCTGAAATTTTTTGCTTTTTCCTGCTCCTCTTAGCATGATAAAGAAGATTCAAAGAGAGTGAGATGCCAGCTCCTTTCATTCAGTCAGTAGCTTCAATCATTTCTGGACATTTTTCAATGGCAAAAATCAATGAATATTGTAAATGCACAAACAGTAATTTCTCCGCATTGCAAGGTGCAATTCTGAAATTTTTTGCTTTTTCCTGCTCCTCTTAGCATGATAAAGAAGATTCAAAGAGAGTGAGATGCCAGCTCCTTTCATTCAGTCAGTAGCTTCAATCATTTCTGGACGTTTTTCAATGGCAAAAATCAATGAATATTGTAAATGCACAAACAGTAATTTCTCCGCATTGCAAGGTGCAATTCTGAAATTTTTTGCTTTTTCCTGCTCCTCTTAGCATGATAAAGAAGATTCAAAGAGAGTGAGATGCCAGCTCCTTTCATTCAGTCAGTAGCTTCAATCATTTCTGGACGTTTTTCAATGGCAAAAATCAATGAATATTGTAAATGCACAAACAGTAATTTCTCCGCATTGCAATGTGCAATTCTGAAATTTTTTGCTTTTTCCTGCTCCTCTTAGCATGATAAAGAAGATTCAAAGAGAGTGAGATGCCAGCTCCTTTCATTCAGTCAGTAGCTTCAAACATTTCTGGTACATGAATAACATGATGTTTTTCAATGGCAAAAATCAATGAATATTGTAAATGCACAAACAGTAATTTCTCCGCATTGCAAGGTGCAATTCTGAAATTTTTTGCTTTTTCCTGCTCCTCTTAGCATGATAAAGAAGATTCAAAGAGAGTGAGATGCCAGCTCCTTTCGTTCAGTCAGTAGCTTCAATCATTTCTGGACGTTTTTCAATGGCAAAAATCATTGAATATTATAAATGCACAAACAGTAATTTCTCCGCATTGCAAGGTGCAATTCTGAAATTTTTTACTTTTTCCTGCTCCTCTTAGCATGATAAAGAAGATTCAAAGAGAGTGAGATGCCAGCTCCTTTCATTCAGTCAGTAGATTCAATCATTTCTGGTATATGAATAACATGATGTTTTTCAATGGCAAAAATCAATGAATATTGTAAATGCACAAACAGTAATTTCTCCGCATTGCAAGGTGCAATTCTGAAATTTTTTGCTTTTTACTGCTCCTCTTAGCATGATAAAGAAGATTCAAAGAGAGTGAGATGCCAGCTCCTTTCATTCAGTCAGTAGCTTCAATCATTTCTGGACGTTTTTCAATGGCAAAAATCAATGAATATTGTAAATGCACAAACAGTAATTTCTCCGCATTGCAAGGTGCAATTCTATAATTTTTTGCTTTTTCCTGCTCCTCTTAGCATGATAAACAAGATTCAAAGAGAGTGAGATGCCAGCTCCTTTCATTCAGTCAGTAGCTTCAATCATTTCTGGACGTTTTTCAATGGCAAAAATCATTGAATATTGTAAATGCACAAACAGTAATTTCTCCGCATTGCAAGGTGCAATTCTGAAATTTTTTACTTTTTCCTGCTCCTCTTAGCATGATAAAGAAGATTCAAAGAGAGTGAGATGCCAGCTCCTTTCATTCAGTCAGTAGCTTCAATCATTTCTGGTATATGAATAACATGATGTTTTTCAATCGCAAAAATCAATGAATATTGTAAATGCACAAACAGTAATTTCTCCGCATTGCAAGGTGCAATTCTGAAATTTTTTGCTTTTTCCTGCTCCTCTTAGCATGATAAAGAAGATTCAAAGAGAGTGAGATGCCAGCTCCTTTCATTCAGTCAGTAGCTTCAATCATTTCTGGACGTTTTTCAATGGCAAAAATCAATGAATATTGTAAATGCACAAACAGTAATTTCTCCGCATTGCAAGGTGCAATTCTGAAATTTTTTGCTTTTTCCTGCTCCTCTAAGCATGATAAAGAAGATTCAAAGAGAGTGAGATGCCAGATCCTTTCCTTCAGTCAGTAGCTTCAATCATTTCTGGTATATGAATAACATGATGTTTTTCAATGGCAAAAATCAATGAATTTTGTAAATGCACAAACAGTAATTTCTCCGCATTGCAAGGTGCAATTCTGAAATTTTTTGCTTTTTCCTGCTCCTCTTAGCATGATAAAGAAGATTCAAAGAGAGTGAGATGCCAGCTCCTTTCATTCAGTCAGTAGCTTCAATCATTTCTGGACGTTTTTCAATGGCAAAAATCAATGAATATTGTAAATGCACAAACTGTAATTTCTCCGCATTGCAAGGTGCAATTCTGAAATTTTTTGCTTTTTCCTGCTCCTCTTAGCATGATAAAGAAGATTCAAAGAGAGTGAGATGCCAGCTCCTTTCATTCAGTCAGTAGCTTCAATCATTTCTGGTATATGAATAACATGATGTTTTTCAATAGCAAAAATCAATGAATATTGTAAATGCACAAACAGTAATTTCTCCGCATTGCAAGGTGCAATTCTGAAATTTTTTGCTTTTTCCTGCTCCTCTTAGCATGATAAAGAAGATTCAAAGAGAGTGAGATGCCAGCTCCTTTCATTCAGTCAGTAGCTTCAATCATTTCTGGACATTTTTCAATGGCAAAAATCAATGAATATTGTAAATGCACAAACAGTAATTTCTCCGCATTGCAAGGTGCAATTCTGAAATTTTTTACTTTTTCCTGCTCCTCTTAGCATGAAAAAGAAGATTCAAAGAGAGTGAGATGCCAGCTCCTTTCATTCAGTCAGTAGCTTCAATCATTTCTGGTATATGAATAACATGATGTTTTTCAATCGCAAAAATCAATGAATATTGTAAATGCACAAACAGTAATTTCTCCGCATTGCAAGGTGCAATTCTGAAATTTTTTGCTTTTTCCTGCTCCTCTTAGCATGATAAAGAAGATTCAAAGAGAGTGAGATGCCAGCTCCTTTCATTCAGTCAGTAGCTTCAATCATTTCTGGACGTTTTTCAATGGCAAAAATCAATGAATATTGTAAATGCACAAACAGTAATTTCTCCGCATTGCAAGGTGCAATTCTGAAATTTTTTGCTTTTTCCTGCTCCTCTAAGCATGATAAAGAAGATTCAAAGAGAGTGAGATGCCATATCCTTTCCTTCAGTCAGTAGCTTCAATCATTTCTGGTATATGAATAACATGATGTTTTTCAATGGCAAAAATCAATGAATTTTGTAAATGCACAAACAGTAATTTCTCCGCATTGCAAGGCGCAATTCTGAAATTTTTTGCTTTTTCCTGCTCCTCTTAGCATGATAAAGAAGATTCAAAGAGAGTGAGATGCCAGCTCCTTTCATTCAGTCAGTAGCTTCAATCATTTCTGGACATTTTTCAATGGCAAAAATCAATGAATATTGTAAATGCACAAACAGTAATTTCTCCGCATTGCAAGGTGCAATTCTGAAATTTTTTGCTTTTTCCTGCTCCTCTTAGCATGATAAAGAAGATTCAAAGAGAGTGAGATGCCAGCTCCTTTCATTCAGTCAGTAGCTTCAAACATTTCTGGACATTTTTCAATGGCAAAAATCAATGAATATTGTAAATGCACAAACAGTAATTTCTCCGCATTGCAAGGTGCAATTCTGAAATTTTTTGCTTTTTCCTGCTCCTCTTAGCATGATAAAGAAGATTCAAAGAGAGCGAGATGCCAGCTCCTTTCATTCAGTCAGTACCTTCAATCATTTCTGGACGTTTTTCAATGGCAAAAATCAATGAATATTGTAAATGCACAAACAGTAATTTCTCCGCATTGCAAGGTGCAATTCTGAAATTTTTTGCTTTTTCCTGCTCCTCTTAGCATGATAAAGAAGATTCAAAGAGAGTGAGATGCCAGCTCCTTTCATTCAGTCAGTAGCTTCAATCATTTCTGGACGTTTTTCAATGGCAAAAATCAATGAATATTGTAAATGCACAAACTGTAATTTCTCCGCATTGCAAGGTGCAATTCTGAAATTTTTTGCTTTTTCCTGCTCCTCTTAGCATGATAAAGAAGATTCAAAGAGAGTGAGATGCCAGCTCCTTTCATTCAGTCAGTAGCTTCAATCATTTCTGGTATATGAATAACATGATGTTTTTCAATGGCAAAAATCAATGAATATTGTAAATGCACAAACAGTAATTTCTCCGCATTGCAAGGTGCAATTCTGAAATTTTTTGCTTTTTCCTGCTCCTCTTAGCATGATAAAGAAGATTCAAAGAGAGTGAGATGCCAGCTCCTTTCATTCAGTCAGTAGCTTCAATCATTTCTGGACGTTTTTCAATGGCAAAAATCAATGAATATTGTAAATGCACAAACAGTAATTTCTCCGCATTGCAAGGTGCAATTCTGAAATTTTTTGCTTTTTCCTGCTCCTCTTAGCATGGTAAACAAGATTCAAAGAGAGTGAGATGCCAGCTCCTTTCATTCAGTCAGTAGCTTCAATCATTTCTGGACGTTTTTCAATGGCAAAAATCATTGAATATTGTAAATGCACAAACAGTAATTTCTCCGCATTGCAAGGTGCAATTCTGAAATTTTTTACTTTTTCCTGCTCCTCTTAGCATGATAAAGAATATTCAAAGAGAGTGAGATGCCAGCTCCTTTCATTCAGTCAGTAGCTTCAATCATTTCTGGTATATGAATAACATGATGTTTTTCAATCGCAAAAATCAATGAATATTGTAAATGCACAAACAGTAATTTCTCCGCATTGCAAGGTGCAATTCTGAAATTTTTTGCTTTTTCCTGCTCCTCTTAGCATGATAAAGAAGATTCAAAGAGAGTGAGATGCCAGCTCCTTTCATTCAGTCAGTAGCTTCAATCATTTCTGGACGTTTTTCAATGGCAAAAATCAATGAATATTGTAAATGCACAAACAGTAATTTCTCCGCATTGCAAGGTGCAATTCTGAAATTTTTTGCTTTTTCCTGCTCCTCTTAGCATGATAAAGAAGATTCAAAGAGAGTGAGATGCCAGATCCTTTCCTTCAGTCAGTAGCTTCAATCATTTCTGGTATATGAATAACATGATGTTTTTCAATGGCAAAAATCAATGAATATTGTAAATGCACAAACAGTAATTTCTCCGCATTGCAAGGCGCAATTCTGAAATTTTTTGCTTTTTCCTGCTCCTCTTAGCATGATAAAGAAGATTCAAAGAGAGTGAGATGCCAGCTCCTTTCATTCAGTCAGTAGCTTCAATCATTTCTAGACATTTTTCAATGGCAAAAATCAATGAATATTGTAAATGCACAAACAGTAATTTCTCCGCATTGCAAGGTGCAATTCTGAAATTTTTTGCTTTTTCCTGCTCCTCTTAGCATGATAAAGAAGATTCAAAGAGAGTGAGATGCCAGCTCCTTTCATTCAGTCAGTAGCTTCAATCATTTCTGGACGTTTTTCAATGGCAAAAATCAATGAATATTGTAAATGCACAAACAGTAATTTCTCCGCATTGCAAGGTGCAATTCTGAAATTTTTTGCTTTTTCCTGCTCCTCTTAGCATGATAAAGAAGATTCAAAGAGAGTGAGATGCCAGCTCCTTTCATTCAGTCAGTAGCTTCAATCATTTCTGGACGTTTTTCAATGGCAAAAATCAATGAATATTGTAAATGCACAAACAGTAATTTCTCCGCATTGCAAGGTGCAATTCTGAAATTTTTTGCTTTTTCCTGCTCCTCTTAGCATGATAAAGAAGATTCAAAGAGAGTGAGATGCCAGATCCTTTCCTTCAGTCAGTAGCTTCAATCATTTCTGGTATATGAATAACATGATGTTTTTCAATGGCAAAAATCAATGAATTTTGTAAATGCACAAACAGTAATTTCTCCGCATTGCAAGGCGCAATTCTGAAATTTTTTGCTTTTTCCTGCTCCTCTTAGCATGATAAAGAAGATTCAAAGAGAGTGAGATGCCAGCTCCTTTCATTCAGTCAGTAGCTTCAATCATTTCTGGACATTTTTCAATGGCAAAAATCAATGAATATTGTAAATGCACAAACAGTAATTTCTCCGCATTGCAAGGTGCAATTCTGAAATTTTTTGCTTTTTCCTGCTCCTCTTAGCATGATAAAGAAGATTCAAAGAGAGTGAGATGCCAGCTCTTTTCATTCAGTCAGTAGCTTCAATCATTTCTGGACGTTTTTCAATGGCAAAAATCAATGAATATTGTAAATGCACAAACAGTAATTTCTCCGCATTGCAAGGTGCAATTCTGAAATTTTTTGCTTTTTCCTGCTCCTCTTAGCATGATAAAGAAGATTCAAAGAGAGTGAGATGCCAGCTCCTTCCATTCAGTCAGTAGCTTCAATCATTTCTGGATGTTTTTCAATGGCAAAAATCAATGAATATTGTAAATGCACAAACAGTAATTTCTCCGCATTGCAATGTGCAATTCTGAAATTTTTTGCTTTTTCCTGCTCCTCTTAGCATGATAAAGAAGATTCAAAGAGAGTGAGATGCCAGCTCCTTTCATTCAGTCAGTAGCTTCAATCATTTCTGGACATTTTTCAATGGCAAAAATCAATGAATATTGTAAATGCACAAACAGTAATTTCTCCGCATTGCAAGGTGCAATTCTGAAATTTTTTGCTTTTTCCTGCTCCTCTTAGCATGATAAAGAAGATTCAAAGAGAGTGAGATGCCAGCTCCTTTCATTCAGTCAGTAGCTTCAATCATTTCTGGACGTTTTTCAATGACAAAAATCAATGAATATTGTAAATGCACAAACAGTAATTTCTCTGCATTGCAAGGTGCAATTCTGAAATTTTTTGCTTTTTCCTGCTCCTCTTAGCATGATAAAGAAGATTCAAAGAGAGTGAGATGCCAGCTCCTTTCATTCAGTCAGTAGCTTCAATCATTTCTGGACGTTTTTCAATGGCAAAAATCATTGAATATTGTAAATGCACAAACAGTAATTTCTCCGCATTGCAAGGTGCAATTCTGAAATTTTTTACTTTTTCCTGCTCCTCTTAGCATGATAAAGAAGATTCAAAGAGAGTGAGATGCCAGCTCCTTTCATTCAGTCAGTAGCTTCAATCATTTCTGGTATATGAATAACATGATGTTTTTCAATCGCAAAAATCAATGAATATTGTAAATGCACAAACAGTAATTTCTCCGCATTGCAAGGTGCAATTCTGAAATTTTTTGCTTTTTCCTGCTCCTCTTAGCATGATAAAGAAGATTCAAAGAGAGTGAGATGCCAGCTCCTTTCATTCAGTCAGTAGCTTCAATCATTTCTGGACGTTTTTCAATGGCAAAAATCAATGAATATTGTAAATGCACAAACAGTAATTTCTCCGCATTGCAAGGTGCAATTCTGAAATTTTTTGCTTTTTCCTGCTCCTCTTAGCATGATAAAGAAGATTCAAAGAGAGTGAGATGCCAGATCCTTTCCTTCAGTCAGTAGCTTCAATCATTTCTGGTATATGAATAACATGATGTTTTTCAATGGCAAAAATCAATGAATTTTGTAAATGCACAAACAGTAATTTCTCCGCATTGCAAGGCGCAATTCTGAAATTTTTTGCTTTTTCCTGCTCCTCTTAGCATGATAAAGAAGATTCAAAGAGAGTGAGATGCCAGCTCCTTTCATTCAGTCAGTAGCTTCAATCATTTCTGGACATTTTTCAATGGCAAAAATCAATGAATATTGTAAATGCACAAACAGTAATTTCTCCGCATTGCAAGGTGCAATTCTGAAATTTTTTGCTTTTTCCTGCTCCTCTTAGCATGATAAAGAAGATTCAAAGAGAGTGAGATGCCAGCTCCTTTCATTCAGTCAGTAGCTTCAATCATTTCTGGACGTTTTTCAATGGCAAAAATCAATGAATATTGTAAATGCACAAACAGTAATTTCTCCGCATTGCAAGGTGCAATTCTGAAATTTTTTGCTTTTTCCTGCTCCTCTTAGCATGATAAAGAAGATTCAAAGAGAGTGAGATGCCAGCTCCTTTCATTCAGTCAGTAGCTTCAATCATTTCTGGACGTTTTTCAATGGCAAAAATCAATGAATATTGTAAATGCACAAACAGTAATTTCTCCGCATTGCAAGGTGCAATTCTGAAATTTTTTGCTTTTTCCTGCTCCTCTTAGCATGATAAAGAAGATTCAAAGAGAGTGAGATGCCAGATCCTTTCCTTCAGTCAGTAGCTTCAATCATTTCTGGTATATGAATAACATGATGTTTTTCAATGGCAAAAATCAATGAATTTTGTAAATGCACAAACAGTAATTTCTCCGCATTGCAAGGCGCAATTCTGAAATTTTTTGCTTTTTCCTGCTCCTCTTAGCATGATAAAGAAGATTCAAAGAGAGTGAGATGCCAGCTCCTTTCATTCAGTCAGTAGCTTCAATCATTTCTGGACATTTTTCAATGGCAAAAATCAATGAATATTGTAAATGCACAAACAGTAATTTCTCCGCATTGCAAGGTGCAATTCTGAAATTTTTTGCTTTTTCCTGCTCCTCTTAGCATGATAAAGAAGATTCAAAGAGAGTGAGATGCCAGCTACTTTCATTCAGTCAGTAGCTTCAATCATTTCTGGACGTTTTTCAATGGCAAAAATCAATGAATATTGTAAATGCACAAACAGTAATTTCTCCGCATTGCAAGGTGCAATTCTGAAATTTTTTGCTTTTTCCTGCTCCTCTTAGCATGATAAAGAAGATTCAAAGAGAGTGAGATGCCAGCTCCTTTCATTCAGTCAGTAGCTTCAATCATTTCTGGACGTTTTTCAATGGCAAAAATCAATGAATATTGTAAATGCACAAACAGTAATTTCTCCGCATTGCAATGTGCAATTCTGAAATTTTTTGCTTTTTCCTGCTCCTCTTAGCATGATAAAGAAGATTCAAAGAGAGTGAGATGCCAGCTCCTTTCATTCAGTCAGTAGCTTCAAACATTTCTGGTACATGAATAACATGATGTTTTTCAATGGCAAAAATCAATGAATATTGTAAATGCACAAACAGTAATTTCTCCGCATTGCAAGGTGCAATTCTGAAATTTTTTGCTTTTTCCTGCTCCTCTTAGCATGATAAAGAAGATTCAAAGAGAGTGAGATGCCAGCTCCTTTCGTTCAGTCAGTAGCTTCAATCATTTCTGGACGTTTTTCAAAGGCAAAAATCATTGAATATTATAAATGCACAAACAGTAATTTCTCCGCATTGCAAGGTGCAATTCTGAAATTTTTTACTTTTTCCTGCTCCTCTTAGCATGATAAAGAAGATTCAAAGAGAGTGAGATGCCAGCTCCTTTCATTCAGTCAGTAGCTTCAATCATTTCTGGTATATGAATAACATGATGTTTTTCAATGGCAAAAATCGATGAATATTGTAAATGCACAAACAGTAATTTCTCCGCATTGCAAGGTGCAATTCTGAAATTTTTTGCTTTTTCCTGCTCCTCTTAGCATGATAAAGAAGATTCAAAGAGAGTGAGATGCCAGCTCCTTTCATTCAGTCAGTAGCTTCAATCATTTCTGGACATTTTTCAATGGCAAAAATCAATGAATATTGTAAATGCACAAACAGTAATTTCTCCGCATTGCAAGGTGCAATTCTGAAATTTTTTGCTTTTTCCTGCTCCTCTTAGCATGATAAAGAAGATTCAGAGAGTGAGATGCCAGCTCCTTTCATTCAGTCAGTAGCTTCAATCATTTCTGGACGTTTTTCAATGGCAAAAATCAATGAATATTGTAAATGCACAAACAGTAATTTCTCCGCATTGCAAGGTGCAATTCTGAAATTTTTTGCTTTTTCCTGCTCCTCTTAGCATGATAAAGAAGATTCAAAGAGAGTGAGATGCCAGCTCCTTTCATTCAGTCAGTACCTTCAATCATTTCTGGACGTTTTTCAATGGCAAAAATCAATGAATATTGTAAATGCACAAACAGTAATTTCTCCGCATTGCAAGGTGCAATTCTGAAATTTTTTGCTTTTTCCTGCTCCTCTTAGCATGATAAAGAAGATTCAAAGAGAGTGAGATGCCAGCTCCTTTCATTCAGTCAGTAGCTTCAATCATTTCTGGACGTTTTTCAATGGCAAAAATCAATGAATATTGTAAATGCACAAACTGTAATTTCTCCGCATTGCAAGGTGCAATTCTGAAATTTTTTGCTTTTTCCTGCTCCTCTTAGCATGATAAAGAAGATTCAAAGAGAGTGAGATGCCAGCTCCTTTCATTCAGTCAGTAGCTTCAATCATTTCTGGTATATGAATAACATGATGTTTTTCAATCGCAAAAATCAATGAATATTGTAAATGCACAAACAGTAATTTCTCCGCATTGCAAGGTGCAATTCTGAAATTTTTTGCTTTTTCCTGCTCCTCTTAGCATGATAAAGAAGATTCAAAGAGAGTGAGATGCCAGCTCCTTTCCTTCAGTCAGTAGCTTCAATCATTTCTGGTATATGAATAACATGATGTTTTTCAATGGCAAAAATCAATGAATTTTGTAAATGCACAAACAGTAATTTCTCCGCATTGCAAGGCGCAATTCTGAAATTTTTTGCTTTTTCCTGCTCCTCTTAGCATGATAAAGAAGATTCAAAGAGAGTGAGATGCCAGCTCCTTTCATTCAGTCAGTAGCTTCAATCATTTCTGGACATTTTTCAGTGGCAAAAATCAATGAATATTGTAAATGCACAAACAGTAATTTCTCCGCATTGCAAGGTGCAATTCTGAAATTTTTTGCTTTTTCCTGCTCCTCTTAGCATGATAAAGAAGATTCAAAGAGAGTGAGATGCCAGCTCCTTTCATTCAGTCAGTAGCTACAATCATTTCTGGACGTTTTTCAATGGCAAAAATCAATGAATATTGTAAATGCACAAACAGTAATTTCTCCGCATTGCAAGGTGCAATTCTGAAATTTTTTGCTTTTTCCTGCTCCTCTTAGCATGATAAAGAAGATTCAAAGAGAGTGAGGTGCCAGCTCCTTTCATTCAGTCAGGAGCTTCAAACATTTCTGGTATATGAATAACATGTTTTTCAATGGCAAAAATCTATGAATATTGTAAATGCACAAACAGTAATTTCTCCGCATTGCAAGGTGCAATTCTGAAATTTTTTGCTTTTTCCTGCTCCTCTTAGCATGATAAAGAAGATTCAAAGAGAGTGAGATGCCAGCTCCTTTCATTCAGTCAGTAGCTTCAATCATTTCTGGACGTTTTTCAATGGCAAAAATCAATGAATATTGTAAATGCACAAACTGTAATTTCTCCGCATTGCAAGGTGCAATTCTGAAATTTTTTGCTTTTTCCTGCTCCTCTTAGCATGATAAAGAAGATTCAAAGAGAGTGAGATGCCAGCTCCTTTCATTCAGTCAGTAGCTTCAATCATTTCTGGATGTTTTTCAATGGCAAAAATCAACGAATATTGTAAATGCACAAACAGTAATTTCTCCGCATTGCAAGATGCAATTCTGAAATTTTTTGCTTTTTCCTGCTCCTCTTAGCATGATAAAGAAGATTCAAAGAGAGTGAGATGCCAGCTCCTTTCATTCAGTCAGTAGCTTCAATCATTTCTGGACGTTTTTCAATGGCAAAAATCAATGAATATTGTAAATGCACAAACTGTAATTTCTCCGCATTGCAAGGTGCAATTCTGAAATTTTTTGCTTTTTCCTGCTCCTCTTAGCATGATAAAGAAGATTCAAAGAGAGTGAGATGCCAGCTCCTTTCATTCAGTCAGTAGCTTCAATCATTTCTGGACGTTTTTCAATGGCAAAAATCAATGAATATTGTAAATGCACAAACAGTAAATTCTCCGCATTGCAAGTTGCAATTCTGAAATTTTTTGCTTTTTCCTGCTCCTCTTAGCATGATAAAGAAGATTCAAAGAGAGTGAGATGCCAGCTCCTTTCCTTCAGTCAGTAGCTTCAATCATTTCTGGTATATGAATAACATGATGGTTTTCAATGGCAAAAATCAATGAATTTTGTAAATGCACAAACAGTAATTTCTCCGCATTGCAAGGCGCAATTCTGAAATTTTTTGCTTTTTCCTGCTCCTCTTAGCATGATAAAGAAGATTCAAAGAGAGTGAGATGCCAGCTCCTTTCATTCAGTCAGTAGCTTCAATCATTTCTGGACATTTTTCAATGGCAAAAATCAATGAATATTGTAAATGCACAAACAGTAATTTCTCCGCATTGCAAGGTGCAATTCTGAAATTTTTTGCTTTTTCCTGCTCCTCTTAGCATGATAAAGAAGATTCAAAGAGAGTGAGATGCCAGCTCCTTTCATTCAGTCAGTAGCTTCAATCATTTCTGGACGTTTTTCAATGGCAAAAATCAATGAATATTGTAAATGCACAAACAGTAATTTCTCCGCATTGCAAGGTGCAATTCTGAAATTTTTTGCTTTTTCCTGCTCCTCTTAGCATGATAAAGAAGATTCAAAGAGAGTGAGGTGCCAGCTCCTTTCATTCAGTCAGGAGCTTCAAACATTTCTGGTATATGAATAACATGTTTTTCAATGGCAAAAATCAATGAATATTGTAAATGCACAAACAGTAAATTCTCCGCATTGCAAGGTGCAATTCTGAAATTTTTTGCTTTTTCCTGCTCCTCTTAGCATGATAAAGAAGATTCAAAGAGAGTGAGATGCCAGCTCCTTTCATTCAGTCAGTAGCTTCAATCATTTCTGGACGTTTTTCAATGGCAAAAATCAATGAATATTGTAAATGCACAAACTGTAATTTCTCCGCATTGCAAGTTGCAATTCTGAAATTTTTTGCTTTTTCCTGCTCCTCTTAGCATGATAAAGAAGATTCAAAGAGAGTGAGATGCCAGCTCCTTTCATTCAGTCAGTAGCTTCAATCATTTCTGGACGTTTTTCAATGGCAAAAATCAACGAATATTGTAAATGCACAAACAGTAATTTCTCCGCATTGCAAGTTGCAATTCTGAAATTTTTTGCTTTTTCCTGCTCCTCTTAGCATGATAAAGAAGATTCAAAGAGAGTGAGATGCCAGCTCCTTTCATTCAGTCAGTAGCTTCAATCATTTCTGGACGTTTTTCAATGGCAAAAATCAATGAATATTGTAAATGCACAAACAGTAATTTCTCCGCATTGCAAGGTGCAATTCTGAAATTTTTTGCTTTTTCCTGCTCCTCTTAGCATGATAAAGAAGATTCAAAGAGAGTGAGATGCCAGCTCCTTTCATTCAGTCAGTAGCTTCAAACATTTCTGGTATATGAATAACATGATGTTTTTCAATGGCAAAAATCAATGAATATTGTAAATGCACAAACAGTAATTTCTCCGCATTGCAAGGTGCAAGTCTGAAATTTTTTGCTTTTTTCTGCTCCTCTTAGCATGATAAAGAATATTCAAAGAGAGTGAGATGCCAGCTCCTTTCATTCAGTCAGTAGCTTCAAACATTTCTGGTATATGAATAACATGATGTTTTTCAATGGCAAAAATCAATGAATATTGTAAATGCACAAACAGTAATTTCTCCGCATTGCAAGGTGCAAGTCTGAAATTTTTTGCTTTTTCCTGCTCCTCTTAGCATGATAAAGAAGATTCAAAGAGAGTGAGATGCCAGCTACTTTCATTCAGTCAGTAGCTTCAATCATTTCTGGACGTTTTTCAATGGTAAAAATCAATGAATATTGTAAATGCACAAACAGTAATTTCTCCACATTGCAAGGTGCAATTCTGAAATTTTTTGCTTTTTCATGCTCCTCTTAGCATGATAAAGAAGATTCAAAGAGATTGAGATGCCAGCTCCTTTCATTCAGTCAGTAGCTTCAAACATTTCTGGTATATGAATAACATTATGTTTTTCAATGGCAAAAATCAATGAATATTGTAAATGCACAAACAGTAATTTCTCCGCATTGCAAGGTGCAATTCTGAAATTTTTTGCTTTTTCCTGCTCCTCTTAGCATGATAAAGAAGATTCAAAGAGAGTGAGATTCCAGCTCCTTTCATTCAGTCAGTAGCTTCAAACATTTCTGGTATATGAATAACATGATGTTTTTCAATGGCAAAAATCAATGAATGTTGTAAATGCACAAACAGTAATTTCTCCGCATTGCAAGGTGCAATTCTGAAATTTTTTGCTTTTTCCTGCTCCTCTTAGCATGATAAAGAAGATTCAAAGAGAGTGAGATGCCAGCTCCTTTCATTCAGTCAGTAGCTTCAATCATTTCTGGACGTTTTTCAATGGCAAAAATCAACGAATATTGTAAATGCACAAACAGTAATTTCTCCGCATTGCAAGGTGCAATTCTGAAATTTTTTGCTTTTTCCTGCTCCTCTTAGCATGATAAAGAAGATTCAAAGAGAGTGAGATGCCAGCTCCTTTCATTCAGTCAGTAGCTTCAATCATTTCTGGACGTTTTTCAATGGCAAAAATCAATGAATATTGTAAATGCACAAACTGTAATTTCTCCGCATTGCAAGGTGCAATTCTGAAATTTTTTGCTTTTTCCTGCTCCTCTTAGCATGATAAAGAAGATTCAAAGAGAGTGAGATGCCAGCTCCTTTCATTCAGTCAGTAGCTTCAATAATTTCTGGACGTTTTTCAATGGCAAAAATCAATGAATATTGTAAATGCACAAACAGTAAATTCTCCGCATTGCAAGGTGCAATTCTGAAATTTTTTGCTTTTTCCTGCTCCTCTTAGCATGATAAAGAAGATTCAAAGAGAGTGAGATGCCAGCTCCTTTCCTTCAGTCAGTAGCTTCAATCATTTCTGGTATATGAATAACATGATGTTTTTCAATGGCAAAAATCAATGAATTTTGTAAATGCACAAACAGTAATTTCTCCGCATTGCAAGGCGCAATTCTGAAATTTTTTGCTTTTTCCTGCTCCTCTTAGCATGATAAAGAAGATTCAAAGAGAGTGAGATGCCAGCTCCTTTCATTCAGTCAGTAGCTTCAATCATTTCTGGACATTTTTCAATGGCAAAAATCAATGAATATTGTAAATGCACAAACAGTAATTTCTCCGCATTGCAAGGTGCAATTCTGAAATTTTTTGCTTTTTCCTGCTCCTCTTAGCATGATAAAGAAGATTCAAAGAGAGTGAGATGCCAGCTCCTTTCATTCAGTCAGTAGCTTCAATCATTTCTGGACGTTTTTCAATGGCAAAAATCAATGAATATTGTAAATGCACAAACAGTAATTTCTCCGCATTGCAAGGTGCAATTCTGAAATTTTTTGCTTTTTCCTGCTCCTCTTAGCATGATAAAGAAGATTCAAAGAGAGTGAGGTGCCAGCTCCTTTCATTCAGTCAGGAGCTTCAAACATTTCTGGTATATGAATAACATGTTTTTCAATGGCAAAAATCAATGAATATTGTAAATGCACAAACAGTAAATTCTCCGCATTGCAAGGTGCAATTCTGAAATTTTTTGCTTTTTCCTGCTCCTCTTAGCATGATAAAGAAGATTCAAAGAGAGTGAGATGCCAGCTCCTTTCATTCAGTCAGTAGCTTCAATCATTTCTGGACGTTTTTCAATGGCAAAAATCAATGAATATTGTAAATGCACAAACTGTAATTTCTCCGCATTGCAAGGTGCAATTCTGAAATTTTTTGCTTTTTCCTGCTCCTCTTAGCATGATAAAGAAGATTCAAAGAGAGTGAGATGCCAGCTCCTTTCATTCAGTCAGTAGCTTCAATCATTTCTGGACGTTTTTCAATGGCAAAAATCAACGAATATTGTAAATGCACAAACAGTAATTTCTCCGCATTGCAAGGTGCAATTCTGAAATTTTTTGCTTTTTCCTGCTCCTCTTAGCATGATAAAGAAGATTCAAAGAGAGTGAGATGCCAGCTCCTTTCATTCAGTCAGTAGCTTCAATCATTTCTGGACGTTTTTCAATGGCAAAAATCAATGAATATTGTAAATGCACAAACTGTAATTTCTCCGCATTGCAAGGTGCAATTCTGAAATTTTTTGCTTTTTCCTGCTCCACTTAGCATGATAAAGAAGATTCAAAGAGAGTGAGATGCCAGCTCCTTTCATTCAGTCAGTTGCTTCAATCATTTCTGGACGTTTTTCAATGGCAAAAATCAATGAATATTGTAAATGCACAAACAGTAATTTCTCCGCATTGCAAGTTGCAATTCTGAAATTTTTTGCTTTTTCCTGCTCCTCTTAGCATGATAAAGAAGATTCAAAGAGAGTGAGATGCCAGCTCCTTTCATTCAGTCAGTACCTTCAATCATTTCTGGACGTTTTTCAATGGCAAAAATCAATGAATATTGTAAATGCACAAACAGTAATTTCTCCGCATTGCAAGGTGCAATTCTGAAATTTTTTGCTTTTTCCTGCTCCTCTTAGCATGATAAAGAAGATTCAAAGAGAGTGAGATGCCAGCTCCTTTCATTCAGTCAGTAGCTTCAAACATTTCTGGTATATGAATAACATGATGTTTTTCAATGGCAAAAATCAATGAATATTGTAAATGCACAAACAGTAATTTCTCCGCATTGCAAGGTGCAAGTCTGAAATTTTTTGCTTTTTTCTGCTCCTCTTAGCATGATAAAGAAGATTCAAAGAGAGTGAGATGCCAGCTCCTTTCATTCAGTCAGTAGCTTCAAACATTTCTGGTATATGAATAACATGATGTTTTTCAATGGCAAAAATCAATGAATATTGTAAATGCACAAACAGTAATTTCTCCGCATTGCAAGGTGCAAGTCTGAAATTTTTTGCTTTTTCCTGCTCCTCTTAGCATGATAAAGAAGATTCAAAGAGAGTGAGATGCCAGCTACTTTCATTCAGTCAGTAGCTTCAATCATTTCTGGACGTTTTTCAATGGTAAAAATCAATGAATATTGTAAATGCACAAACAGTAATTTCTCCACATTGCAAGGTGCAATTCTGAAATTTTTTGCTTTTTCATGCTCCTCTTAGCATGATAAAGAAGATTCAAAGAGATTGAGATGCCAGCTCCTTTCATTCAGTCAGTAGCTTCAAACATTTCTGGTATATGAATAACATTATGTTTTTCAATGGCAAAAATCAATGAATATTGTAAATGCACAAACAGTAATTTTTCCGCATTGCAAGGTGCAATTCTGAAATTTTTTGCTTTTTCCTGCTCCTCTTAGCATGATAAAGAAGATTCAAAGAGAGTGAGATGCCAGCTCCTTTCATTCAGTCAGTAGCTTCAAACATTTCTGGTATATGAATAACATGATGTTTTTCAATGGCAAAAATCAATGAATATTGTAAATGCACAAACAGTAATTTCTCCGCATTGCAAGGTGCAATTCTGAAATTTTTTGCTTTTTCCTGCTCCTCTTAGCATGATAAAGAAGATTCAAAGAGAGTGAGATGCCAGCTCCTTTCATTCAGTCAGTAGCTTCAATCATTTCTGGACGTTTTTCAATGGCAAAAATCAACGAATATTGTAAATGCACAAACAGTAATTTCTCCGCATTGCAAGGTGCAATTCAGAAATTTTTTGCTTTTTCCTGCTCCTCTTAGCATGATAAAGAAGATTCAAAGAGAGTGAGATGCCAGCTCCTTTCATTCAGTCAGTAGCTTCAATCATTTCTGGACGTTTTTCAATGGCAAAAATCAATGAATATTGTAAATGCACAAACTGTAATTTCTCCGCATTGCAAGGTGCAATTCTGAAATTTTTTGCTTTTTCCTGCTCCTCTTAGCATGATAAAGAAGATTCAAAGAGAGTGAGATGCCAGCTCCTTTCATTCAGTCAGTAGCTTCAATAATTTCTGGACGTTTTTCAATGGCAAAAATCAATGAATATTGTAAATGCACAAACAGTAAATTCTCCGCATTGCAAGGTGCAATTCTGAAATTTTTTGCTTTTTCCTGCTCCTCTTAGCATGATAAAGAAGATTCAAAGAGAGTGAGATGCCAGCTCCTTTCCTTCAGTCAGTAGCTTCAATCATTTCTGGTATATGAATAACATGATGTTTTTCAATGGCAAAAATCAATGAATTTTGTAAATGCACAAACAGTAATTTCTCCGCATTGCAAGGCGCAATTCTGAAATTTTTTGCTTTTTCCTGCTCCTCTTAGCATGATAAAGAAGATTCAAAGAGAGTGAGATGCCAGCTCCTTTCATTCAGTCAGTAGCTTCAATCATTTCTGGACATTTTTCAATGGCAAAAATCAATGAATATTGTAAATGCACAAACAGTAATTTCTCCGCATTGCAAGGTGCAATTCTGAAATTTTTTGCTTTTTCCTGCTCCTCTTAGCATGATAAAGAAGATTCAAAGAGAGTGAGATGCCAGCTCCTTTCATTCAGTCAGTAGCTTCAATCATTTCTTAACGTTTTTCAATGGCAAAAATCAATGAATATTGTAAATGCACAAACAGTAATTTCTCCGCATTGCAAGGTGCAATTCTGAAATTTTTTGCTTTTTCCTGCTCCTCTTAGCATGATAAAGAAGATTCAAAGAGAGTGAGGTGCCAGCTCCTTTCATTCAGTCAGGAGCTTCAAACATTTCTGGTATATGAATAACATGTTTTTCAATGGCAAAAATCAATGAATATTGTAAATGCACAAACAGTAAATTCTCCGCATTGCAAGGTGCAATTCTGAAATTTTTTGCTTTTTCCTGCTCCTCTTAGCATGATAAAGAAGATTCAAAGAGAGTGAGATGCCAGCTCCTTTCATTCAGTCAGTAGCTTCAATCATTTCTGGACGTTTTTCAATGGCAAAAATCAATGAATATTGTAAATGCACAAACTGTAATTTCTCCGCATTGCAAGGTGCAATTCTGAAATTTTTTGCTTTTTCCTGCTCCTCTTAGCATGATAAAGAAGATTCAAAGAGAGTGAGATGCCAGCTCCTTTCATTCAGTCAGTAGCTTCAATCATTTCTGGACGTTTTTCAATGGCAAAAATCAACGAATATTGTAAATGCACAAACAGTAATTTCTCCGCATTGCAAGGTGCAATTCTGAAATTTTTTGCTTTTTCCTGCTCCTCTTAGCATGATAAAGAAGATTCAAAGAGAGTGAGATGCCAGCTCCTTTCATTCAGTCAGTAGCTTCAATCATTTCTGGACGTTTTTCAATGGCAAAAATCAATGAATATTGTAAATGCACAAACTGTAATTTCTCCGCATTGCAAGGTGCAATTCTGAAATTTTTTGCTTTTTCCTGCTCCACTTAGCATGATAAAGAAGATTCAAAGAGAGTGAGATGCCAGCTCCTTTCATTCAGTCAGTAGCTTCAATCATTTCTGGACGTTTTTCAATGGCAAAAATCAATGAATATTGTAAATGCACAAACAGTAATTTCTCCGCATTGCAAGTTGCAATTCTGAAATTTTTTGCTTTTTCCTGCTCCTCTTAGCATGATAAAGAAGATTCAAAGAGAGTGAGAT
Organism: Phyllobates terribilis; assembly: GCF_046119375.1. Lineage (NCBI taxonomy): Eukaryota > Metazoa > Chordata > Amphibia > Anura > Dendrobatidae > Phyllobates > Phyllobates terribilis. The sequence continues at coordinate 219,808 of NW_027363756.1, forward strand.
GCCAGCTCCTTTCATTCAGTCAGTACCTTCAATCATTTCTGGACGTTTTTCAATGGCAAAAATCAATGAATATTGTAAATGCACAAACAGTAATTTCTCCGCATTGCAAGGTGCAATTCTGAAATTTTTTGCTTTTTCCTGCTCCTCTTAGCATGATAAAGAAGATTCAAAGAGAGTGAGATGCCAGCTCCTTTCATTCAGTCAGTAGCTTCAAACATTTCTGGTATATGAATAACATGATGTTTTTCAATGGCAAAAATCAATGAATATTGTAAATGCACAAACAGTAATTTCTCCGCATTGCAAGGTGCAAGTCTGAAATTTTTTGCTTTTTTCTGCTCCTCTTAGCATGATAAAGAAGATTCAAAGAGAGTGAGATGCCAGCTCCTTTCATTCAGTCAGTAGCTTCAAACATTTCTGGTATATGAATAACATGATGTTTTTCAATGGCAAAAATCAATGAATATTGTAAATGCACAAACAGTAATTTCTCCGCATTGCAAGGTGCAAGTCTGAAATTTTTTGCTTTTTCCTGCTCCTCTTAGCATGATAAAGAAGATTCAAAGAGAGTGAGATGCCAGCTACTTTCATTCAGTCAGTAGCTTCAATCATTTCTGGACGTTTTTCAATGGTAAAAATCAATGAATATTGTAAATGCACAAACAGTAATTTCTCCACATTGCAAGGTGCAATTCTGAAATTTTTTGCTTTTTCCTGCTCCTCTTAGCATGATAAAGAAGATTCAAAGAGAGTGAGATGCCAGCTCCTTTCATTCAGTCAGTAGCTTCAATCATTTCTGGTATATGAATAACATGATGTTTTTCAATGGCAAAAATCAATGAATATTGTAAATGCACAAACAGTAATTTCTCCGCATTGCAAGGTGCAATTCTGAAATTTTTTGCTTTTTCCTGCTCCTCTTAGCATGATAAAGAAGATTCAAAGAGAGTGAGATGCCAGCTCCTTTCATTCAGTCAGTAGCTTCAATCATTTCTGGATGTTTTTCAATGGCAAAAATCAATGAATATTGTAAATGCACAAACAGTAATTTCTCCGCATTGCAAGGTGCAATTCTGAAATTTTTTGCTTTTTCCTGCTCCTCTTAGCATGATAAAGAAGATTCAAAGAGAGTGAGATGCCAGCTCCTTTCATTCAGTCAGTAGCTTCAATCATTTCTGGACGTTTTTCAATGGTAAAAATCAATGAATATTGTAAATGCACAAACAGTAATTTCTCCGCATTGCAAGGTGCAATTCTGAAATTTTTTGCTTTTTCCTGCTCCTCTTAGCATGATAAAGAAGATTCAAAGAGAGTGAGATGCCAGCTCCTTTCATTCAGTCAGTACCTTCAATCATTTCTGGACGTTTTTCAATGGCAAAAATCAATGAATATTGTAAATGCACAAACAGTAATTTCTCCGCATTGCAAGGTGCAATTCTGAAATTTTTTGCTTTTTCCCGCTCCTCTTAGCATGATAAAGAAGATTCAAAGAGATTGAGGTGCCAGCTCCTTTCATTCAGTCAGTAGCTTCAAACATTTCTGGTATATGAATAACATGTTTTTCAATGGCAAAAATCAATGAATATTGTAAATGCACAAACAGTAATTTCTCCGCATTGCAAGGTGCAATTCTGAAATTTTTTGCTTTTTCCTGCTCCTCTTAGCATGATAAAGAAGATTCAAAGAGAGTGAGATGCCAGCTCCTTTCATTCAGTCAGTAGCTTCAATCATTTCTGGACGTTTTTCAATGGCAAAAATCAATGAATATTGTAAATGCACAAACAGTAATTTCTCCGCATTGCAAGGTGCAATTCTGAAATTTTTTGCTTTTTCATGCTCCTCTTAGCATGATAAAGAAGATTCAAAGAGATTGAGATGCCAGCTCCTTTCATTCAGTCAGTAGCTTCAAACATTTCTGGTATATGAATAACATTATGTTTTTCAATGGCAAAAATCAATGAATATTGTAAATGCACAAACAGTAATTTCTCCGCATTGCAAGGTGCAATTCTGAAATTTTTTGCTTTTTCCTGCTCCTCTTAGCATGATAAAGAAGATTCAAAGAGAGTGAGATGCCAGCTCCTTTCATTCAGTCAGTAGCTTCAAACATTTCTGGTATATGAATAACATGATGTTTTTCAATGGCAAAAATCAATGAATATTGTAAATGCACAAACAGTAATTTCTCCGCATTGCAAGGTGCAATTCTGAAATTTTTTGCTTTTTCCTGCTCCTCTTAGCATGATAAAGAAGATTCAAAGAGAGTGAGATGCCAGCTCCTTTCATTCAGTCAGTAGCTTCAATCATTTCTGGACGTTTTTCAATGGCAAAAATCAACGAATATTGTAAATGCACAAACAGTAATTTCTCCGCATTGCAAGGTGCAATTCTGAAATTTTTTGCTTTTTCCTGCTCCTCTTAGCATGATAAAGAAGATTCAAAGAGAGTGAGGTGCCAGCTCCTTTCATTCAGTCAGGAGCTTCAAACATTTCTGGTATATGAATAACATGTTTTTCAATGGCAAAAATCAATGAATATTGTAAATGCACAAACAGTAAATTCTCCGCATTGCAAGGTGCAATTCTGAAATTTTTTGCTTTTTCCTGCTCCTCTTAGCATGATAAAGAAGATTCAAAGAGAGTGAGATGCCAGCTCCTTTCATTCAGTCAGTAGCTTCAATCATTTCTGGACGTTTTTCAATGGCAAAAATCAATGAATATTGTAAATGCACAAACTGTAATTTCTCCGCATTGCAAGGTGCAATTCTGAAATTTTTTGCTTTTTCCTGCTCCTCTTAGCATGATAAAGAAGATTCAAAGAGAGTGAGATGCCAGCTCCTTTCATTCAGTCAGTAGCTTCAATTATTTCTGGACGTTTTTCAATGGCAAAAATCAACGAATATTGTAAATGCACAAACAGTAATTTCTCCGCATTGCAAGGTGCAATTCTGAAATTTTTTGCTTTTTCCTGCTCCTCTTAGCATGATAAAGAAGATTCAAAGAGAGTGAGATGCCAGCTCCTTTCATTCAGTCAGTAGCTTCAATCATTTCTGGACGTTTTTCAATGGCAAAAATCAATGAATATTGTAAATGCACAAACTGTAATTTCTCCGCATTGCAAGGTGCAATTCTGAAATTTTTTGCTTTTTCCTGCTCCACTTAGCATGATAAAGAAGATTCAAAGAGAGTGAGATGCCAGCTCCTTTCATTCAGTCAGTAGCTTCAATCATTTCTGGACGTTTTTCAATGGCAAAAATCAATGAATATTGTAAATGCACAAACAGTAATTTCTCCGCATTGCAAGTTGCAATTCTGAAATTTTTTGCTTTTTCCTGCTCCTCTTAGCATGATAAAGAAGATTCAAAGAGAGTGAGATGCCAGCTCCTTTCATTCAGTCAGTACCTTCAATCATTTCTGGACGTTTTTCAATGGCAAAAATCAATGAATATTGTAAATGCACAAACAGTAATTTCTCCGCATTGCAAGGTGCAATTCTGAAATTTTTTGCTTTTTCCTGCTCCTCTTAGCATGATAAAGAAGATTCAAAGAGAGTGAGATGCCAGCTCCTTTCATTCAGTCAGTAGCTTCAAACATTTCTGGTATATGAATAACATGATGTTTTTCAATGGCAAAAATCAATGAATATTGTAAATGCACAAACAGTAATTTCTCCGCATTGCAAGGTGCAAGTCTGAAATTTTTTGCTTTTTTCTGCTCCTCTTAGCATGATAAAGAAGATTCAAAGAGAGTGAGATGCCAGCTCCTTTCATTCAGTCAGTAGCTTCAAACATTTCTGGTATATGAATAACATGATGTTTTTCAATGGCAAAAATCAATGAATATTGTAAATGCACAAACAGTAATTTCTCCGCATTGCAAGGTGCAAGTCTGAAATTTTTTGCTTTTTCCTGCTCCTCTTAGCATGATAAAGAAGATTCAAAGAGAGTGAGATGCCAGCTACTTTCATTCAGTCAGTAGCTTCAATCACTTCTGGACGTTTTTCAATGGTAAAAATCAATGAATATTGTAAATGCACAAACAGTAATTTCTCCACATTGCAAGGTGCAATTCTGAAATTTTTTGCTTTTTCATGCTCCTCTTAGCATGATAAAGAAGATTCAAAGAGATTGAGATGCCAGCTCCTTTCATTCAGTCAGTAGCTTCAAACATTTCTGGTATATGAATAACATTATGTTTTTCAATGGCAAAAATCAATGAATATTGTAAATGCACAAACAGTAATTTCTCCGCATTGCAAGGTGCAATTCTGAAATTTTTTGCTTTTTCCTGCTCCTCTTAGCATGATAAAGAAGATTCAAAGAGAGTGAGATGCCAGCTCCTTTCATTCAGTCAGTAGCTTCAAACATTTCTGGTATATGAATAACATGATGTTTTTCAATGGCAAAAATCAATGAATATTGTAAATGCACAAACAGTAATTTCTCCGCATTGCAAGGTGCAATTCTGAAATTTTTTGCTTTTTCCTGCTCCTCTTAGCATGATAAAGAAGATTCAAAGAGAGTGAGATGCCAGCTCCTTTCATTCAGTCAGTAGCTTCAATCATTTCTGGACGTTTTTCAATGGCAAAAATCAACGAATATTGTAAATGCACAAACAGTAATTTCTCCGCATTGCAAGGTGCAATTCTGAAATTTTTTGCTTTTTCCTGCTCCTCTTAGCATGATAAAGAAGATTCAAAGAGAGTGAGATGCCAGCTCCTTTCATTCAGTCAATAGCTTCAATCATTTCTGGACGTTTTTCAATGGCAAAAATCAATGAATATTGTAAATGCACAAACTGTAATTTCTCCGCATTGCAAGGTGCAATTCTGAAATTTTTTGCTTTTTCCTGCTCCTCTTAGCATGATAAAGAAGATTCAAAGAGAGTGAGATGCCAGCTCCTTTCATTCAGTCAGTAGCTTCAATAATTTCTGGACGTTTTTCAATGGCAAAAATCAATGAATATTGTAAATGCACAAACAGTAAATTCTCCGCATTGCAAGGTGCAATTCTGAAATTTTTTGCTTTTTCCTGCTCCTCTTAGCATGATAAAGAAGATTCAAAGAGAGTGAGATGCCAGCTCCTTTCCTTCAGTCAGTAGCTTCAATCATTTCTGGTATATGAATAACATAATGTTTTTCAATGGCAAAAATCAATGAATTTTGTAAATGCACAAACAGTAATTTCTCCGCATTGCAAGGCGCAATTCTGAAATTTTTTGCTTTTTCCTGCTCCTCTTAGCATGATAAAGAAGATTCAAAGAGAGTGAGATGCCAGCTCCTTTCATTCAGTCAGTAGCTTCAATCATTTCTGGACATTTTTCAATGGCAAAAATCAATGAATATTGTAAATGCACAAACAGTAATTTCTCCGCATTGCAAGGTGCAATTCTGAAATTTTTTGCTTTTTCCTGCTCCTCTTAGCATGATAAAGAAGATTCAAAGAGAGTGAGGTGCCAGCTCCTTTCATTCAGTCAGGAGCTTCAAACATTTCTGGTATATGAATAACATGTTTTTCAATGGCAAAAATCAATGAATATTGTAAATGCACAAACAGTAAATTCTCCGCATTGCAAGGTGCAATTCTGAAATTTTTTGCTTTTTCCTGCTCCTCTTAGCATGATAAAGAAGATTCAAAGAGAGTGAGATGCCAGCTCCTTTCATTCAGTCAGTAGCTTCAATCATTTCTGGACGTTTTTCAATGGCAAAAATCAATGAATATTGTAAATGCACAAACTGTAATTTCTCCGCATTGCAAGGTGCAATTCTGAAATTTTTTGCTTTTTCCTGCTCCTCTTAGCATGATAAAGAAGATTCAAAGAGAGTGAGATGCCAGCTCCTTTCATTCAGTCAGTAGCTTCAATCATTTCTGGACGTTTTTCAATGGCAAAAATCAACGAATATTGTAAATGCACAAACAGTAATTTCTCCGCATTGCAAGGTGCAATTCTGAAATTTTTTGCTTTTTCCTGCTCCTCTTAGCATGATAAAGAAGATTCAAAGAGAGTGAGATGCCAGCTCCTTTCATTCAGTCAGTAGCTTCAATCATTTCTGGACGTTTTTCAATGGCAAAAATCAATGAATATTGTAAATGCACAAACTGTAATTTCTCCGCATTGCAAGGTGCAATTCTGAAATTTTTTGCTTTTTCCTGCTCCACTTAGCATGATAAAGAAGATTCAAAGAGAGTGAGATGCCAGCTCCTTTCATTCAGTCAGTAGCTTCAATCATTTCTGGACGTTTTTCAATGGCAAAAATCAATGAATATTGTAAATGCACAAACAGTAATTTCTCCGCATTGCAAGTTGCAATTCTGAAATTTTTTGCTTTTTCCTGCTCCTCTTAGCATGATAAAGAAGATTCAAAGAGAGTGAGATGCCAGCTCCTTTCATTCAGTCAGTACCTTCAATCATTTCTGGACGTTTTTCAATGGCAAAAATCAATGAATATTGTAAATGCACAAACAGTAATTTCTCCGCATTGCAAGGTGCAATTCTGAAATTTTTTGCTTTTTCCTGCTCCTCTTAGCATGATAAAGAAGATTCAAAGAGAGTGAGATGCCAGCTCCTTTCATTCAGTCAGTAGCTTCAAACATTTCTGGTATATGAATAACATGATGTTTTTCAATGGCATAAATCAATGAATATTGTAAATGCACAAACAGTAATTTCTCCGCATTGCAAGGTGCAAGTCTGAAATTTTTTGCTTTTTTCTGCTCCTCTTAGCATGATAAAGAAGATTCAAAGAGAGTGAGATGCCAGCTCCTTTCATTCAGTCAGTAGCTTCAAACATTTCTGGTATATGAATAACATGATGTTTTTCAATGGCAAAAATCAATGAATATTGTAAATGCACAAACAGTAATTTCTCCGCATTGCAAGGTGCAAGTCTGAAATTTTTTGCTTTTTCCTGCTCCTCTTAGCATGATAAAGAAGATTCAAAGAGAGTGAGATGCCAGCTACTTTCATTCAGTCAGTAGCTTCAATCATTTCTGGACGTTTTTCAATGGTAAAAATCAATGAATATTGTAAATGCACAAACAGTAATTTCTCCACATTGCAAGGTGCAATTCTGAAATTTTTTGCTTTTTCATGCTCCTCTTAGCATGATAAAGAAGATTCAAAGAGATTGAGATGCCAGCTCCTTTCATTCAGTCAGTAGCTTCAAACATTTCTGGTATATGAATAACATTATGTTTTTCAATGGCAAAAATCAATGAATATTGTAAATGCACAAACAGTAATTTCTCCGCATTGCAAGGTGCAATTCTGAAATTTTTTGCTTTTTCCTGCTCCTCTTAGCATGATAAAGAAGATTCAAAGAGAGTGAGATGCCAGCTCCTTTCATTCAGTCAGTAGCTTCAAACATTTCTGGTATATGAATAACATGATGTTTTTCAATGGCAAAAATCAATGAATATTGTAAATGCACAAACAGTAATTTCTCCGCATTGCAAGGTGCAAGTCTGAAATTTTTTGCTTTTTCCTGCTCCTCTTAGCATGATAAAGAAGATTCAAAGAGAGTGAGATGCCAGCTACTTTCATTCAGTCAGTAGCTTCAATCATTTCTGGACGTTTTTCAATGGTAAAAATCAATGAATATTGTAAATGCACAAACAGTAATTTCTCCACATTGCAAGGTGCAATTCTGAAATTTTTTGCTTTTTCCTGCTCCTCTTAGCATGATAAAGAAGATTCAAAGAGAGTGAGATGCCAGCTCCTTTCATTCAGTCAGTAGCTTCAAACATTTCTGGTATATGAATAACATGATGTTTTTCAATGGAAAAAATCAATGAATATTGTAAATGCACAAACAGTAATTTCTCCGCATTGCAAGGTGCAATTCTGAAATTTTTTGCTTTTTCCTGCTCCTCTTAGCATGATAAAGAAGATTCAAAGAGAGTGAGATGCCAGCTCCTTTCATTCAGTCAGTAGCTTCAATCATTTCTGGATGTTTTTCAATGGCAAAAATCAATGAATATTGTAAATGCACAAACAGTAATTTCTCCGCATTGCAAGGTGCAATTCTGAAATTTTTTGCTTTTTCCTGCTCCTCTTAGCATGATAAAGAAGATTCAAAGAGAGTGAGATGCCAGCTCCTTTCATTCAGTCAGTAGCTTCAATCATTTCTGGACGTTTTTCAATGGCAAAAATCAATGAATATTGTAAATGCACAAACAGTAATTTCTCCGCATTGCAAGGTGCAATTCTGAAATTTTTTGCTTTTTCCTGCTCCTCTTAGCATGATAAAGAAGATTCAAAGAGAGTGAGATGCCAGCTCCTTTCATTCAGTCAGTACCTTCAATCATTTCTGGACGTTTTTCAATGGCAAAAATCAATGAATATTGTAAATGCACAAACAGTAATTTCTCCGCATTGCAAGGTGCAATTCTGAAATTTTTTGCTTTTTCCCGCTCCTCTTAGCATGATAAAGAAGATTCAAAGAGATTGAGGTGCCAGCTCCTTTCATTCAGTCAGTAGCTTCAAACATTTCTGGTATATGAATAACATGTTTTTCAATGGCAAAAATCAATGAATATTGTAAATGCACAAACAGTAATTTCTCCGCATTGCAAGGTGCAATTCTGAAATTTTTTGCTTTTTCCTGCTCCTCTTAGCATGATAAAGAAGATTCAAAGAGAGTGAGATGCCAGCTCCTTTCATTCAGTCAGTAGCTTCAATCATTTCTGGACGTTTTTCAATGGCAAAAATCAATGAATATTGTAAATGCACAAACAGTAATTTCTCCGCATTGCAAGGTGCAATTCTGAAATTTTTTGCTTTTTCCTGCTCCTCTTAGCATGATAAAGAAGATTCAAAGAGAGTGAGATGCCATCTCCTTTCATTCAGTCAGTAGCTTCAATCATTTCTGGACATTTTTCAATGGCAAAAATCAATGAATATTGTAAATGCACAAACAGTAATTTCTCCGCATTGCAAGGTGCAATTCTGAAATTTTTTGCTTTTTCCTGCTCCTCTTAGCATGATAAAGAAGATTCAAAGAGAGTGAGATGCCAGCTCCTTTCATTCAGTCAGTAGCTTCAAACATTTCTGGTATATCAATAACATGATGTTTTTCAATGGCAAAAATCAATGAATATTGTAAATGCACAAACAGTAATTTCTCCGCATTGCAAGGTGCAAGTCTGAAATTTTTTGCTTTTTCTTGCTCCTCTTAGCATGATAAAGAAGATTCAAAGAGAGTGAGATGCCAGCTACTTTCATTCAGTCAGTAGCTTCAATCATTTCTGGACGTTTTTCAATGGTAAAAATCAATGAATATTGTAAATGCACAAACAGTAATTTCTCCACATTGCAAGGTGCAATTCTAAAATTTTTTGCTTTTTCCTGCTCCTCTTAGCATGATAAAGAAGATTCAAAGAGAGTGAGATGCCAGCTCCTTTCATTCAGTCAGTAGCTTCAAACATTTCTGGTATATGAATAACATGATGTTTTTCAATGGCAAAAATCAATGAATATTGTAAATGCACAAACAGTAATTTCTCCGCATTGCAAGGTGCAATTCTGAAATTTTTTGCTTTTTCCTGCTCCTCTTAGCATGATTCAAAGAGAGTGAGATGCCAGCTCCTTTCATTCAGTCAGTAGCTTCAATCATTTCTGGACGTTTTTCAATGGCAAAAATCAATGAATATTGTAAATGCACAAACAGTAATTTCTCCGCATTGCAAGGTGCAATTCTGAAATTTTTTGCTTTTTCCTGCTCCTCTTAGCATGATAAAGAAGATTCAAAGAGAGTGAGATGTCAGCTCCTTTCATTCAGTCAGTAGCTTCAAACATTTCTGGTATATGAATAACATGATGTTTTTCAATGGCAAAAATCAATGAATATTGTAAATGCACAAACAGTAATTTCTCCGCATTGCAAGGTGCAATTCTGAAATTTTTTGCTTTTTCCTGCTCCTCTTAGCATGATAAAGAAGATTCAAAGAGAGTGAGATGCCAGCTCCTTTCATTCAGTCAGTAGCTTCAAACATTTCTGGTATATGAATAACATGATGTTTTTCAATGGCAAAAATCAATGAATATTGTAAATGCACAAACAGTAATTTCTCCACATTGCAAGGTGCAAGTCTGAAATTTTTTGCTTTTTCCTGCTCCTCTTAGCATGATAAAGAAGATTCAAAGAGAGTGAGATGCCAGCTACTTTCATTCAGTCAGTAGCTTCAATCATTTCTGGACGTTTTTCAATGGTAAAAATCAATGAATATTGTAAATGCACAAACAGTAATTTCTCCACATTGCAAGGTGCAATTCTGAAGTTTTTTGCTTTTTCCTGCTCCTCTTAGCATGATAAAGAAGATTCAAAGAGATTGAGATGCCAGCTCCTTTCATTCAGTCAGTAGCTTCAAACATTTCTGGTATATGAATAACATGATGTTTTTCAATGGAAAAAATCAATGAATATTGTAAATGCACAAACAGTAATTTCTCCGCATTGCAAGGTGCAATTCTGAAATTGTTTGCTTTTTCCTGCTCCTCTTAGCATGATAAAGAAGATTCAAAGAGAGTGAGATGCCAGCTCCTTTCATTCAGTCAGTAGCTTCAAACATTTCTGGTATATCAATAACATGATGTTTTTCAATGGCAAAAATCAATGAATATTGTAAATGCACAAACAGTAATTTCTCCGCATTGCAAGGTGCAAGTCTGAAATTTTTTGCTTTTTCCTGCTCCTCTTAGCATGATAAAGAAGATTCAAAGAGAGTGAGATGCCAGCTACTTTCATTCAGTCAGTAGCTTCAATCATTTCTGGACGTTTGTCAATGGTAAAAATCAATGAATATTGTAAATGCACAAACAGTAATTTCTCCACATTGCAAGGTGCAGTTCTGAAATTTTTTGGTTTTTCCTGCTCCTCTTAGCATGATAAAGAAGATTCAAAGAGAGTGAGATGCCAGCTCCTTTCATTCAGTCAGTAGCTTCAAACATTTCTGGTATATGAATAACATGATGTTTTTCAATGGCAAAAATCAATGAATATTGTAAATGCACAAACAGTAATTTCTCCGCATTGCAAGGTGCAATTCTGAAATTTTTTGCTTTTTCCTGCTCCTCTTAGCATGATAAAGATTCAAAGAGAGTGAGATGCCAGCTCCTTTCATTCAGTCAGTAGCTTCAATCATTTCTGGACGTTTCTCAATGGCAAAAATCAATGAATATTGTAAATGCACAAACTGTAATTTCTCCGCATTGCAAGGTGCAATTCTGAAATTTTTTGCTTTTTCCTGCTCCTCTTAGCATGATAAAGAAGATTCAAAGAGAGTGAGATGCCAGCTCCTTTCATTCAGTCAGTAGCTTCAATCATTTCTGGACGTTTTTCAATGGCAAAAATCAATGAATTTTGTAAATGCACAAACAGTAATTTCTCCGCATTGCAAGGTGCAATTCTGAAATTTTTTGCTTTTTCCTGCTCCTCTTAGCATGATAAAGAAGATTCAAAGAGAGTGAGATGCCAGCTCCTTTCATTCAGTCAGTACCTTCAATCATTTCTGGACGTTTTTCAATGGCAAAAATCAATGAATATTGTAAATGCACAAACAGTAATTTCTCCGCATTGCAAGGTGCAATTCTGAAATTTTTTGCTTTTTCCCGCTCCTCTTAGCATGATAAAGAAGATTCAAAGAGAGTGAGGTGCCAGCTCCTTTCATTCAGTCAGTAGCTTCAAACATTTCTGGTATATGAATAACATGTTTTTCAATGGCAAAAATCAATGAATATTGTAAATGCACAAACAGTAATTTCTCCGCATTGCAAGGTGCAATTCTGAAATTTTTTGCTTTTTCCTGCTCCTCTTAGCATGATAAAGAAGATTCAAAGAGAGTGAGATGCCAGCTCCTTTCATTCAGTCAGTAGCTTCAATCATTTCTGGACGTTTTTCAATGGCAAAAATCAATGAATATTGTAAATGCACAAACAGTAATTTCTCCGCATTGCAAGGTGCAATTCTGAAATTTTTTGCTTTTTCCTGCTCCTCTTAGCATGATAAAGAAGATTCAAAGAGAGTGAGATGCCAGCTCCTTTCATTCAGTCAGTAGCTTCAATCATTTCTGGACGTTTTTCAATGGCAAAAATCAATGAATATTGTAAATACACAAACAGTAATTTCTCCGCATTGCAAGGTGCAATTCTGAAATTTTTTGCTTTTTCCTGCTCCTCTTAGCATGATAAAGAAGATTCAAAGAGAGTGAGATGCCAGCTCCTTTCATTCAGTCAGTAGCTTCAAACATTTCTGGTATATGAATAACATGATGTTTTTCAATGGCAAAAATCAATGAATATTGTAAATGCACAAACAGTAATTTCTCCGCATTGCAAGGTGCAAGTCTGAAATTTTTTGCTTTTTCCTGCTCGTCTTAGCATGATAAAGAAGATTCAAAGAGAGTGAGATGCCAGCTACTTTCATTCAGTCAGTAGCTTCAATCATTTCTGGACGTTTTTCAATGGTAAAAATCAATGAATATTGTAAATGCACAAACAGTAATTTCTCCACATTGCAAGGTGCAATTCTGAAATTTTTTGCTTTTTCCTGCTCCTCTTAGCATGATAAAGAAGATTCAAAGAGTGAGGTGCCAGCTCCTTTCATTCAGTCAGTAGCTTCAAACATTTCTGGTATATGAATAACATGTTTTTCAATGGCAAAAATCAATGAATATTGTAAATGCACAAACAGTAATTTCTCCGCATTGCAAGGTGCAATTCTGAAATTTTTTGCTTTTTCCTGCTCCTCTTAGCATGATAAAGAAGATTCAAAGAGAGTGAGATGCCAGCTCCTTTCATTCAGTCAGTAGCTTCAATCATTTCTGGACGATTTTCAATGGCAAAAATCAATGAATTTTGTAAATGCACAAACAGTAATTTCTCCGCATTGCAAGGTGCAATTCTGAAATTTTTTGCTTTTTCCTGCTCCTCTTAGCATGATAAAGAAGATTCAAAGAGAGTGAGATGCCAGCTCCTTTCATTCAGTCAGTACCTTCAATCATTTCTGGACGTTTTTCAATGGCAAAAATCAATGAATATTGTAAATGCACAAACAGTAATTTCTCCGCATTGCAAGGTGCAATTCTGAAATTTTTTGCTTTTTCCCGCTCCTCTTAGCATGATAAAGAAGATTCAAAGAGAGTGAGGTGCCAGCTCCTTTCATTCAGTCAGTAGCTTCAAACATTTCTGGTATATGAATAACATGTTTTTCAATGGCAAAAATCAATGAATATTGTAAATGCACAAACAGTAATTTCTCCGCATTGCAAGGTGCAATTCTGAAATTTTTTGCTTTTTCCTGCTCCTCTTAGCATGATAAAGAAGATTCAAAGAGAGTGAGATGCCAGCTCCTTTCATTCAGTCAGTAGCTTCAATCATTTCTGGACGTTTTTCAATGGCAAAAATCAATGAATATTGTAAATGCACAAACAGTAATTTCTCCGCATTGCAAGGTGCAATTCTGAAATTTTTTGCTTTTTCCTGCTCCTCTTAGCATGATAAAGAAGATTCAAAGAGAGTGAGATGCCAGCTCCTTTCATTCAGTCAGTAGCTTCAATCATTTCTGGACGTTTTTCAATGGCAAAAATCAATGAATATTGTAAATGCACAAACAGTAATTTCTCCGCATTGCAAGGTGCAATTCTGAAATTTTTTGCTTTTTCCTGCTCCTCTTAGCATGATAAAGAAGATTCAAAGAGAGTGAGATGCCAGCTCCTTTCATTCAGTCAGTAGCTTCAAACATTTCTGGTATATGAAAAACATGTTTTTCAATGGCAAAAATCAATGAATATTGTAAATGCACAAACAGTAATATCTCCACATTGTAAGGTGCAATTCTGAAATTTTTTGCTTTTTCCTGCTAATCCTAGCATGATAAAGAAGATTCAAAGAGAGTGAGATGCCAGCTCCTTTCATTCAGTCAGTAGCTTCAAACATTTCTGGTATATGAAAAACATGTTTTTCAATGGCAAAAATCAATGAATATTGTAAATGCACAAACAGTAATATCTCCACATTGCAAGGTGCAATTCTGAAATTTTTTGCTTTTTCCTGCTAATCCTAGCATGATAAAGAAGATTCAAAGAGAGTGAGATGCCAGCTCCTTTCATTCAGTCAGTAGCTTCAAACATTTCTGGTATATGAAAAACATGTTTTTCAATGGCAAAAATCAATGAATATTGTAAATGCACAAACAGTAATATCTCCACATTGCAAGGTGCAATTCTGAAATTTTTTGCTTTTTCCTCCTAATCCTAGCATGATAAAGAAGATTCAAAGAGAGTGAGATGCCAGCTCCTTTCATTCAGTCAGTAGCTTCAAACATTTCTGGATGTTTTTCAATGGCAAAAATCAATGAATATTGTAAATGCACAAACAGTAATATCTCCACATTGCAAGGTGCAATTCTGAAATTTTTTGCTTTTTCCTGCTAATCCTAGCATGATAAAGAAGATTCAAAGAGAGTGAGATGCCAGCTCCTTTCATTCAGTCAGTAGCTTCAAACATTTCTGGACGTTTTTCAATGGCAAAAATCAATGAATATTGTAAATGCACAAACAGTAATATCTCCACATTGCAAGGTGCAATTCTGAAATTTTTTGCTTTTTCCTGTTAATCCTAGCATGATAAAGAAGATTCAAAGAGAGTGAGATGCCAGCTACTTTCATTCAGTCAGTAGCTTCAATCATTTCTGGACGTTTTTCAATGGTAAAAATCAATGAATATTGTAAATGCACAAACAGTAATTTCTCCACATTGCAAGGTGCAATTCTGAAATTTTTTGCTTTTTCCTGCTCCTCTTAGCTTGATAAAGAAGTTTCAAAGAGTGAGGTGCCAGCTCCTTTCATTCAGTCAGTAGCTTCAAACATTTCTGGTATATGAATAACATGTTTTTCAAAGGCAAAAATCAATGAATATTGTAAATGCACAAACAGTAATTTCTCCGCATTGCAAGGTGCAATTCTGAAATTTTTTGCTTTTTCCTGCTCCTCTTAGCATGATAAAGAAGATTCAAAGAGAGTGAGATGCCAGCTCCTTTCATTCAGTCAGTAGCTTCAATCATTTCTGGACGTTTTTCAATGGCAAAAATCAATGAATTTTGTAAATGCACAAACAGTAATTTCTCCGCATTGCAAGGTGCAATTCTGAAATTTTTTGCTTTTTCCTGCTCCTCTTAGCATGATAAAGAAGATTCAAAGAGAGTGAGATGCCAGCTCCTTTCATTCAGTCAGTACCTTCAATCATTTCTGGACGTTTTTCAATGGCAAAAATCAATGAATATTGTAAATGCACAAACAGTAATTTCTCCGCATTGCAAGGTGCAATTCTGAAATTTTTTGCTTTTTCCCGCTCCTCTTAGCATGATAAAGAAGATTCAAAGAGAGTGAGGTGCCAGCTCCTTTCATTCAGTCAGTAGCTTCAAACATTTCTGGTATATGAATAACATGTTTTTCAATGGCAAAAATCAATGAATATTGTAAATGCACAAACAGTAATTTCTCCGCATTGCAAGGTGCAATTCTGAAATTTTTTGCTTTTTCCTGCTCCTCTTAGCATGATAAAGAAGATTCAAAGAGAGTGAGATGCCAGCTCCTTTCATTCAGTCAGTAGCTTCAATCATTTCTGGACGTTTTTCAATGGCAAAAATCAATGAATATTGTAAATGCACAAACAGTAATTTCTCCGCATTGCAAGGTGCAATTCTGAAATTTTTTGCTTTTTCCTGCTCCTCTTAGCATGATAAAGAAGATTCAAAGAGAGTGAGATGCCAGCTCCTTTCATTCAGTCAGTAGCTTCAATCATTTCTGGACGTTTTTCAATGGCAAAAATCAATGAATATTGTAAATGCACAAACAGTAATTTCTCCGCATTGCAAGGTGCAATTCTGAAATTTTTTGCTTTTTCCTGCTCCTCTTAGCATGATAAAGAAGATTCAAAGAGAGTGAGATGCCAGCTCCTTTCATTCAGTCAGTAGCTTCAAACATTTCTGGTATATGAATAACATGATGTTTTTCAATGGCAAAAATCAATGAATATTGTAAATGCACAAACAGTAATTTCTCCGCATTGCAAGGTGCAAGTCTGAAATTTTTTGCTTTTTCCTGCTCGTCTTAGCATGATAAAGAAGATTCAAAGAGAGTGAGATGCCAGCTACTTTCATTCAGTCAGTAGCTTCAATCATTTCTTGACGTTTTTCAATGTTAAAAATCAATGAATATTGTAAATGCATAAACAGTAATTTCTCCACATTGCAAGGTGCAATTCTGAAATTTTTTGCTTTTTCCTGCTCCTCTTAGCATGATAAAGAAGATTCAAAGAGTGAGGTGCCAGCTCCTTTCATTCAGTCAGTAGCTTCAAACATTTCTGGTATATGAATAACATGTTTTTCAATGGCAAAAATCAATGAATATTGTAAATGCACAAACAGTAATTTCTCCGCATTGCAAGGTGCAATTCTGAAATTTTTTGCTTTTTCCTGCTCCTCTTAGCATGATAAAGAAGATTCAAAGAGAGTGAGATGCCAGCTCCTTTCATTCAGTCAGTAGCTTCAATAATTTCTGGACGTTTTTCAATGGCAAAAATCAATGAATATTGTAAATGCACAAACAGTAATTTCTCCGCATTGCAAGGTGCAATTCTGAAATTTTTTGCTTTTTCCTGCTCCTCTTAGCATGATAAAAAAGATTCAAAGAGAGTGAGATGCCAGCTCCTTTCATTCAGTCAGTAGCTTCAATCATTTCTGGACGTTTTTCAATGGCAAAAATCAATGAATATTGTAAATGCACAAACAGTAATTTCTCCGCATTGCAAGGTGCAATTCTGAAATTTTTTGCTTTTTCCTGCTCCTCTTAGCATGATAAAGAAGATTCAAAGAGAGTGAGATGCCAGCTCCTTTCATTCAGTCAGTAGCTTCAAACATTTCTGGTATATGAATAACATGATGTTTTTCAATGGCAAAAATCAATGAATATTGTAAATGCACAAACAGTAATTTCTCCGCATTGCAAGGTGCAAGTCTGAAATTTTTTGCTTTTTCCTGCTCGTCTTAGCATGATAAAGAAGATTCAAAGAGAGTGAGATGCCAGCTACTTTCATTCAGTCAGTAGCTTCAATCATTTCTGGACGTTTTTCAATGGTAAAAATCAATGAATATTGTAAATGCACAAACAGTAATTTCTCCACATTGCAAGGTGCAATTCTGAAATTTTTTGCTTTTCCCTGCTCCTCTTAGCATGATAAAGAAGATTCAAAGAGAGTGAGATGCCAGCTCCTTTCATTCAGTCAGTAGCTTCAAACATTTCTGGTATATGAATAACATGATGTTTTTCAATGGCAAAAATCAATGAATATTGTAAATGCACAAACAGTAATTTCTCCGCATTGCAAGGTGCAATTCTGAAATTTTTTGCTTTTTCCTGCTCCTCTTAGCATGATAAAGAAGATTCAAAGAGAGTGAGATGCCAGCTCCTTTCATTCAGTCAGTAGCTTCAAACATTTCTGGTATATGAATAACATGATGTTTTTCAATGGCAAAAATCAATGAATATTGTAAATGCACAAACAGTAATTTCTCCGCATTGCAAGGTGCAATTCTGAAATTTTTTGCTTTTTCCTGCTCCTCTTAGCATGATAAAGAAGATTCAAAGAGAGTGAGATGCCAGCTCCTTTCATTCAGTCAGTAGCTTCAATCAATTCTGGACGTTTTTCAATGGCAAAAATCAATGAATATTGTAAATGCACAAACAGTAATTTCTCCGCATTGCAAGGTGCAATTCTGAAATTTTTTGCTTTTTCCTGCTCCTCTTAGCATGATAAAGAAGATTCAAAGAGCGTGAGATGTCAGCTCCTTTCATTCAGTCAGTAGCTTCAAACATTTCTGGTATATGAATAACATGATGTTTTTCAATGGCAAAAATCAATGAATATTGTAAATGCACAAACAGTAATTTCTCCGCATTGCAAGGTGCAATTCTGAAATTTTTTGCTTTTTCCTGCTCCTCTTAGCATGATAAAGAAGATTCAAAGAGAGTGAGATGCCAGCTCCTTTCATTCAGTCAGTAGCTTCAATCATTTCTGGACGTTTTTCAATGGCAAAAATCAATGAATATTGTAAATGCATAAACAGTAATTTCTCCGCATTGCAAGGTGCAATTCTGAAATTTTTTGCTTTTTCCTGCTCCTCTTAGCATGATAAAGAAGATTCAAAGAGAGTGAGATGCCAGCTCCTTTCGTTCAGTCAGTAGCTTCAATCATTTCTGGACGTTTTTCAATGGCAAAAATCATTGAATATTATAAATGCACAAACAGTAATTTCTCCGCATTGCAAGGTGCAATTCTGAAATTTTTTACTTTTTCCTGCTCCTCTTAGCATGATAAAGAAGATTCAAAGAGAGTGAGATGCCAGCTCCTTTCATTCAGTCAGTAGCTTCAATCATTTCTGGTATATGAATAACATGATGTTTTTCAATGGCAAAAATCAATGAATATTGTAAATGCACAAACAGTAATTTCTCCGCATTGCAAGGTGCAATTCTGAAATTTTTTGCTTTTTCCTGCTCCTCTTAGCATGATAAACAAGATTCAAAGAGAGTGAGATGCCAGCTCCTTTCATTCAGTCAGTAGCTTCAATCATTTCTGGACGTTTTTCAATGGCAAAAATCAATGAATATTGTAAATGCACAAACAGTAATTTCTCCGCATTGCAAGGTGCAATTCTGAAATTTTTTGCTTTTTCCTGCTCCTCTTAGCATGATAAAGAAGATTCAAAGAGAGTGAGATGCCAGCTCCTTTCATTCAGTCAGTAGCTTCAAACATTTCTGGTATATGAATAACATGATGTTTTTCAATGGCAAAAATCAATGAATATTGTAAATGCACAAACAGTAATTTCTCCGCATTGCAAGGTGCAATTCTGAAATTTTTTGCTTTTTCCTGCTCCTCTTAGCATGATAAAGAAGATTCAAAGAGAGTGAGATGCCAGCTCCTTTCATTCAGTCAGTAGCTTCAATCATTTCTGGACGTTTTTCAATGGCAAAAATCAATGAATATTGTAAATGCACAAACAGTAATTTCTCCGCATTGCAAGGTGCAATTCTGAAATTTTTTGCTTTTTCCTGCTCCTCTTAGCATGATAAAGAAGATTCAAAGAGAGTGAGATGCCAGCTCCTTTCATTCAGTCAGTAGCTTCAATCATTTCTGGACGTTTTTCAATGGCAAAAATCAATGAATATTGTAAATGCACAAACAGTAATTTCTCCGCATTGCAAGGTGCAATTCTGAAATTTTTTGCTTTTTCCTGCTCCTCTTAGCATGATAAAGAAGATTCAAAGAGAGTGAGATGCCAGCTCCTTTCATTCAGTCAGTAGCTTCAAACATTTCTGGTATATGAATAACATGATGTTTTTCAATGGCAAAAATCAATGAATATTGTAAATGCACAAACAGTAATTTCTCCGCATTGCAAGGTGCAATTCTGAAATTTTTTGCTTTTTCCTGCTCCTCTTAGCATGATAAAGAAGATTCAAAGAGAGTGAGATGCCAGCTCCTTTCATTCAGTCAGTAGCTTCAATCAATTCTGGACGTTTTTCAATGGCAAAAATCAATGAATATTGTAAATGCACAAACAGTAATTTCTCCGCATTGCAAGGTGCAATTCTGAAATTTTTTACTTTTTCCTGCTCCTCTTAGCATGATAAAGAAGATTCAAAGAGAGTGAGATGCCAGCTCCTTTCATTCAGTCAGTAGCTTCAATCATTTCTGGTATATGAATAACATGATGTTTTTCAATGGCAAAAATCAATGAATATTGTAAATGCACAAACAGTAATTTCTCCGCATTGCAAGGTGCAATTCTGAAATTTTTTGCTTTTTCCTGCTCCTCTTAGCATGATAAACAAGATTCAAAGAGAGTGAGATGCCAGCTCCTTTCATTCAGTCAGTAGCTTCAATCATTTCTGGACGTTTTTCAATGGCAAAAATCAATGAATATTGTAAATGCACAAACAGTAATTTCTCCGCATTGCAAGGTGCAATTCTGAAATTTTTTGCTTTTTCCTGCTCCTCTTAGCATGATAAAGAAGATTCAAAGAGAGTGAGATGCCAGCTCCTTTCATTCAGTCAGTAGCTTCAAACATTTCTGGTATATGAATAACATGATGTTTTTCAATGGCAAAAATCAATGAATATTGTAAATGCACAAACAGTAATTTCTCCGCATTGCAAGGTGCAATTCTGAAATTTTTTGCTTTTTCCTGCTCCTCTTAGCATGATAAAGAAGATTCAAAGAGAGTGAGATGCCAGCTCCTTTCATTCAGTCAGTAGCTTCAATCATTTCTGGACGTTTTTCAATGGCAAAAATCAATGAATATTGTAAATGCACAAACAGTAATTTCTCCGCATTGCAAGGTGCAATTCTGAAATTTTTTGCTTTTTCCTGCTCCTCTTAGCATGATAAAGAAGATTCAAAGAGAGTGAGATGCCAGCTCCTTTCATTCAGTCAGTAGCTTCAATCATTTCTGGACGTTTTTCAATGGCAAAAATCAATGAATATTGTAAATGCACAAACAGTAATTTCTCCGCATTGCAAGGTGCAATTCTGAAATGTTTTGCTTTTTCCTGCTCCTCTTAGCATGATAAAGAAGATTCAAAGAGAGTGAGATGCCAGCTCCTTTCATTCAGTCAGTAGCTTCAATCATTTCTGGACGTTTTTCAATGGCAAAAATCAATGAATATTGTAAATGCACAAACAGTAATTTCTCCGCATTGCAAGGTGCAATTCTGAAATTTTTTGCTTTTTCCTGCTCCTCTTAGCATGATAAAGAAGATTCAAAGAGAGTGAGATGCCAGCTCCTTTCATTCAGTCAGTAGCTTCAAACATTTCTGGTATATGAATAACATGATGTTTTTCAATGGCAAAAATCAATGAATATTGTAAATGCACAAACAGTAATTTCTCCGCATTGCAAGGTGCAATTCTGAAATTTTTTGCTTTTTCCTGCTCCTCTTAGCATGATAAAGAAGATTCAAAGAGAGTGAGATGCCAGCTCCTTTCATTCAGTCAGTAGCTTCAAACATTTCTGGTATATGAATAACATGATGTTTTTCAATGGCAAAAATCAATGAATATTGTAAATGCACAAACAGTAATTTCTCCGCATTGCAAGGTGCAATTCTGAAATTTTTTGCTTTTTCCTGCTCCTCTTAGCATGATAAAGAAGATTCAAAGAGAGTGAGATGCCAGCTCCTTTCATTCAGTCAGTAGCTTCAATCATTTCTGGACGTTTTTCAATGGCAAAAATCAATGAATATTGTAAATGCACAAACAGTAATTTCTCCGCATTGCAAGGTGCAATTCTGAAATTTTTTGCTTTTTCCTGCTCCTCTTAGCATGATAAAGAAGATTCAAAGAGCGTGAGATGTCAGCTCCTTTCATTCAGTCAGTAGCTTCAAACATTTCTGGTATATGAATAACATGATGTTTTTCAATGGCAAAAATCAATGAATATTGTAAATGCACAAACAGTAATTTCTCCGCATTGCAAGGTGCAATTCTGAAATTTTTTGCTTTTTCCTGCTCCTCTTAGCATGATAAAGAAGATTCAAAGAGAGTGAGATGCCAGCTCCTTTCATTCAGTCAGTAGCTTCAATCATTTCTGGACGTTTTTCAATGGCAAAAATCAATGAATATTGTAAATGCACAAACAGTAATTTCTCCGCATTGCAAGGTGCAATTCTAAAATTTTTTGCTTTTTCCTGCTCCTCTTAGCATGATAAAGAAGATTCAAAGAGAGTGAGATGCCAGCTCCTTTCATTCAGTCAGTAGCTTCAAACATTTCTGGTATATGAATAACATGATGTTTTTCAATGGCAAAAATCAATGAATATTGTAAATGCACAAACAGTAATTTCTCCGCATTGCAAGGTGCAATTCTGAAATTTTTTGCTTTTTCCTGCTCCTCTTAGCATGATAAAGAAGATTCAAAGAGAGTGAGATGCCAGCTCCTTTCATTCAGTCAGTAGCTTCAAACATTTCTGGTATATGAATAACATGATGTTTTTCAATGGCAAAAATCAATGAATATTGTAAATGCACAAACAGTAATTTCTCCGCATTGCAAGGTGCAATTCTGAAATTTTTTGCTTTTTCCTGCTCCTCTTAGCATGATAAAGAAGATTCAAAGAGAGTGAGATGCCAGCTCCTTTCATTCAGTCAGTAGCTTCAATCATTTCTGGACGTTTTTCAATGGCAAAAATCAATGAATATTGTAAATGCATAAACAGTAATTTCTCCGCATTGCAAGGTGCAATTCTGAATTTTTTTGCTTTTTCCTGCTCCTCTTAGCATGATAAAGAAGATTCAAAGAGAGTGAGATGCCAGCTCCTTTCGTTCAGTCAGTAGCTTCAATCATTTCTGGACGTTTTTCAATGGCAAAAATCATTGAATATTATAAATGCACAAACAGTAATTTCTCCGCATTGCAAGGTGCAATTCTGAAATTTTTTACTTTTTCCTGCTCCTCTTAGCATGATAAAGAAGATTCAAAGAGAGTGAGATGCCAGCTCCTTTCATTCAGTCAGTAGCTTCAATCATTTCTGGTATATGAATAACATGATGTTTTTCAATGGCAAAAATCAATGAATATTGTAAATGCACAAACAGTAATTTCTCCGCATTGCAAGGTGCAATTCTGAAATTTTTTGCTTTTTCCTGCTCCTCTTAGCATGATAAACAAGATTCAAAGAGAGTGAGATGCCAGCTCCTTTCATTCAGTCAGTAGCTTCAATCATTTCTGGACGTTTTTCAATGGCAAAAATCAATGAATATTGTAAATGCACAAACAGTAATTTCTCCGCATTGCAAGGTGCAATTCTGAAATTTTTTGCTTTTTCCTGCTCCTCTTAGCATGATAAAGAAGATTCAAAGAGAGTGAGATGCCAGCTCCTTTCATTCAGTCAGTAGCTTCAAACATTTCTGGTATATGAATAACATGATGTTTTTCAATGGCAAAAATCAATGAATATTGTAAATGCACAAACAGTAATTTCTCCGCATTGCAAGGTGCAATTCTGAAATTTTTTGCTTTTTCCTGCTCCTCTTAGCATGATAAAGAAGATTCAAAGAGAGTGAGATGCCAGCTCCTTTCATTCAGTCAGTAGCTTCAATCATTTCTGGACGTTTTTCAATGGCAAAAATCAATGAATATTGTAAATGCACAAACAGTAATTTCTCCGCATTGCAAGGTGCAATTCTGAAATTTTTTGCTTTTTCCTGCTCCTCTTAGCATGATAAAGAAGATTCAAAGAGAGTGAGATGCCAGCTCCTTTCATTCAGTCAGTAGCTTCAATCATTTCTGGACGTTTTTCAATGGCAAAAATCAATGAATATTGTAAATGCACAAACAGTAATTTCTCCGCATTGCAAGGTGCAATTCTGAAATGTTTTGCTTTTTCCTGCTCCTCTTAGCATGATAAAGAAGATTCAAAGAGAGTGAGATGCCAGCTCCTTTCATTCAGTCAGTAGCTTCAATCATTTCTGGACGTTTTTCAATGGCAAAAATCAATGAATATTGTAAATGCACAAACAGTAATTTCTCCGCATTGCAAGGTGCAATTCTGAAATTTTTTGCTTTTTCCTGCTCCTCTTAGCATGATAAAGAAGATTCAAAGAGAGTGAGATGCCAGCTCCTTTCATTCAGTCAGTAGCTTCAAACATTTCTGGTATATGAATAACATGATGTTTTTCAATGGCAAAAATCAATGAATATTGTAAATGCACAAACAGTAATTTCTCCGCATTGCAAGGTGCAATTCTGAAATTTTTTGCTTTTTCCTGCTCCTCTTAGCATGATAAAGAAGATTCAAAGAGAGTGAGATGCCAGCTCCTTTCATTCAGTCAGTAGCTTCAAACATTTCTGGTATATGAATAACATGATGTTTTTCAATGGCAAAAATCAATGAATATTGTAAATGCACAAACAGTAATTTCTCCGCATTGCAAGGTGCAATTCTGAAATTTTTTGCTTTTTCCTGCTCCTCTTAGCATGATAAAGAAGATTCAAAGAGAGTGAGATGCCAGCTCCTTTCATTCAGTCAGTAGCTTCAATCATTTCTGGACGTTTTTCAATGGCAAAAATCAATGAATATTGTAAATGCACAAACAGTAATTTCTCCGCATTGCAAGGTGCAATTCTGAAATTTTTTGCTTTTTCCTGCTCCTCTTAGCATGATAAAGAAGATTCAAAGAGCGTGAGATGTCAGCTCCTTTCATTCAGTCAGTAGCTTCAAACATTTCTGGTATATGAATAACATGATGTTTTTCAATGGCAAAAATCAATGAATATTGTAAATGCACAAACAGTAATTTCTCCGCATTGCAAGGTGCAATTCTGAAATTTTTTGCTTTTTCCTGCTCCTCTTAGCATGATAAAGAAGATTCAAAGAGAGTGAGATGCCAGCTCCTTTCATTCAGTCAGTAGCTTCAATCATTTCTGGACGTTTTTCAATGGCAAAAATCAATGAATATTGTAAATGCACAAACAGTAATTTCTCCGCATTGCAAGGTGCAATTCTGAAATTTTTTGCTTTTTCCTGCTCCTCTTAGCATGATAAAGAAGATTCAAAGAGAGTGAGATGCCAGCTCCTTTCATTCAGTCAGTAGCTTCAAACATTTCTGGTATATGAATAACATGATGTTTTTCAATGGCAAAAATCAATGAATATTGTAAATGCACAAACAGTAATTTCTCCGCATTGCAAGGTGCAATTCTGAAATTTTTTGCTTTTTCCTGCTCCTCTTAGCATGATAAAGAAGATTCAAAGAGAGTGAGATGCCAGCTCCTTTCATTCAGTCAGTAGCTTCAATCATTTCTGGACGTTTTTCAATGGCAAAAATCAATGAATATTGTAAATGCACAAACAGTAATTTCTCCGCATTGCAAGGTGCAATTCTGAAATGTTTTGCTTTTTCCTGCTCCTCTTAGCATGATAAAGAAGATTCAAAGAGCGTGAGATGTCAGCTCCTTTCATTCAGTCAGTAGCTTCAAACATTTCTGGTATATGAATAACATGATGTTTTTCAAAGGCAAAAATCAATGAATATTGTAAATGCACAAACAGTAATTTCTCCGCATTGCAAGGTGCAATTCTGAAATTATTTGCTTTTTCCTGCTCCTCTTAGCATGATAAAGAAGATTCAAAGAGAGTGAGATGCCAGCTCCTTTCATTCAGTCAGTAGCTTCAATCATTTCTGGACGTTTTTCAATGGCAAAAATCAATGAATATTGTAAATGCACAAACAGTAATTTCTCCGCATTGCAAGGTGCAATTCTGAAATTTTTTGCTTTTTCCTGCTCCTCTTAGCATGATAAAGAAGATTCAAAGAGAGTGAGATGCCAGCTCCTTTCGTTCAGTCAGTAGCTTCAATCATTTCTGGACGTTTTTCAATGGCAAAAATCATTGAATATTATAAATGCACAAACAGTAATTTCTCCGCATTGCAAGGTGCAATTCTGAAATTTTTTACTTTTTCCTGCTCCTCTTAGCATGATAAAGAAGATTCAAAGAGAGTGAGATACCAGCTCCTTTCATTCAGTCAGTAGCTTCAATCATTTCTGGTATATGAATAACATGATGTTTTTCAATGGCAAAAATCAATGAATATTGTAAATGCACAAACAGTAATTTCTCCGCATTGCAAGGTGCAATTCTGAAATTTTTTGCTTTTTCCTGCTCCTCTTAGCATGATAAACAAGATTCAAAGAGAGTGAGATGCCAGCTCCTTTCATTCAGTCAGTAGCTTCAATCATTTCTGGACGTTTTTCAATGGCAAAAATCAATGAATATTGTAAATGCACAAACAGTAATTTCTCCGCATTGCAAGGTGCAATTCTGAAATTTTTTGCTTTTTCCTGCTCCTCTTAGCATGATAAAGAAGATTCAAAGAGAGTGAGATGCCAGCTCCTTTCATTCAGTCAGTAGCTTCAAACATTTCTGGTATATGAATAACATAATGTTTTTCAATGGCAAAAATCAATGAATATTGTAAATGCACAAACAGTAATTTCTCCGCATTGCAAGGTGCAATTCTGAAATTTTTTGCTTTTTCCTGCTCCTCTTAGCATGATAAAGAAGATTCAAAGAGAGTGAGATGCCAGCTCCTTTCATTCAGTCAGTAGCTTCAATCATTTCTGGACATTTTTCAATGGCAAAAATCAATGAATATTGTAAATGCACAAACAGTAATTTCTCCGCATTGCAAGGTGCAATTCTGAAATTTTTTGCTTTTTCCTGCTCCTCTTAGCATGATAAAGAAGATTCAAAGAGAGTGAGATGCCAGCTCCTTTCATTCAGTCAGTAGCTTCAATCATTTCTGGACGTTTTTCAATGGCAAAAATCAATGAATATTGTAAATGCACAAACAGTAATTTCTCCGCATTGCAAGGTGCAATTCTGAAATTTTTTGCTTTTTCCTGCTCCTCTTAGCATGATAAAGAAGATTCAAAGAGAGTGAGATGCCAGCTCCTTTCATTCAGTCAGTAGCTTCAAACATTTCTGGTATATGAATAACATGATGTTTTTCAATGGCAAAAATCAATGAATATTGTAAATGCACAAACAGTAATTTCTCCGCATTGCAAGGTGCAAGTCTGAAATTTTTTGCTTTTTCCTGCTCCTCTTAGTATGATAAAGAAGATTCAAAGAGAGTGAGATGCCAGCTACTTTCATTCAGTCAGTAGCTTCAATCATTTCTGGACGTTTTTCAATGGTAAAAATCAATGAATATTGTAAATGCACAAACAGTAATTTCTCCACATTGCAAGGTGCAATTCTGAAATTTTTTGCTTTTTCCTGCTCCTCTTAGCATGATAAAGAAGATTCAAAGAGAGTGAGATGCCAGCTCCTTTCATTCAGTCAGTAGCTTCAAACATTTCTGGTATATGAATAACATGATGTTTTTCAATGGCAAAAATCAATGAATATTGTAAATGCACAAACAGTAATTTCTCCGCATTGCAAGGTGCAATTCTGAAATTTTTTGCTTTTTCCTGCTCCTCTTAGCATGATAAAGAAGATTCAAAGAGAGTGAGATGCCAGCTCCTTTCATTCAGTCAGTAGCTTCAAACATTTCTGGTATATGAATAACATGATGTTTTTCAATGGCAAAAATCAATGAATATTGTAAATGCACAAACAGTAATTTCCCCGCATTGCAAGGTGCAATTCTGAAATTTTTTGCTTTTTCCTGCTCCTCTTAGCATGATAAAGAAGATTCAAGGAGAGTGAGATGCCAGCTACTATCATTCAGTCAGTAGATTCAATCATTTCTGGACGTTTTTCATTGTTAAAAATCAATGAATATTGTAAATGCACAAACAGTAATTTCTCCACATTGCAAGGTGCAATTCTGAAATTTTTTGCTTTTTCCTGCTCCTCTTAGCATGATAATGAAGATTCAAAGAGAGTGAGATGCCAGCTCCTTTCATTCAGTCAGTAGCTTCAAACATTTCTGGTATATGAATAACATGATGTTTTTCAATGGCAAAAATCAATGAATATTGTAAATGCACAAACAGTAATTTCTCCGCATTGCAAGGTGCAATTCTGAAATTTTTTGCTTTTTCCTGCTCCTCTTAGCATGATAAAGAAGATTCAAAGAGAGTGAGATGCCAGCTCCTTTCATTCAGTCAGTAGCTTCAATCATTTCTGGATGTTTTTCAATGGCAAAAATCAATGAATATTGTAAATGCACAAACTGTAATTTCTCCGCATTGCAAGGTGCAATTCTGAAATTTTTTACTTTTTCCTGCTCCTCTTAGCATGATAAAGAAGATTCAAAGAGAGTGAGATGCCAGCTCCTTTCATTCAGTCAGTAGCTTCAATCATTTCTGGACGTTTTTCAATGGCAAAAATCAATGAATATTGTAAATGCACAAACAGTAATTTCTCCGCATTGCAAGGTGCAATTCTGAAATTTTTTGCTTTATCCTGCTCCTCTTAGCATGATAAAGAAGATTCAAAGAGAGTGAGATGCCAGCTCCTTTCATTCAGTCAGTACTTTCAATCATTTCTGGACGTTTTTCAATGGCAAAAATCAATGAATATTGTAAATGCACAAACAGTAATTTCTCCGCATTGCAAGGTGCAATTCTGAATTTTTTTGCTTTTTCCCGCTCCTCTTAGCATGATAAAGAAGATTCAAAGAGAGTGAGGTGCCAGCTCCTTTCATTCAGTCAGTAGCTTCAAACATTTCTGGTATATGAATAACATGTTTTTCAATGGCAAAAATCAATGAATATTGTAAATGCACAAACAGTAATTTCTCCGCATTGCAAGGTGCAATTCTGAAATTTTTTGCTTTTTCCTGCTCCTCTTAGCATGATAATGAAGATTCAAAGAGAGTGAGATGCCAGCTCCTTTCATTCAGTCAGTAGCTTCAAACATTTCTGGTATATGAATAACATGATGTTTTTCAATGGCAAAAATCAATGAATATTGTAAATGCACAAACAGTAATTTCTCCGCATTGCAAGGTGCAATTCTGAAATTTTTTGCTTTTTCCTGCTCCTCTTAGCATGATAAAGAAGATTCAAAGAGAGTGAGATGCCAGCTCCTTTCATTCAGTCAGTAGCTTCAATCATTTCTGGATGTTTTTCAATGGCAAAAATCAATGAATATTGTAAATGCACAAACTGTAATTTCTCCGCATTGCAAGGTGCAATTCTGAAATTTTTTACTTTTTCCTGCTCCTCTTAGCATGATAAAGAAGATTCAAAGAGAGTGAGATGCCAGCTCCTTTCATTCATTCAGTAGCTTCAATCATTTCTGGACGTTTTTCAATGGCAAAAATCAATGAATATTGTAAATGCACAAACAGTAATTTCTCCGCATTGCAAGGTGCAATTCTGAAATTTTTTGCTTTTTCCTGCTCCTCTTGGCATGATAAAGAAGATTCAAAGAGAGTGAGATGCCAGCTCCTTTCATTCAGTCAGTACTTTCAATCATTTCTGGACATTTTTCAATGGCAAAAATCAATGAATATTGTAAATGCACAAACAGTAATTTCTCCGCATTGCAAGGTGCAATTCTGAATTTTTTTGCTTTTTCCCGCTCCTCTTAGCATGATAAAGAAGATTCAAAGAGAGTGAGGTGCCAGCTCCTTTCATTCAGTCAGTAGCTTCAATCATTTCTGGACGTTTTTCAATGGTAAAAATCAATGAATATTGTAAATGCACAAACAGTAATTTCTCCACATTGCAAGGTGCAATTCTGAAATTTTTTGCTTTTCCCTGCTCCTCTTAGCATGATAAAGAAGATTCAAAGAGAGTGAGATGCCAGCTCCTTTCATTCAGTCAGTAGCTTCAAACATTTCTGGTATATGAATAACATGATGTTTTTCAATGGCAAAAATCAATGAATATTGTAAATGCACAAACAGTAATTTCTCCGCATTGCAAGGTGCAATTCTGAAATTTTTTGCTTTTTCCTGCTCCTCTTGGCATGATAAAGAAGATTCAAAGAGAGTGAGATGCCAGCTCCTTTCATTCAGTCAGTAGCTTCAAACATTTCTGGTATATGAATAACATGATGTTTTTCAATGGCAAAAATCAATGAATATTGTAAATGCACAAACAGTAATTTCTCCGCATTGCAAGGTGCAATTCTGAAATTTTTTGCTTTTTCCTGCTCCTCTTAGCATGATAAAGAAGATTCAAAGAGAGTGAGATGCCAGCTCCTTTCATTCAGTCAGTAGCTTCAATCAATTCTGGACGTTTTTCAATGGCAAAAATCAATGAATATTGTAAATGCACAAACAGTAATTTCTCCGCATTGCAAGGTGCAATTCTGAAATTTTTTGCTTTTTCCTGCTCCTCTTAGCATGATAAAGAAGATTCAAAGAGCGTGAGATGTCAGCTCCTTTCATTCAGTCAGTAGCTTCAAACATTTCTGGTATATGAATAACATGATGTTTTTCAATGGCAAAAATCAATGAATATTGTAAATGCACAAACAGTAATTTCTCCGCATTGCAAGGTGCAATTCTGAAATTTTTTGCTTTTTCCTGCTCCTCTTAGCATGATAAAGAAGATTCAAAGAGAGTGAGATGCCAGCTCCTTTCATTCAGTCAGTAGCTTCAATCATTTCTGGACGTTTTTCAATGGCAAAAATCAATGAATATTGTAAATGCACAAACAGTAATTTCTCCGCATTGCAAGGTGCAATTCTGAAATTTTTTGCTTTTTCCTGCTCCTCTTAGCATGATAAAGAAGATTCAAAGAGAGTGAGATGCCAGCTCCTTTCGTTCAGTCAGTAGCTTCAATCATTTCTGGACGTTTTTCAATGGCAAAAATCATTGAATATTATAAATGCACAAACAGTAATTTCTCCGCATTGCAAGGTGCAATTCTGATTTTTTTTACTTTTTCCTGCTCCTCTTAGCATGATAAAGAAGTTTCAAAGAGAGTGAGATGCCAGCTCCTTTCATTCAGTCAGTAGCTTCAATCATTTCTGGTATATGAATAACATGATGTTTTTCAATGGCAAAAATCAATGAATATTGTAAATGCACAAACAGTAATTTCTCCGCATTGCAAGGTGCAATTCTGAAATTTTTTGCTTTTTCCTGCTCCTCTTAGCATGATAAACAAGATTCAAAGAGAGTGAGATGCCAGCTCCTTTCATTCAGTCAGTAGCTTCAATCATTTCTGGACGTTTTTCAATGGCAAAAATCAATGAATATTGTAAATGCACAAACAGTAATTTCTCCGCATTGCAAGGTGCAATTCTGAAATTTTTTGCTTTTTCCTGCTCCTCTTAGCATGATAAAGAAGATTCAAAGAGAGTGAGATGCCAGCTCCTTTCATTCAGTCAGTAGCTTCAAACATTTCTGGTATATGAATAACATGATGTTTTTCAATGGCAAAAATCAATGAATATTGTAAATGCACAAACAGTAATTTCTCCGCATTGCAAGGTGCAATTATGAAATTTTTTGCTTTTTCCTGCTCCTCTTAGCATGATAAAGAAGATTCAAAGAGAGTGAGATGCCAGCTCCTTTCATTCAGTCAGTAGCTTCAATCATTTCTGGACGTTTTTCAATGGCAAAAATCAATGAATATTGTAAATGCACAAACAGTAATTTCTCCGCATTGCAAGGTGCAATTCTGAAATTTTTTGCTTTTTCCTGCTCCTCTTAGCATGATAAAGAAGATTCAAAGAGAGTGAGATGCCAGCTCCTTTCATTCAGTCAGTAGCTTCAATCATTTCTGGACGTTTTTCAATGGCAAAAATCAATGAATATTGTAAATGCACAAACAGTAATTTCTCCGCATTGCAAGGTGCAATTCTGAAATGTTTTGCTTTTTCCTGCTCCTCTTAGCATGATAAAGAAGATTCAAAGAGAGTGAGATGCCAGCTCCTTTCATTCAGTCAGTAGCTTCAATCATTTCTGGACGTTTTTCAATGGCAAAAATCAATGAATATTGTAAATGCACAAACAGTAATTTCTCCGCATTGCAAGGTGCAATTCTGAAATTTTTTGCTTTTTCCTGCTCCTCTTAGCATGATAAAGAAGATTCAAAGAGAGTGAGATGCCAGCTCCTTTCATTCAGTCAGTAGCTTCAAACATTTCTGGTATATGAATAACATGATGTTTTTCAATGGCAAAAATCAATGAATATTGTAAATGCACAAACAGTAATTTCTCCGCATTGCAAGGTGCAATTCTGAAATTTTTTGCTTTTTCCTGCTCCTCTTAGCATGATAAAGAAGATTCAAAGAGAGTGAGATGCCAGCTCCTTTCATTCAGTCAGTAGCTTCAAACATTTCTGGTATATGAATAACATGATGTTTTTCAATGGCAAAAATCAATGAATATTGTAAATGCACAAACAGTAATTTCTCCGCATTGCAAGGTGCAATTCTGAAATTTTTTGCTTTTTCCTGCTCCTCTTAGCATGATAAAGAAGATTCAAAGAGAGTGAGATGCCAGCTCCTTTCATTCAGTCAGTAGCTTCAATCATTTCTGGACGTTTTTCAATGGCAAAAATCAATGAATATTGTAAATGCACAAACAGTAATTTCTCCGCATTGCAAGGTGCAATTCTGAAATTTTTTGCTTTTTCCTGCTCCTCTTAGCATGATAAAGAAGATTCAAAGAGCGTGAGATGTCAGCTCCTTTCATTCAGTCAGTAGCTTCAAACATTTCTGGTATATGAATAACATGATGTTTTTCAATGGCAAAAATCAATGAATATTGTAAATGCACAAACAGTAATTTCTCCGCATTGCAAGGTGCAATTCTGAAATTTTTTGCTTTTTCCTGCTCCTCTTAGCATGATAAAGAAGATTCAAAGAGAGTGAGATGCCAGCTCCTTTCATTCAGTCAGTAGCTTCAATCATTTCTGGACGTTTTTCAATGGCAAAAATCAATGAATATTGTAAATGCACAAACAGTAATTTCTCCGCATTGCAAGGTGCAATTCTGAAATTTTTTGCTTTTTCCTGCTCCTCTTAGCATGATAAAGAAGATTCAAAGAGAGTGAGATGCCAGCTCCTTTCATTCAGTCAGTAGCTTCAATCATTTCTGGACGTTTTTCAATGGCAAAAATCAATGAATATTGTAAATGCACAAACAGTAATTTCTCCGCATTGCAAGGTGCAATTCTGAAATGTTTTGCTTTTTCCTGCTCCTCTTAGCATGATAAAGAAGATTCAAAGAGAGTGAGATGCCAGCTCCTTTCATTCAGTCAGTAGCTTCAATCATTTCTGGACGTTTTTCAATGGCAAAAATCAATGAATATTGTAAATGCACAAACAGTAATTTCTCCGCATTGCAAGGTGCAATTCTGAAATTTTTTGCTTTTTCCTGCTCCTCTTAGCATGATAAAGAAGATTCAAAGAGAGTGAGATGCCAGCTCCTTTCATTCAGTCAGTAGCTTCAAACATTTCTGGTATATGAATAACATGATGTTTTTCAATGGCAAAAATCAATGAATATTGTAAATGCACAAACAGTAATTTCTCCGCATTGCAAGGTGCAATTCTGAAATTTTTTGCTTTTTCCTGCTCCTCTTAGCATGATAAAGAAGATTCAAAGAGAGTGAGATGCCAGCTCCTTTCATTCAGTCAGTAGCTTCAAACATTTCTGGTATATGAATAACATGATGTTTTTCAATGGCAAAAATCAATGAATATTGTAAATGCACAAACAGTAATTTCTCCGCATTGCAAGGTGCAATTCTGAAATTTTTTGCTTTTTCCTGCTCCTCTTAGCATGATAAAGAAGATTCAAAGAGAGTGAGATGCCAGCTCCTTTCATTCAGTCAGTAGCTTCAATCATTTCTGGACGTTTTTCAATGGCAAAAATCAATGAATATTGTAAATGCACAAACAGTAATTTCTCCGCATTGCAAGGTGCAATTCTGAAATTTTTTGCTTTTTCCTGCTCCTCTTAGCATGATAAAGAAGATTCAAAGAGCGTGAGATGTCAGCTCCTTTCATTCAGTCAGTAGCTTCAAACATTTCTGGTATATGAATAACATGATGTTTTTCAATGGCAAAAATCAATGAATATTGTAAATGCACAAACAGTAATTTCTCCGCATTGCAAGGTGCAATTCTGAAATTTTTTGCTTTTTCCTGCTCCTCTTAGCATGATAAAGAAGATTCAAAGAGAGTGAGATGCCAGCTCCTTTCATTCAGTCAGTAGCTTCAATCATTTCTGGACGTTTTTCAATGGCAAAAATCAATGAATATTGTAAATGCACAAACAGTAATTTCTCCGCATTGCAAGGTGCAATTCTGAAATTTTTTGCTTTTTCCTGCTCCTCTTAGCATGATAAAGAAGATTCAAAGAGAGTGAGATGCCAGCTCCTTTCATTCAGTCAGTAGCTTCAAACATTTCTGGTATATGAATAACATGATGTTTTTCAATGGCAAAAATCAATGAATATTGTAAATGCACAAACAGTAATTTCTCCGCATTGCAAGGTGCAATTCTGAAATTTTTTGCTTTTTCCTGCTCCTCTTAGCATGATAAAGAAGATTCAAAGAGAGTGAGATGCCAGCTCCTTTCATTCAGTCAGTAGCTTCAATCATTTCTGGACGTTTTTCAATGGCAAAAATCAATGAATATTGTAAATGCACAAACAGTAATTTCTCCGCATTGCAAGGTGCAATTCTGAAATGTTTTGCTTTTTCCTGCTCCTCTTAGCATGATAAAGAAGATTCAAAGAGCGTGAGATGTCAGCTCCTTTCATTCAGTCAGTAGCTTCAAACATTTCTGGTATATGAATAACATGATGTTTTTCAAAGGCAAAAATCAATGAATATTGTAAATGCACAAACAGTAATTTCTCCGCATTGCAAGGTGCAATTCTGAAATTATTTGCTTTTTCCTGCTCCTCTTAGCATGATAAAGAAGATTCAAAGAGAGTGAGATGCCAGCTCCTTTCATTCAGTCAGTAGCTTCAATCATTTCTGGACGTTTTTCAATGGCAAAAATCAATGAATATTGTAAATGCACAAACAGTAATTTCTCCGCATTGCAAGGTGCAATTCTGAAATTTTTTGCTTTTTCCTGCTCCTCTTAGCATGATAAAGAAGATTCAAAGAGAGTGAGATGCCAGCTCCTTTCGTTCAGTCAGTAGCTTCAATCATTTCTGGACGTTTTTCAATGGCAAAAATCATTGAATATTATAAATGCACAAACAGTAATTTCTCCGCATTGCAAGGTGCAATTCTGAAATTTTTTACTTTTTCCTGCTCCTCTTAGCATGATAAAGAAGATTCAAAGAGAGTGAGATGCCAGCTCCTTTCATTCAGTCAGTAGCTTCAATCATTTCTGGTATATGAATAACATGATGTTTTTCAATGGCAAAAATCAATGAATATTGTAAATGCACAAACAGTAATTTCTCCGCATTGCAAGGTGCAATTCTGAAATTTTTTGCTTTTTCCTGCTCCTCTTAGCATGATAAACAAGATTCAAAGAGAGTGAGATGCCAGCTCCTTTCATTCAGTCAGTAGCTTCAATCATTTCTGGACGTTTTTCAATGGCAAAAATCAATGAATATTGTAAATGCACAAACAGTAATTTCTCCGCATTGCAAGGTGCAATTCTGAAATTTTTTGCTTTTTCCTGCTCCTCTTAGCATGATAAAGAAGATTCAAAGAGAGTGAGATGCCAGCTCCTTTCATTCAGTCAGTAGCTTCAAACATTTCTGGTATATGAATAACATGATGTTTTTCAATGGCAAAAATCAATGAATATTGTAAATGCACAAACAGTAATTTCTCCGCATTGCAAGGTGCAATTCTGAAATTTTTTGCTTTTTCCTGCTCCTCTTAGCATGATAAAGAAGATTCAAAGAGAGTGAGATGCCAGCTCCTTTCATTCAGTCAGTAGCTTCAATCATTTCTGGACGTTTTTCAATGGCAAAAATCAATGAATATTGTAAATGCACAAACAGTAATTTCTCCGCATTGCAAGGTGCAATTCTGAAATTTTTTGCTTTTTCCTGCTCCTCTTAGCATGATAAAGAAGATTCAAAGAGAGTGAGATGCCAGCTCCTTTCATTCAGTCAGTAGCTTCAATCATTTCTGGACGTTTTTCAATGGCAAAAATCAATGAATATTGTAAATGCACAAACAGTAATTTCTCCGCATTGCAAGGTGCAATTCTGAAATTTTTTGCTTTTTCCTGCTCCTCTTAGCATGATAAAGAAGATTCAAAGAGAGTGAGATGCCAGCTCCTTTCATTCAGTCAGTAGCTTCAAACATTTCTGGTATATGAATAACATGATGTTTTTCAATGGCAAAAATCAATGAATATTGTAAATGCACAAACAGTAATTTCTCCGCATTGCAAGGTGCAAGTCTGAAATTTTTTGCTTTTTCCTGCTCCTCTTAGTATGATAAAGAAGATTCAAAGAGAGTGAGATGCCAGCTACTTTCATTCAGTCAGTAGCTTCAATCATTTCTGGACGTTTTTCAATTGTAAAAATCAATGAATATTGTAAATGCACAAACAGTAATTTCTCCACATTGCAAGGTGCAATTCTGAAATTTTTTGCTTTTTCCTGCTCCTCTTAGCATGATAAAGAAGATTCAAAGAGAGTGAGATGCCAGCTCCTTTCATTCAGTCAGTAGCTTCAAACATTTCTGGTATATGAATAACATGATGTTTTTCAATGGCAAAAATCAATGAATATTGTAAATGCACAAACAGTAATTTCTCCGCATTGCAAGGTGCAATTCTGAAATTTTTTGCTTTTTCCTGCTCCTCTTAGCATGATAAAGAAGATTCAAAGAGAGTGAGATGCCAGCTCCTTTCATTCAGTCAGTATCTTCAAACATTTCTGGTATATGAATAACATGATGTTTTTCAATGGCAAAAATCAATGAATATTGTAAATGCACAAACAGTAATTTCCCCGCATTGCAAGGTGCAATTCTGAAATTTTTTGCTTTTTCCTGCTCCTCTTAGCATGATAAAGAAGATTCAAGGAGAGTGAGATGCCAGCTACTATCATTCAGTCAGTAGATTCAATCATTTCTGGACGTTTTTCATTGTTAAAAATCAATGAATATTGTAAATGCACAAACAGTAATTTCTCCACATTGCAAGGTGCAATTCTGAAATTTTTTGCTTTTTCCTGCTCCTCTTAGCATGATAATGAAGATTCAAAGAGAGTGAGATGCCAGCTCCTTTCATTCAGTCAGTAGCTTCAAACATTTCTGGTATATGAATAACATGATGTTTTTCAATGGCAAAAATCAATGAATATTGTAAATGCACAAACAGTAATTTCTCCGCATTGCAAGGTGCAATTCTGAAATTTTTTGCTTTTTCCTGCTCCTCTTAGCATGATAAAGAAGATTCAAAGAGAGTGAGATGCCAGCTCCTTTCATTCAGTCAGTAGCTTCAATCATTTCTGGATGTTTTTCAATGGCAAAAATCAATGAATATTGTAAATGCACAAACTGTAATTTCTCCGCATTGCAAGGTGCAATTCTGAAATTTTTTACTTTTTCCTGCTCCTCTTAGCATGATAATGAAGATTCAAAGAGAGTGAGATGCCAGCTCCTTTCATTCAGTCAGTAGCTTCAATCATTTCTGGACGTTTTTCAATGGCAAAAATCAATGAATATTGTAAATGCACAAACAGTAATTTCTCCGCATTGCAAGGTGCAATTCTGAAATTTTTTGCTTTTTCCTGCTCCTCTTAGCATGATAAAGAAGATTCAAAGAGAGTGAGATGCCAGCTCCTTTCATTCAGTCAGTACTTTCAATCATTTCTGGACGTTTTTCAATGGCAAAAATCAATGAATATTGTAAATGCACAAACAGTAATTTCTCCGCATTGCAAGGTGCAATTCTGAATTTTTTTGCTTTTTCCCGCTCCTCTTAGCATGATAAAGAAGATTCAAAGAGAGTGAGGTGCCAGCTCCTTTCATTCAGTCAGTAGCTTCAAACATTTCTGGTATATGAATAACATGTTTTTCAATGGCAAAAATCAATGAATATTGTAAATGCACAAACAGTAATTTCTCCGCATTGCAAGGTGCAATTCTGAAATTTTTTGCTTTTTCCTGCTCCTCTTAGCATGATAATGAAGATTCAAAGAGAGTGAGATGCCAGCTCCTTTCATTCAGTCAGTAGCTTCAAACATTTCTGGTATATGAATAACATGATGTTTTTCAATGGCAAAAATCAATGAATATTGTAAATGCACAAACAGTAATTTCTCCGCATTGCAAGGTGCAATTCTGAAATTTTTTGCTTTTTCCTGCTCCTCTTAGCATGATAAAGAAGATTCAAAGAGAGTGAGATGCCAGCTCCTTTCATTCAGTCAGTAGCTTCAATCATTTCTGGATGTTTTTCAATGGCAAAAATCAATGAATATTGTAAATGCACAAACTGTAATTTCTCCGCATTGCAAGGTGCAATTCTGAAATTTTTTACTTTTTCCTGCTCCTCTTAGCATGATAAAGAAGATTCAAAGAGAGTGAGATGCCAGCTCCTTTCATTCATTCAGTAGCTTCAATCATTTCTGGACGTTTTTCAATGGCAAAAATCAATGAATATTGTAAATGCACAAACAGTAATTTCTCCGCATTGCAAGGTGCAATTCTGAAATTTTTTGCTTTTTCCTGCTCCTCTTGGCATGATAAAGAAGATTCAAAGAGAGTGAGATGCCAGCTCCTTTCATTCAGTCAGTACTTTCAATCATTTCTGGACATTTTTCAATGGCAAAAATCAATGAATATTGTAAATGCACAAACAGTAATTTCTCCGCATTGCAAGGTGCAATTCTGAATTTTTTTGCTTTTTCCCGCTCCTCTTAGCATGATAAAGAAGATTCAAAGAGAGTGAGGTGCCAGCTCCTTTCATTCAGTCAGTAGCTTCAAACATTTCTGGTATATGAATAACATGTTTTTCAATGGCAAAAATCAATGAATATTGTAAATGCACAAACAGTAATTTCTCCGCATTGCAAGGTGCAATTCTGAAATTTTTTGCTTTTTCCTGCTCCTCTTAGCATGATAATGAAGATTCAAAGAGAGTGAGATGCCAGCTCCTTTCATTCAGTCAGTAGCTTCAAACATTTCTGGTATATGAATAACATGATGTTTTTCAATGGCAAAAATCAATGAATATTGTAAATGCACAAACAGTAATTTCTCCGCATTGCAAGGTGCAATTCTGAAATTTTTTGCTTTTTCCTGCTCCTCTTAGCATGATAAAGAAGATTCAAAGAGAGTGAGATGCCAGCTCCTTTCATTCAGTCAGTAGCTTCAATCATTTCTGGATGTTTTTCAATGGCAAAAATCAATGAATATTGTAAATGCACAAACTGTAATTTCTCCGCATTGCAAGGTGCAATTCTGAAATTTTTTACTTTTTCCTGCTCCTCTTAGCATGATAAAGAAGATTCAAAGAGAGTGAGATGCCAGCT
This sequence comes from Phyllobates terribilis, assembly GCF_046119375.1. Taxonomy (NCBI): domain Eukaryota; kingdom Metazoa; phylum Chordata; class Amphibia; order Anura; family Dendrobatidae; genus Phyllobates; species Phyllobates terribilis. Next base: position 258,758 of record NW_027363756.1, read on the forward strand.
CCTTTCATTCATTCAGTAGCTTCAATCATTTCTGGACGTTTTTCAATGGCAAAAATCAATGAATATTGTAAATGCACAAACAGTAATTTCTCCGCATTGCAAGGTGCAATTCTGAAATTTTTTGCTTTTTCCTGCTCCTCTTGGCATGATAAAGAAGATTCAAAGAGAGTGAGATGCCAGCTCCTTTCATTCAGTCAGTACTTTCAATCATTTCTGGACATTTTTCAATGGCAAAAATCAATGAATATTGTAAATGCACAAACAGTAATTTCTCCGCATTGCAAGGTGCAATTCTGAATTTTTTTGCTTTTTCCCGCTCCTCTTAGCATGATAAAGAAGATTCAAAGAGAGTGAGGTGCCAGCTCCTTTCATTCAGTCAGTAGCTTCAATCATTTCTGGACGTTTTTCAATGGTAAAAATCAATGAATATTGTAAATGCACAAACAGTAATTTCTCCACATTGCAAGGTGCAATTCTGAAATTTTTTGCTTTTCCCTGCTCCTCTTAGCATGATAAAGAAGATTCAAAGAGAGTGAGATGCCAGCTCCTTTCATTCAGTCAGTAGCTTCAAACATTTCTGGTATATGAATAACATGATGTTTTTCAATGGCAAAAATCAATGAATATTGTAAATGCACAAACAGTAATTTCTCCGTATTGCAAGGTGCAATTCTGAAATTTTTTGCTTTTTCCTGCTCCTCTTGGCATGATAAAGAAGATTCAAAGAGAGTGAGATGCCAGCTCCTTTCATTCAGTCAGTAGCTTCAAACATTTCTGGTATATGAATAACATGATGTTTTTCAATGGCAAAAATCAATGAATATTGTAAATGCACAAACAGTAATTTCTCCGCATTGCAAGGTGCAATTCTGAAATTTTTTGCTTTTTCCTGCTCCTCTTAGCATGATAAAGAAGATTCAAAGAGAGTGAGATGCCAGCTCCTTTCATTCAGTCAGTAGCTTCAATCAATTCTGGACATTTTTCAATGGCAAAAATCAATGAATATTGTAAATGCACAAACAGTAATTTCTCCGCATTGCAAGGTGCAATTCTGAAATTTTTTGCTTTTTCCTGCTCCTCTTAGCATGATAAAGAAGATTCAAAGAGCGTGAGATGTCAGCTCCTTTCATTCAGTCAGTAGCTTCAAACATTTCTGGTATATGAATAACATGATGTTTTTCAATGGCAAAAATCAATGAATATTGTAAATGCACAAACAGTAATTTCTCCGCATTGCAAGGTGCAATTCTGAAATTTTTTGCTTTTTCCTGCTCCTCTTAGCATGATAAAGAAGATTCAAAGAGAGTGAGATGCCAGCTCCTTTCATTCAGTCAGTAGCTTCAATCATTTCTGGACGTTTTTCAATGGCAAAAATCAATGAATATTGTAAATGCACAAACAGTAATTTCTCCGCATTGCAAGGTGCAATTCTGAAATTTTTTGCTTTTTCCTGCTCCTCTTAGCATGATAAACAAGATTCAAAGAGAGTGAGATGCCAGCTCCTTTCATTCAGTCAGTAGCTTCAATCATTTCTGGACGTTTTTCAATGGCAAAAATCAATGAATATTGTAAATGCACAAACAGTAATTTCTCCGCATTGCAAGGTGCAATTCTGAAATTTTTTGCTTTTTCCTGCTCCTCTTAGCATGATAAAGAAGATTCAAAGAGAGTGAGATGCCAGCTCCTTTCATTCAGTCAGTAGCTTCAAACATTTCTGGTATATGAATAACATGATGTTTTTCAATGGCAAAAATCAATGAATATTGTAAATGCACAAACAGTAATTTCTCCGCATTGCAAGGTGCAATTCTGAAATTTTTTGCTTTTTCCTGCTCCTCTTAGCATGATAAAGAAGATTCAAAGAGAGTGAGATGCCAGCTCCTTTCATTCAGTCAGTAGCTTCAATCATTTCTGGACGTTTTTCAATGGCAAAAATCAATGAATATTGTAAATGCACAAACAGTAATTTCTCCGCATTGCAAGGTGCAATTCTGAAATTTTTTGCTTTTTCCTGCTCCTCTTAGCATGATAAAGAAGATTCAAAGAGAGTGAGATGCCAGCTCCTTTCATTCAGTCAGTAGCTTCAATCATTTCTGGACGTTTTTCAATGGCAAAAATCAATGAATATTGTAAATGCACAAACAGTAATTTCTCCGCATTGCAAGGTGCAATTCTGAAATGTTTTGCTTTTTCCTGCTCCTCTTAGCATGATAAAGAAGATTCAAAGAGAGTGAGATGCCAGCTCCTTTCATTCAGTCAGTAGCTTCAATCATTTCTGGACGTTTTTCAATGGCAAAAATCAATGAATATTGTAAATGCACAAACAGTAATTTCTCCGCATTGCAAGGTGCAATTCTGAAATTTTTTGCTTTTTCCTGCTCCTCTTAGCATGATAAAGAAGATTCAAAGAGAGTGAGATGCCAGCTCCTTTCATTCAGTCAGTAGCTTCAAACATTTCTGGTATATGAATAACATGATGTTTTTCAATGGCAAAAATCAATGAATATTGTAAATGCACAAACAGTAATTTCTCCGCATTGCAAGGTGCAATTCTGAAATTTTTTGCTTTTTCCTGCTCCTCTTAGCATGATAAAGAAGATTCAAAGAGAGTGAGATGCCAGCTCCTTTCATTCAGTCAGTAGCTTCAAACATTTCTGGTATATGAATAACATGATGTTTTTCAATGGCAAAAATCAATGAATATTGTAAATGCACAAACAGTAATTTCTCCGCATTGCAAGGTGCAATTCTGAAATTTTTTGCTTTTTCCTGCTCCTCTTAGCATGATAAAGAAGATTCAAAGAGAGTGAGATGCCAGCTCCTTTCATTCAGTCAGTAGCTTCAATCATTTCTGGACGTTTTTCAATGGCAAAAATCAATGAATATTGTAAATGCACAAACAGTAATTTCTCCGCATTGCAAGGTGCAATTCTGAAATTTTTTGCTTTTTCCTGCTCCTCTTAGCATGATAAAGAAGATTCAAAGAGCGTGAGATGTCAGCTCCTTTCATTCAGTCAGTAGCTTCAAACATTTCTGGTATATGAATAACATGATGTTTTTCAATGGCAAAAATCAATGAATATTGTAAATGCACAAACAGTAATTTCTCCGCATTGCAAGGTGCAATTCTGAAATTTTTTGCTTTTTCCTGCTCCTCTTAGCATGATAAAGAAGATTCAAAGAGAGTGAGATGCCAGCTCCTTTCATTCAGTCAGTAGCTTCAATCATTTCTGGACGTTTTTCAATGGCAAAAATCAATGAATATTGTAAATGCACAAACAGTAATTTCTCCGCATTGCAAGGTGCAATTCTGAAATTTTTTGCTTTTTCCTGCTCCTCTTAGCATGATAAAGAAGATTCAAAGAGAGTGAGATGCCAGCTCCTTTCATTCAGTCAGTAGCTTCAAACATTTCTGGTATATGAATAACATGATGTTTTTCAATGGCAAAAATCAATGAATATTGTAAATGCACAAACAGTAATTTCTCCGCATTGCAAGGTGCAATTCTGAAATTTTTTGCTTTTTCCTGCTCCTCTTAGCATGATAAAGAAGATTCAAAGAGAGTGAGATGCCAGCTCCTTTCATTCAGTCAGTAGCTTCAATCATTTCTGGACGTTTTTCAATGGCAAAAATCAATGAATATTGTAAATGCACAAACAGTAATTTCTCCGCATTGCAAGGTGCAATTCTGAAATGTTTTGCTTTTTCCTGCTCCTCTTAGCATGATAAAGAAGATTCAAAGAGCGTGAGATGTCAGCTCCTTTCATTCAGTCAGTAGCTTCAAACATTTCTGGTATATGAATAACATGATGTTTTTCAAAGGCAAAAATCAATGAATATTGTAAATGCACAAACAGTAATTTCTCCGCATTGCAAGGTGCAATTCTGAAATTATTTGCTTTTTCCTGCTCCTCTTAGCATGATAAAGAAGATTCAAAGAGAGTGAGATGCCAGCTCCTTTCATTCAGTCAGTAGCTTCAATCATTTCTGGACGTTTTTCAATGGCAAAAATCAATGAATATTGTAAATGCACAAACAGTAATTTCTCCGCATTGCAAGGTGCAATTCTGAAATTTTTTGCTTTTTCCTGCTCCTCTTAGCATGATAAAGAAGATTCAAAGAGAGTGAGATGCCAGCTCCTTTCGTTCAGTCAGTAGCTTCAATCATTTCTGGACGTTTTTCAATGGCAAAAATCATTGAATATTATAAATGCACAAACAGTAATTTCTCCGCATTGCAAGGTGCAATTCTGAAATTTTTTACTTTTTCCTGCTCCTCTTAGCATGATAAAGAAGATTCAAAGAGAGTGAGATGCCAGCTCCTTTCATTCAGTCAGTAGCTTCAATCATTTCTGGTATATGAATAACATGATGTTTTTCAATGGCAAAAATCAATGAATATTGTAAATGCACAAACAGTAATTTCTCCGCATTGCAAGGTGCAATTCTGAAATTTTTTGCTTTTTCCTGCTCCTCTTAGCATGATAAACAAGATTCAAAGAGAGTGAGATGCCAGCTCCTTTCATTCAGTCAGTAGCTTCAATCATTTCTGGACGTTTTTCAATGGCAAAAATCAATGAATATTGTAAATGCACAAACAGTAATTTCTCCGCATTGCAAGGTGCAATTCTGAAATTTTTTGCTTTTTCCTGCTCCTCTTAGCATGATAAAGAAGATTCAAAGAGAGTGAGATGCCAGCTCCTTTCATTCAGTCAGTAGCTTCAAACATTTCTGGTATATGAATAACATGATGTTTTTCAATGGCAAAAATCAATGAATATTGTAAATGCACAAACAGTAATTTCTCCGCATTGCAAGGTGCAATTCTGAAATTTTTTGCTTTTTCCTGCTCCTCTTAGCATGATAAAGAAGATTCAAAGAGAGTGAGATGCCAGCTCCTTTCATTCAGTCAGTAGCTTCAATCATTTCTGGACGTTTTTCAATGGCAAAAATCAATGAATATTGTAAATGCACAAACAGTAATTTCTCCGCATTGCAAGGTGCAATTCTGAAATTTTTTGCTTTTTCCTGCTCCTCTTAGCATGATAAAGAAGATTCAAAGAGAGTGAGATGCCAGCTCCTTTCATTCAGTCAGTAGCTTCAATCATTTCTGGACGTTTTTCAATGGCAAAAATCAATGAATATTGTAAATGCACAAACAGTAATTTCTCCGCATTGCAAGGTGCAATTCTGAAATTTTTTGCTTTTTCCTGCTCCTCTTAGCATGATAACGAAGATTCAAAGAGAGTGAGATGCCAGCTCCTTTCATTCAGTCAGTAGCTTCAAACATTTCTGGTATATGAATAACATGATGTTTTTCAATGGCAAAAATCAATGAATATTGTAAATGCACAAACAGTAATTTCTCCGCATTGCAAGGTGCAAGTCTGAAATTTTTTGCTTTTTCCTGCTCCTCTTAGTATGATAAAGAAGATTCAAAGAGAGTGAGATGCCAGCTACTTTCATTCAGTCAGTAGCTTCAATCATTTCTGGACGTTTTTCAATTGTAAAAATCAATGAATATTGTAAATGCACAAACAGTAATTTCTCCACATTGCAAGGTGCAATTCTGAAATTTTTTGCTTTTTCCTGCTCCTCTTAGCATGATAAAGAAGATTCAAAGAGAGTGAGATGCCAGCTCCTTTCATTCAGTCAGTAGCTTCAAACATTTCTGGTATATGAATAACATGATGTTTTTCAATGGCAAAAATCAATGAATATTGTAAATGCACAAACAGTAATTTCTCCGCATTGCAAGGTGCAATTCTGAAATTTTTTGCTTTTTCCTGCTCCTCTTAGCATGATAAAGAAGATTCAAAGAGAGTGAGATGCCAGCTCCTTTCATTCAGTCAGTATCTTCAAACATTTCTGGTATATGAATAACATGATGTTTTTCAATGGCAAAAATCAATGAATATTGTAAATGCACAAACAGTAATTTCTCCGCATTGCAAGGTGCAATTCTGAAATTTTTTGCTTTTTCCTGCTCCTCTTAGCATGATAAAGAAGATTCAAAGAGAGTGAGATGCCAGCTACTTTCATTCAGTCAGTAGATTCAATCATTTCTGGACGTTTTTCATTGTTAAAAATCAATGAATATTGTAAATGCACAAACAGTAATTTCTCCACATTGCAAGGTGCAATTCTGAAATTTTTTGCTTTTTCCTGCTCCTCTTAGCATGATAATGAAGATTCAAAGAGAGTGAGATGCCAGCTCCTTTCATTCAGTCAGTAGCTTCAAACATTTCTGGTATATGAATAACATGATGTTTTTCAATGGCAAAAATCAATGAATATTGTAAATGCACAAACAGTAATTTCTCCGCATTGCAAGGTGCAATTCTGAAATTTTTTGCTTTTTCCTGCTCCTCTTAGCCTGATAAAGAAGATTCAAAGAGAGTGAGATGCCAGCTCCTTTCATTCAGTCAGTAGCTTCAATCATTTCTGGATGTTTTTCAATGGCAAAAATCAATGAATATTGTAAATGCACAAACTGTAATTTCTCCGCATTGCAAGGTGCAATTCTGAAATTTTTTACTTTTTCCTGCTCCTCTTAGCATGATAAAGAAGATTCAAAGAGAGTGAGATGCCAGCTCCTTTCATTCAGTCAGTAGCTTCAATCATTTCTGGACGTTTTTCAATGGCAAAAATCAATGAATATTGTAAATGCACAAACAGTAATTTCTCCGCATTGCAAGGTGCAATTCTGAAATTTTTTGCTTTTTCCTGCTCCTCTTAGCATGATAAAGAAGATTCAAAGAGAGTGAGATGCCAGCTCCTTTCATTCAGTCAGTACTTTCAATCATTTCTGGACGTTTTTCAATGGCAAAAATCAATGAATATTGTAAATGCACAAACAGTAATTTCTCCGCATTGCAAGGTGCAATTCTGAATTTTTTTGCTTTTTCCCGCTCCTCTTAGCATGATAAAGAAGATTCAAAGAGAGTGAGGTGCCAGCTCCTTTCATTCAGTCAGTAGCTTCAAACATTTCTGGTATATGAATAACATGTTTTTCAATGGCAAAAATCAATGAATATTGTAAATGCACAAACAGTAATTTCTCCGCATTGCAAGGTGCAATTCTGAAATTTTTTGCTTTTTCCTGCTCCTCTTAGCATGATAATGAAGATTCAAAGAGAGTGAGATGCCAGCTCCTTTCATTCAGTCAGTAGCTTCAAACATTTCTGGTATATGAATAACATGATGTTTTTCAATGGCAAAAATCAATGAATATTGTAAATGCACAAACAGTAATTTCTCCGCATTGCAAGGTGCAATTCTGAAATTTTTTGCTTTTTCCTGCTCCTCTTAGCATGATAAAGAAGATTCAAAGAGAGTGAGATGCCAGCTCCTTTCATTCAGTCAGTAGCTTCAATCATTTCTGGATGTTTTTCAATGGCAAAAATCAATGAATATTGTAAATGCACAAACTGTAATTTCTCCGCATTGCAAGGTGCAATTCTGAAATTTTTTACTTTTTCCTGCTCCTCTTAGCATGATAAAGAAGATTCAAAGAGAGTGAGATGCCAGCTCCTTTCATTCAGTCAGTAGCTTCAATCATTTCTGGACGTTTTTCAATGGCAAAAATCAATGAATATTGTAAATGCACAAACAGTAATTTCTCCGCATTGCAAGGTGCAATTCTGAAATTTTTTGCTTTTTCCTGCTCCTCTTAGCATGATAAAGAAGATTCAAAGAGAGTGAGATGCCAGCTCCTTTCATTCAGTCAGTACTTTCAATCATTTCTGGACGTTTTTCAATGGCAAAAATCAATGAATATTGTAAATGCACAAACAGTAATTTCTCCGCATTGCAAGGTGCAATTCTGAATTTTTTTGCTTTTTCCCGCTCCTCTTAGCATGATAAAGAAGATTCAAAGAGAGTGAGGTGCCAGCTCCTTTCATTCAGTCAGTAGCTTCAAACATTTCTGGTATATGAATAACATGTTTTTCAATGGCAAAAATCAATGAATATTGTAAATGCACAAACAGTAATTTCTCCGCATTGCAAGGTGCAATTCTGAAATTTTTTGCTTTTTCCTGCTCCGCTTAGCATGATAAAGAAGATTCAAAGAGAGTGAGATGCCAGCTCCTTTCATTCAGTCAGTAGCTTCAAACATTTCTGGTATATGAATAACATGATGTTTTTCAATGTCAAAAATCAATGAATATTGTAAATGCACAAACAGTAATTTCTCCTCATTGCAAGGTGCAAGTCTGAAATTTTTTGCTTTTTCCTGCTCCTCTTAGCATGATAAAGAAGATTCAAAGAGAGTGAGATGCCAGCTACTTTCATTCAGTCAGTAGCTTCAATCATTTCTGGACGTTTTTCAATGGTAAAAATCAATGAATATTGTAAATGCACAGTAATTTCTCCACATTGCAAGGTGCAATTCTGAAATTTTTTGCTTTTTCCTGCTCCTCTTAGCATGATAAAGAAGATTCAAAGAGAGTGAGATGCCAGCTCCTTTCATTCAGTCAGTAGCTTCAAACATTTCTGGTATATGAATAACATGATGTTTTTCAATGGCAAAAATCAATGAATATTGTAAATGCACAAACAGTAATTTCTCCGCATTGCAAGGTGCAATTCTGAAATTTTTTGCTTTTTCCTGCTCCTCTTAGCATGATAAAGAAGATTCAAAGAGAGTGAGATGCCAGCTCCTTTCATTCAGTCAGTAGCTTCAAACATTTCTGGTATATGAATAACATGATGTTTTTCAATGGCAAAAATCAATGAATATTGTAAATGCACAAACAGTAATTTCTCCGCATTGCAAGGTGCAATTCTGAAATTTTTTGCTTTTTCCTGCTCCTCTTAGCATGATAAAGAAGATTCAAAGAGAGTGAGATGCCAGCTCCTTTCATTCAGTCAGTAGCTTCAATCATTTCTGGACGTTTTTCAATGGCAAAAATCAATGAATATTGTAAATGCACAAACAGTAATTTCTCTGCATTGCAAGGTGCAATTCTGAAATTTTTTGCTTTTTCCTGCTCCTCTTAGCATGATAAAGAAGATTCAAAGAGAGTGAGATGTCAGCTCCTTTCATTCAGTCAGTAGCTTCAAACATTTCTGGTATATGAATAACATGATGTTTTTCAATGGCAAAAATCAATGAATATTGTAAATGCACAAACAGTAATTTCTCCGCATTGCAAGGTGCAATTCTGAAATTTTTTGCTTTTTCCTGCTCCTCTTAGCATGATAAAGAAGATTCAAAGAGAGTGAGATGCCAGCTCCTTTCATTCAGTCAGTAGCTTCAAACATTTCTGGTATATGAATAACATGATGTTTTTCAATGGCAAAAATCAATGAATATTGTAAATGCACAAACAGTAATTTCTCCGCATTGCAAGGTGCAATTCTGAAATTTTTTGCTTTTTCCTGCTCCTCTTAGCATGATAAAGAAGATTCAAAGAGAGTGAGATGCCAGCTCCTTTCATTCAGTCAGTAGCTTCAATCATTTCTGGACGTTTTTCAATGGCAAAAATCAATGAATATTGTAAATGCACAAACAGTAATTTCTCTGCATTGCAAGGTGCAATTCTGAAATTTTTTGCTTTTTCCTGCTCCTCTTAGCATGATAAAGAAGATTCAAAGAGAGTGAGATGTCAGCTCCTTTCATTCAGTCAGTAGCTTCAAACATTTCTGGTATATGAATAACATGATGTTTTTCAATGGCAAAAATTAATGAATATTGTAAATGCACAAACAGTAATTTCTCCGCATTGCAAGGTGCAATTCTGAAATTTTTTGCTTTTTCCTGCTCCTCTTAGCATGATAAAGAAGATTCAAAGAGAGTGAGATGCCAGCTCCTTTCATTCAGTCAGTAGCTTCAATCATTTCTGGACGTTTTTCAATGGCAAAAATCATTGAATATTATAAATGCACAAACAGTAATTTCTCCGCATTGCAAGGTGCAATTCTGAAATTTTTTACTTTTTCCTGCTCCTCTTAGCATGATAAAGAAGATTCAAAGAGAGTGAGATGCCAGCTCCTTTCATTCAGTCAGTAGCTTCAATCATTTCTGGTATATGAATAACATGATGTTTTTCAATGGCAAAAATCAATGAATATTGTAAATGCACAAACAGTAATTTCTCCGCATTGCAAGGTGCAATTCTGAAATTTTTTGCTTTTTCCTGCTCCTCTTAGCATGATAAAGAAGATTCAAAGAGAGTGAGATGCCAGCTCCTTTCATTCAGTCAGTACTTTCAATCATTTCTGGACGTTTTTCAATGGCAAAAATCAATGAATATTGTAAATGCACAAACAGTAATTTCTCCGCATTGCAAGGTGCAATTCTGAATTTTTTTGCTTTTTCCCGCTCCTCTTAGCATGATAAAGAAGATTCAAAGAGAGTGAGGTGCCAGCTCCTTTCATTCAGTCAGTAGCTTCAAACATTTCTGGTATATGAATAACATGTTTTTCAATGGCAAAAATCAATGAATATTGTAAATGCACAAACAGTAATTTCTCCGCATTGCAAGGTGCAATTCTGAAATTTTTTGCTTTTTCCTGCTCCTCTTAGCATGATAATGAAGATTCAAAGAGAGTGAGATGCCAGCTCCTTTCATTCAGTCAGTAGCTTCAAACATTTCTGGTATATGAATAACATGATGTTTTTCAATGGCAAAAATCAATGAATATTGTAAATGCACAAACAGTAATTTCTCCGCATTGCAAGGTGCAATTCTGAAATTTTTTGCTTTTTCCTGCTCCTCTTAGCATGATAAAGAAGATTCAAAGAGAGTGAGATGCCAGCTCCTTTCATTCAGTCAGTAGCTTCAATCATTTCTGGATGTTTTTCAATGGCAAAAATCAATGAATATTGTAAATGCACAAACTGTAATTTCTCCGCATTGCAAGGTGCAATTCTGAAATTTTTTACTTTTTCCTGCTCCTCTTAGCATGATAAAGAAGATTCAAAGAGAGTGAGATGCCAGATCCTTTCATTCAGTCAGTAGCTTCAATCATTTCTGGACGTTTTTCAATGGCAAAAATCAATGAATATTGTAAATGCACAAACAGTAATTTCTCCGCATTGCAAGGTGCAATTCTGAAATTTTTTGCTTTTTCCTGCTCCTCTTAGCATGATAAAGAAGATTCAAAGAGAGTGAGATGCCAGCTCCTTTCATTCAGTCAGTACTTTCAATCATTTCTGGACGTTTTTCAATGGCAAAAATCAATGAATATTGTAAATGCACAAACAGTAATTTCTCCGCATTGCAAGGTGCAATTCTGAATTTTTTTGCTTTTTCCCGCTCCTCTTAGCATGATAAAGAAGATTCAAAGAGAGTGAGGTGCCAGCTCCTTTCATTCAGTCAGTAGCTTCAAACATTTCTGGTATATGAATAACATGTTTTTCAATGGCAAAAATCAATGAATATTGTAAATGCACAAACAGTAATTTCTCCGCATTGCAAGGTGCAATTCTGAAATTTTTTGCTTTTTCCTGCTCCGCTTAGCATGATAAAGAAGATTCAAAGAGAGTGAGATGCCAGCTCCTTTCATTCAGTCAGTAGCTTCAAACATTTCTGGTATATGAATAACATGTTTTTCAATGTCAAAAATCAATGAATATTGTAAATGCACAAACAGTAATTTCTCCTCATTGCAAGGTGCAAGTCTGAAATTTTTTGCTTTTTCCTGCTCCTCTTAGCATGATAAAGAAGATTCAAAGAGAGTGAGATGCCAGCTACTTTCATTCAGTCAGTAGCTTCAATCATTTCTGGACGTTTTTCAATGGTAAAAATCAATGAATATTGTAAATGCACAGTAATTTCTCCACATTGCAAGGTGCAATTCTGAAATTTTTTGCTTTTTCCTGCTCCTCTTAGCATGATAAAGAAGATTCAAAGAGAGTGAGATGCCAGCTCCTTTCATTCAGTCAGTAGCTTCAAACATTTCTGGTATATGAATAACATGATGTTTTTCAATGGCAAAAATCAATGAATATTGTAAATGCACAAACAGTAATTTCTCCGCATTGCAAGGTGCAATTCTGAAATTTTTTGCTTTTTCCTGCTCCTCTTAGCATGATAAAGAAGATTCAAAGAGAGTGAGATGCCAGCTCCTTTCATTCAGTCAGTAGCTTCAAACATTTCTGGTATATGAATAACATGATGTTTTTCAATGGCAAAAATCAATGAATATTGTAAATGCACAAACAGTAATTTCTCCGCATTGCAAGGTGCAATTCTGAAATTTTTTGCTTTTTCCTGCTCCTCTTAGCATGATAAAGAAGATTCAAAGAGAGTGAGATGCCAGCTCCTTTCATTCAGTCAGTAGCTTCAATCATTTCTGGACGTTTTTCAATGGCAAAAATCAATGAATATTGTAAATGCACAAACAGTAATTTCTCTGCATTGCAAGGTGCAATTCTGAAATTTTTTGCTTTTTCCTGCTCCTCTTAGCATGATAAAGAAGATTCAAAGAGAGTGAGATGTCAGCTCCTTTCATTCAGTCAGTAGCTTCAAACATTTCTGGTATATGAATAACATGATGTTTTTCAATGGCAAAAATCAATGAATATTGTAAATGCACAAACAGTAATTTCTCCGCATTGCAAGGTGCAATTCTGAAATTTTTTGCTTTTTCCTGCTCCTCTTAGCATGATAAAGAAGATTCAAAGAGAGTGAGATGCCAGCTCCTTTCATTCAGTCAGTAGCTTCAAACATTTCTGGTATATGAATAACATGATGTTTTTCAATGGCAAAAATCAATGAATATTGTAAATGCACAAACAGTAATTTCTCCGCATTGCAAGGTGCAATTCTGAAATTTTTTGCTTTTTCCTGCTCCTCTTAGCATGATAAAGAAGATTCAAAGAGAGTGAGATGCCAGCTCCTTTCATTCAGTCAGTAGCTTCAATCATTTCTGGACGTTTTTCAATGGCAAAAATCAATGAATATTGTAAATGCACAAACAGTAATTTCTCTGCATTGCAAGGTGCAATTCTGAAATTTTTTGCTTTTTCCTGCTCCTCTTAGCATGATAAAGAAGATTCAAAGAGAGTGAGATGTCAGCTCCTTTCATTCAGTCAGTAGCTTCAAACATTTCTGGTATATGAATAACATGATGTTTTTCAATGGCAAAAATTAATGAATATTGTAAATGCACAAACAGTAATTTCTCCGCATTGCAAGGTGCAATTCTGAAATTTTTTGCTTTTTCCTGCTCCTCTTAGCATGATAAAGAAGATTCAAAGAGAGTGAGATGCCAGCTCCTTTCATTCAGTCAGTAGCTTCAATCATTTCTGGACGTTTTTCAATGGCAAAAATCATTGAATATTATAAATGCACAAACAGTAATTTCTCCGCATTGCAAGGTGCAATTCTGAAATTTTTTACTTTTTCCTGCTCCTCTTAGCATGATAAAGAAGATTCAAAGAGAGTGAGATGCCAGCTCCTTTCATTCAGTCAGTAGCTTCAATCATTTCTGGTATATGAATAACATGATGTTTTTCAATGGCAAAAATCAATGAATATTGTAAATGCACAAACAGTAATTTCTCCGCATTGCAAGGTGCAATTCTGAAATTTTTTGCTTTTTCCTGCTCCTCTTAGCATGATAAAGAAGATTCAAAGAGAGTGAGATGCCAGCTCCTTTCATTCAGTCAGTAGCTTCAATCATTTCTGGACGTTTTTCAATGGCAAAAATCAATGAATATTGTAAATGCACAAACAGTAATTTCTCCGCATTGCAAGGTGCAATTCTGAAATTTTTTGATTTTTCCTGCTCCTCTTAGCATGATAAAGAAGATTCAAAGAGAGTGAGATGCCAGCTACTTTCATTCAGTCAGTAGCTTCAAACATTTCTGGTATATGAATAACATAATGTTTTTCAATGGCAAAAATCAATGAATATTGTAAATGCACAAACAGTAATTTCTCCGCATTGCAAGGTGCAAGTCTGAAATTTTTTGCTTTTTCCTGCTCCTCTTAGCATGATAAAGAAGATTCAAAGAGAGTGAGATGCCAGCTACTTTCATTCAGTCAGTAGCTTCAATCATTTCTGGACGTTTTTCAATGGTAAAAATCAATGAATATTGTAAATGCACAAACAGTAATTTCTCCACATTGCAAGGTGCAATTCTGAAATTTTTTGCTTTTTCCTGCTCCTCTTAGCATGATAAAGAAGATTCAAAGAGAGTGAGATGCCAGCTCCTTTCATTCAGTCAGTAGCTTCAAACATTTCTGGTATATGAATAACATGATGTTTTTCAATGGCAAAAATCAATGAATATTGTAAATGCACAAACAGTAATTTCTCCGCATTGCAAGGTGCAATTCTGAAATTTTTTGCTTTTTCCTGCTCCTCTTAGCATGATAAAGAAGATTCAAAGAGAGTGAGATGCCAGCTCCTTTCATTCAGTCAGTAGCTTCAATCATTTCTGGATGTTTTTCAATGGCAAAAATCAATGAATATTGTAAATGCACAAACTGTAATTTCTCCGCATTGCAAGGTGCAATTCTGAAATTTTTTGCTTTTTCCTGCTCCTCTTAGCATGATAAAGAAGATTCAAAGAGAGTGAGATGCCAGCTCCTTTCATTCAGTCAGTAGCTTCAATCATTTCTGGACGTTTTTCAATGGCAAAAATCAATGAATATTGTAAATGCACAAACAGTAATTTCTCCGCATTGCAAGGTGCAATTCTGAAATTTTTTACTTTTTCCTGCTCCTCTTAGCATGATAAAGAAGATTCAAAGAGAGTGAGATGCCAGCTCCTTTCATTCAGTCAGTACCTTCAATCATTTCTGGACGTTTTTCAATGGCAAAAATCAATGAATATTGTAAATGCACAAACAGTAATTTCTCCGCATTGCAAGGTGCAATTCTGAAATTTTTTGCTTTTTCCCGCTCCTCTTAGCATGATAAAGAAGATTCAAAGAGAGTGAGGTGCCAGCTCCTTTCATTCAGTCAGTAGCTTCAAACATTTCTGGTATATGAATAACATGTTTTTCAATGGCAAAAATCAATGAATATTGTAAATGCACAAACAGTAATTTCTCCGCATTGCAAGGTGCAATTCTGAAATTTTTTGATTTTTCCTGCTCCTCTTAGCATGATAAAGAAGATTCAAAGAGAGTGAGATGCCAGCTCCTTTCATTCAGTCAGTAGCTTCAATCATTTCTGGACGTTTTTCAATGGCAAAAATCAATGAATATTGTAAATGCACAAACAGTAATTTCTCCGCATTGCAAGGTGCAATTCTGAAATTTTTTGCTTTTTCCTGCTCCTCTTAGCATGATAAAGAAGATTCAAAGAGAGTGAGATGCCAGCTCCTTTCATTCAGTCAGTAGCTTCAAACATTTCTGGTATATGAATAACATGATGTTTTTCAATGGCAAAAATCAATGAATATTGTAAATGCACAAACAGTAATTTCTCCGCATTGCAAGGTGCAATTCTGAAATTTTTTGCTTTTTCCTGCTCCTCTTAGCATGATAAAGAAGATTCAAAGAGAGTGAGATGCCAGCTCCTTTCATTCAGTCAGTAGCTTCAAACATTTCTGGTATATGAATAACATGATGTTTTTCAATGGCAAAAATCAATGAATATTGTAAATGCACAAACAGTAATTTCTCCGCATTGCAAGGTGCAAGTCTGAAATTTTTTGCTTTTTCCTGCTCCTCTTAGCATGATAAAGAAGATTCAAAGAGAGTGAGATGCCAGCTACTTTCATTCAGTCAGTAGCTTCAATCATTTCTGGACGTTTTTCAATGGTAAAAATCAATGAATATTGTAAATGCACAAACAGTAATTTCTCCACATTGCAAGGTGCAATTCTGAAATTTTTTGCTTTTTCCTGCTCCTCTTAGCATGATAAAGAAGATTCAAAGAGAGTGAGATGCCAGCTCCTTTCATTCAGTCAGTAGCTTCAAACATTTCTGGTATATGAATAACATGATGTTTTTCAATGGCAAAAATCAATGAATATTGTAAATGCACAAACAGTAATTTCTCCGCATTGCAAGGTGCAATTCTGAAATTTTTTGCTTTTTCCTGCTCCTCTTAGCATGATAAAGAAGATTCAAAGAGAGTGAGATGCCAGCTCCTTTCATTCAGTCAGTAGCTTCAATCATTTCTGGATGTTTTTCAATGGCAAAAATCAATGAATATTGTAAATGCACAAACTGTAATTTCTCCGCATTGCAAGGTGCAATTCTGAAATTTTTTGCTTTTTCCTGCTCCTCTTAGCATGTTAAAGAAGATTCAAAGAGAGTGAGATGCCAGCTCCTTTCATTCAGTCAGTAGCTTCAATCATTTCTGGACGTTTTTCAATGGTAAAAATCAATGAATATTGTAAATGCACAAACAGTAATTTCTCCACATTGCAAGGTGCAATTCTGAAATTTTTTGCTTTTTCCTGCTCCTCTTAGCATGATAAAGAAGATTCAAAGAGAGTGAGATGCCAGCTCCTTTCATTCAGTCAGTAGCTTCAAACATTTCTGGTATATGAATAACATGATGTTTTTCAATGGCAAAAATCAATGAATATTGTAAATGCACAAACAGTAATTTCTCCGCATTGCAAGGTGCAATTCTGAAATTTTTTGCTTTTTCCTGCTCCTCTTAGCATGATAAAGAAGATTCAAAGAGAGTGAGATGCCAGCTCCTTTCATTCAGTCAGTAGCTTCAATCATTTCTGGATGTTTTTCAATGGCAAAAATCAATGAATATTATAAATGCACAAACTGTAATTTCTCCGCATTGCAAGGTGCAATTCTGAAATTTTTTGCTTTTTCCTGCTCCTCTTAGCATGATAAAGAAGATTCAAAGAGAGTGAGATGCCAGCTCCTTTCATTCAGTCAGTAGCTTCAATCATTTCTGGACGTTTTTCAGTGGCAAAAATCAATGAATATTGTAAATGCACAAACAGTAATTTCTCCGCATTGCAAGGTGCAATTCTGAAATTTTTTGCTTTTTCCTGCTCCTCTTAGCATGATAAAGAAGATTCAAAGAGAGTGAGATGCCAGCTCCTTTCATTCAGTCAGTACCTTCAATCATTTCTGGACGTTTTTCAATGGCAAAAATCAATGAATATTGTAAATGCACAAACAGTAATTTCTCCGCATTGCAAGGTGCAATTCTGAAATTTTTTGCTTTTTCCCGCTCCTCTTAGCATGATAAAGAAGATTCAAAGAGAGTGAGGTGCCAGCTCCTTTCATTCAGTCAGTAGCTTCAAACATTTCTGGTATATGAATAACATGTTTTTCAATGGCAAAAATCAATGAATATTGTAAATGCACAAACAGTAATTTCTCCGCATTGCAAGGTGCAATTCTGAAATTTTTTGATTTTTACTGCTCCTCTTAGCATGATAAAGAAGATTCAAAGAGAGTGAGATGCCAGCTCCTTTCATTCAGTCAGTAGCTTCAATCATTTCTGGACGTTTTTCAATGGCAAAAATCAATGAATATTGTAAATGCACAAACAGTAATTTCTCCGCATTGCAAGGTGCAATTCTGAAATTTTTTGCTTTTTCCTGCTCCTCTTAGCATGATAAAGAAGATTCAAAGAGAGTGAGATGCCAGCTCCTTTCATTCAGTCAGTAGCTTCAAACATTTCTGGTATATGAATAACATGATGTTTTTCAATGGCAAAAATCAATGAATATTGTAAATGCACAAACAGTAATTTCTCCGCATTGCAAGGTGCAAGTCTGAAATTTTTTGCTTTTTCCTGCTCCTCTTAGCATGATAAAGAAGATTCAAAGAGAGTGAGATGCCAGTTACTTTCATTCAGTCAGTAGCTTCAATCATTTCTGGACGTTTTTCAATGGTAAAAATCAATGAATATTGTAAATGCACAAACAGTAATTTCTCCACATTGCAAGGTGCAATTCTGAAATTTTTTGCTTTTTCCTGCTCCTCTTAGCATGATAAAGAAGATTCAAAGAGAGTGAGATGCCAGCTCCTTTCATTCAGTCAGTAGCTTCAAACATTTCTGGTATATGAATAACATGATGTTTTTCAATGGCAAAAATCAATGAATATTGTAAATGCACAAACAGTAATTTCTCCGCATTGCAAGGTGCAATTCTGAAATTTTTTGCTTTTTCCTGCTCCTCTTAGCATGATAAAGAAGATTCAAAGAGAGTGAGATGCCAGCTCCTTTCATTCAGTCAGTAGCTTCAAACATTTCTGGTATATGAATAACATGATGTTTTTCAATGGCAAAAATCAATGAATATTGTAAATGCACAAAAAGTAATTTCTCCGCATTGCAAGGTGCAATTCTGAAATTTTTTGCTTTTTCCTGCTCCTCTTAGCATGATAAAGAAGATTCAAAGAGAGTGAGATGCCAGCTCCTTTCATTCAGTCAGTAGCTTCAATCATTTCTGGATGTTTTTCAATGGCAAAAATCAATGAATATTGTAAATGCACAAACAGTAATTTCTCCGCATTGCAAGGTGCAATTCTGAAATTTTTTGCTTTTTCCTGCTCCTCTTAACATGATAAAGAAGATTAAAAGAGAGTGAGATGTCAGCTCCTTTCATTCAGTCAGTAGCTTCAAACATTTCTGGTATATGAATAACATGATGTTTTTCAATGGCAAAAATCAATGAATATTGTAAATGCACAAACAGTAATTTCTCCGCATTGCAAGGTGCAATTCTGAAATTTTTTGCTTTTTCCTGCTCCTCTTAGCATGATAAAGAAGATTCAAAGAGAGTGAGATGCCAGCTCCTTTCATTCAGTCAGTAGCTTCAATCATTTCTGGATGTTTTTCAATGGCAAAAATCAATGAATATTGTAAATGCACAAACAGTAATTTCTCCGCATTGCAAGGTGCAATTCTGAAATTTTTTGCTTTTTCCTGCTCCTCTTAGCATGATAAAGAAGATTCAAAGAGAGTGAGATGCCAGCTCCTTTCATTCAGTCAGTAGCTTCAATCATTTCTGGATGTTTTTCAATGGCAAAAATCAATGAATATTGTAAATGCACAAACAGTAATTTCTCCGCATTGCAAGGTGCAATTCTGAAATTTTTTGCTTTTTCCTGCTCCTCTTAGCATGATAAAGAAGATTCAAAGAGAGTGAGATGCCAGCTCCTTTCATTCAGTCAGTAGCTTCAATCATTTCTGGACGTTTTTCAATGGCAAAAATCATTGAATATTATAAATGCACAAACAGTAATTTCTCCGCATTGCAAGGTGCAATTCTGAAATTTTTTACTTTTTCCTGCTCCTCTTAGCATGATAAAGAAGATTCAAAGAGAGTGAGATGCCAGCTCCTTTCATTCAGTCAGTAGCTTCAATCATTTCTGGTATATGAATAACATGATGTTTTTCAATGGCAAAAATCAATGAATATTGTAAATGCACAAACAGTAATTTCTCCGCATTGCAAGGTGCAATTCTGAAATTTTTTGCTTTTTCCTGCTCCTCTTAGCATGATAAAGAAGATTCAAAGAGAGTGAGATGCCAGCTCCTTTCATTCAGTCAGTAGCTTCAATCATTTCTGGACGTTTTTCAATGGCAAAAATCAATGAATATTGTAAATGCACAAACAGTAATTTCTCCACATTGCAAGGTGCAATTCTGAAATTTTTTGCTTTTTCCTGCTCCTCTTAGCATGATAAAGAAGATTCAAAGAGAGTGAGATGCCAGCTCCTTTCATTCAGTCAGTAGCTTCAAACATTTCTGGTATATGAATAACATGATGTTTTTCAATGGCAAAAATCAATGAATATTGTAAATGCACAAACAGTAATTTCTCCGCATTGCAAGGTGCAATTCTGAAATTTTTTGCTTTTTCCTGCTCCTCTTAGCATGATAAAGAAGATTCAAAGAGAGTGAGATGCCAGCTCCTTTCATTCAGTCAGTAGCTTCAATCATTTCTGGATGTTTTTCAATGGCAAAAATCAATGAATATTGTAAATGCACAAACTGTAATTTCTCCGCATTGCAAGGTGCAATTCTGAAATTTTTTGCTTTTTCCTGCTCCTCTTAGCATGATAAAGAAGATTCAAAGAGAGTGAGATGCCAGCTCCTTTCATTCAGTCAGTAGCTTCAATCATTTCTGGACGTTTTTCAGTGGCAAAAATCAATGAATATTGTAAATGCACAAACAGTAATTTCTCCGCATTGCAAGGTGCAATTCTGAAATTTTTTGCTTTTTCCTGCTCCTCTTAGCATGATAAAGAAGATTCAAAGAGAGTGAGATGCCAGCTCCTTTCATTCAGTCAGTACCTTCAATCATTTCTGGACGTTTTTCAATGGCAAAAATCAATGAATATTGTAAATGCACAAACAGTAATTTCTCCGCATTGCAAGGTGCAATTCTGAAATTTTTTGCTTTTTCCCGCTCCTCTTAGCATGATAAAGAAGATTCAAAGAGAGTGAGGTGCCAGCTCCTTTCATTCAGTCAGTAGCTTCAAACATTTCTGGTATATGAATAACATGTTTTTCAATGGCAAAAATCAATGAATATTGTAAATGCACAAACAGTAATTTCTCCGCATTGCAAGGTGCAATTCTGAAATTTTTTGATTTTTACTGCTCCTCTTAGCATGATAAAGAAGATTCAAAGAGAGTGAGATGCCAGCTCCTTTCATTCAGTCAGTAGCTTCAATCATTTCTGGACGTTTTTCAATGGCAAAAATCAATGAATATTGTAAATGCACAAACAGTAATTTCTCCGCATTGCAAGGTGCAATTCTGAAATTTTTTGCTTTTTCCTGCTCCTCTTAGCATGATAAAGAAGATTCAAAGAGAGTGAGATGCCAGCTCCTTTCATTCAGTCAGTAGCTTCAAACATTTCTGGTATATGAATAACATGATGTTTTTCAATGGCAAAAATCAATGAATATTGTAAATGCACAAACAGTAATTTCTCCGCATTGCAAGGTGCAAGTCTGAAATTTTTTGCTTTTTCCTGCTCCTCTTAGCATGATAAAGAAGATTCAAAGAGAGTGAGATGCCAGTTACTTTCATTCAGTCAGTAGCTTCAATCATTTCTGGACGTTTTTCAATGGTAAAAATCAATGAATATTGTAAATGCACAAACAGTAATTTCTCCACATTGCAAGGTGCAATTCTGAAATTTTTTGCTTTTTCCTGCTCCTCTTAGCATGATAAAGAAGATTCAAAGAGAGTGAGATGCCAGCTCCTTTCATTCAGTCAGTAGCTTCAAACATTTCTGGTATATGAATAACATGATGTTTTTCAATGGCAAAAATCAATGAATATTGTAAATGCACAAACAGTAATTTCTCCGCATTGCAAGGTGCAATTCTGAAATTTTTTGCTTTTTCCTGCTCCTCTTAGCATGATAAAGAAGATTCAAAGAGAGTGAGATGCCAGCTCCTTTCATTCAGTCAGTAGCTTCAAACATTTCTGGTATATGAATAACATGATGTTTTTCAATGGCAAAAATCAATGAATATTGTAAATGCACAAAAAGTAATTTCTCCGCATTGCAAGGTGCAATTCTGAAATTTTTTGCTTTTTCCTGCTCCTCTTAGCATGATAAAGAAGATTCAAAGAGAGTGAGATGCCAGCTCCTTTCATTCAGTCAGTAGCTTCAATCATTTCTGGATGTTTTTCAATGGCAAAAATTAATGAATATTGTAAATGCACAAACAGTAATTTCTCCGCATTGCAAGGTGCAATTCTGAAATTTTTTGCTTTTTCCTGCTCCTCTTAGCATGATAAAGAAGATTCAAAGAGAGTGAGATGTCAGCTCCTTTCATTCAGTCAGTAGCTTCAAACATTTCTGGTATATGAATAACATGATGTTTTTCAATGGCAAAAATCAATGAATATTGTAAATGCACAAACAGTAATTTCTCCGCATTGCAAGGTGCAATTCTGAAATTTTTTGCTTTTTCCTGCTCCTCTTAGCATGATAAAGAAGATTCAAAGAGAGTGAGATGCCAGCTCCTTTCATTCAGTCAGTAGCTTCAATCATTTCTGGATGTTTTTCAATGGCAAAAATCAATGAATATTGTAAATGCACAAACAGTAATTTCTCCGCATTGCAAGGTGCAATTCTGAAATTTTTTGCTTTTTCCTGCTCCTCTTAGCATGATAAAGAAGATTCAAAGAGAGTGAGATGCCAGCTCCTTTCATTCAGTCAGTAGCTTCAATCATTTCTGGACGTTTTTCAATGGCAAAAATCATTGAATATTATAAATGCACAAACAGTAATTTCTCCGCATTGCAAGGTGCAATTCTGAAATTTTTTACTTTTTCCTGCTCCTCTTAGCATGATAAAGAAGATTCAAAGAGAGTGAGATGCCAGCTCCTTTCATTCAGTCAGTAGCTTCAATTATTTCTGGTATATGAATAACATGATGTTTTTCAATGGCAAAAATCAATGAATATTGTAAATGCACAAACAGTAATTTCTCCGCATTGCAAGGTGCAATTCTGAAATTTTTTGCTTTTTCCTGCTCCTCTTAGCATGATAAAGAAGATTCAAAGAGAGTGAGATGCCAGCTCCTTTCATTCAGTCAGTAGCTTCAATCATTTCTGGACGTTTTTCAATGGCAAAAATCAATGAATATTGTAAATGCACAAACAGTAATTTCTCCGCATTGCAAGGTGCAATTCTGAAATTTTTTGCTTTTTCCTGCTCCTCTTAGCATGATAAACAAGATTCAAAGAGAGTGAGATGCCAGCTCCTTTCATTCAGTCAGTAGCTTCAATCATTTCTGGACGTTTTTCAATGGCAAAAATCAATGAATATTGTAAATGCACAAACAGT
This sequence comes from Phyllobates terribilis, assembly GCF_046119375.1. Lineage (NCBI taxonomy): Eukaryota > Metazoa > Chordata > Amphibia > Anura > Dendrobatidae > Phyllobates > Phyllobates terribilis. Next base: position 281,475 of record NW_027363756.1, read on the forward strand.
AATTTCTCCGCATTGCAAGGTGCAATTCTGAAATTTTTTGCTTTTTCCTGCTCCTCTTAGCATGATAAAGAAGATTCAAAGAGAGTGAGATGCCAGCTCCTTTCATTCAGTCAGTAGCTTCAATCATTTCTGGACGTTTTTCAATGGCAAAAATCAATGAATATTGTAAATGCACAAACAGTAATTTCTCCGCATTGCAAGGTGCAATTCTGAAATTTTTTGCTTTTTCCTGCTCCTCTTAGCATGATAAAGAAGATTCAAAGAGAGTGAGATGCCAGCTCCTTTCATTCAGTCAGTAGCTTCAAACATTTCTGGTATATGAATAACATGATGTTTTTCAATGGCAAAAATCAATGAATATTGTAAATGCACAAACAGTAATTTCTCCGCATTGCAAGGTGCAATTCTGAAATTTTTTGCTTTTTCCTGCTCCTCTTAGCATGATAAAGAAGATTCAAAGAGTGTGAGATGCCAGCTCCTTTCGTTCAGTCAGTAGCTTCAATCATTTCTGGACGTTTTTCAATGGCAAAAATCATTTAATATTATAAATGCACAAACAGTAATTTCTCCGCATTGCAAGGTGCAATTCTGAAATTTTTTACTTTTTCCTGCTCCTCTTAGCATGATAAAGAAGATTCAAAGAGAGTGAGATGCCAGCTCCTTTCATTCAGTCAGTAGCTTCAAACATTTCTGGTATATGAAAAACATGTTTTTCAATGGCAAAAATCAATGAATATTGTAAATGCACAAACAGTAATATCTCCACATTGCAAGGTGCAATTCTGAAATTTTTTGCTTTTTCCTGATAATCCTAGCATGATAAAGAAGATTCAAAGAGAGTGAGATGCCAGCTCCTTTCATTCAGTCAGTAGCTTCAAACATTTCTGGACGTTTTTCAATGGCAAAAATCAATGAATATTGTAAATGCACAAACAGTAATATCTCCACATTGCAAGGTGCAATTCTGAAATTTTTTGCTTTTTCCTGTTATTCCTAGCATGATAAAGAAGATTCAAAGAGAGTGAGATGCCAGCTTCTTTCATTCAGTCAGTAGCTTCAAACATTTCTGGTATATGAAAAACATGTTTTTCAATGGCAAAAATCAATGAATATTGTAAATGCACAAACAGTAATATCTCCACATTGCAAGGTGCAATTCTGAAATTTTTTGCTTTTTCCTGCTAATCCTAGCATGATAAAGAAGATTCAAAGAGAGTGAGATGCCAGCTCCTTTCATTCAGTCAGTAGCTTCAAACATTTCTGGTATATGAAAAACATGTTTTTCAATGGTAAAAATCAATGAATATTGTAAATGCACAAACAGTAATATCTCCACATTGCAAGGTGCAATTCTGAAATTTTTTGCTTTTTCCTGCTAATCCTAGCATGATAAAGAAGATTCAAAGAGAGTGAGATGCCAGCTATTTTCATTCAGTCAGTAGCTTCAAACATTTCTGGTATATGAAAAACATGTTTTTCAATGGCAAAAATCAATGAATATTGTAAATGCACAAACAGTAATATCTCCACATTGCAAGGTGCAATTCTGAAATTTTTAGCTTTTTCCTGTTAATCCTAGCATGATAAAGAAGATTCAAAGAGAGTGAGATGCCAGCTCCTTTCAGTCAGTAGCTTCAAACATTTCTGGACGTTTTTCAATGGCAAAAATCAATGAATATTGTAAATGCACAAACAGTAATATCTCCACATTGCAAGGTGCAATTCTGAAATTTTTTGCTTTTTCCTGTTAATCCTAGCATGATAAAGAAGATTCAAAGAGAGTGAGATGCCAGCTCCTTTCATTCAGTCAGTAGCTTCAAACATTTCTGGTATATGAAAAACATGTTTTTCAATGGCAAAAATCAATGAATATTGTAAATGCACAAACAGTAATATCTCCACATTGCAAGGTGCAATTCTGAAATTTTTTGCTTTTTCCTGCTAATCCTAGCATGATAAAGAAGATTCAAAGAGAGTGAGATGCCAGCTCCTTTCATTCAGTCAGTAGCTTCAAACATTTCTGGTATATGAAAAACATGTTTTTCAATGGCAAAAATCAATGAATATTGTAAATGCACAAACAGTAATATCTCCACATTGCAAGGTGCAATTCTGAAATTTTTTGCTTTTTCCTGCTAATCCTAGCATGATAAAGAAGATTCAAAGAGAGTGAGATGCCTGCTCCTTTCATTCAGTCAGTAGCTTCAAACATTTCTGGACGTTTTTCAATGGCAAAAATCAATGAATATTGTAAATGCACAAACAGTAATATCTCCACATTGCAAGGTGCAATTCTGAAATTTTTTGCTTTTTCCTGTTAATCCTAGCATGATAAAGAAGATTCAAAGAGAGTGAGATGCCAGCTCCTTTCATTCAGTCAGTAGCTTCAAACATTTCTGGTATATGAAAAACGTTTTTCAATGGCAAAAATCAATGAATATTGTAAATGCACAAACAGTAATATCTCCACATTGCAAGGTGCAATTCTGAAATTTTTTGCTTTTTCCTGCTAATCCTAGCATGATAAAGAAGATTCAAAGAGAGTGAGATGCCAGCTCCTTTCATTCAGTCAGTAGCTTCAAACATTTCTGGACGTTTTTCAATGGCAAAAATCAATGAATATTGTAAATGCACAAACAGTAATATCTCCACATTGCAAAGTGCAATTCTGAAATTTTTTGCTTTTTCCTGCTAATCCTAGCATGATAAAGAAGATTCAAAGAGAGTGAGATGCCAGCTCCTTTCATTCAGTCAGTAGCTTCAAACATTTCTGGTATATGAAAAACATGTTTTTCAATGGCAAAAATCAATGAATATTGTAAATGCACAAACAGTAATATCTCCACATTGCAAGGAGCAATTCTGAAATTTTTTGCTTTTTCCTGCTAATCCTAGCATGATAAAGAAGATTCAAAGAGAGTGAGATGCCAGCTCCTTTCATTCAGTCAGTAGCTTCAAACATTTCTGGACGTTTTTCAATGGCAAAAATCAATGAATATTGTAAATGCACAAACAGTAATATCTCCACATTGTAAGGTGCAATTCTGAAATTTTTTGCTTTTTCCTGCTAATCCTAGCATGATAAAGAAGATTCAAAGAGAGTGAGATGCCAGCTCCTTTCATTCAGTCAGTAGCTTCAAACATTTCTGGTATATGAAAAACATGTTTTTCAATGGCAAAAATCAATGAATATTGTAAATGCACAAACAGTAATATCTCCACATTGCAAGGTGCAATTCTGAAATTTTTTGCTTTTTCCTGCTAATCCTAGCATGATAAAGAAGATTCAAAGAGAGTGAGATGCCAGCTCCTTTCATTCAGTCAGTAGCTTCAAACATTTCTGGACGTTTTTCAATGGGAAAAATCAATGAATATTGTAAATGCACAAACAGTAATATCTCCACATTGCAAGGTGCAATTCTGAAATTTTTTGCTTTTTCCTGTTAATCCTAGCATGATAAAGAAGATTCAAAGAGAGTGAGATGCCAGCTCCTTTCATTCAGTCAGTAGCTTCAAACATTTCTGGTATATGAAAAACATGTTTTTCAATGGCAAAAATCAATGAATATTGTAAATGCACAAACAGTAATATCTCCACATTGCAAGGTGCAATTCTGAAATTTTTTGCTTTTTCCTGCTAATCCTAGCATGATAAAGAAGATTCAAAGAGAGTGAGATGCCAGCTCCTTTCATTCAGTCAGTAGCTTCAAACATTTCTGGTATATGAAAAACATGTTTTTCAATGGCAAAAATCAATGAATATTGTAAATGCACAAACAGTAATATCTCCACATTGCAAGGTGCAATTCAGAAATTTTTTGCTTTTTCCTGCTAATCCTAGCATGATAAAGAAGATTCAAAGAGAGTGAGATGCCAGCTCCTTTCATTCAGTCAGTAGCTTCAAACATTTCTGGACGTTTTTCAATGGCAAAAATCAATGAATATTGTAAATGCACAAACAGTAATATCTCAACATTGCAAGGTGCAATTCTGAAATTTTTTGCTTTTTCCTGTTAATCCTAGCATGATAAAGAAGATTCAAAGAGAGTGAGATGCCAGCTCCTTTCATTCAGTCAGTAGCTTCAAACATTTCTGGTATATGAAAAACATGTTTTTCAATGGCAAAAATCAATGAATATTGTAAATGCACAAACAGTAATATCTCCACATTGCAAGGTGCAATTCTGAAATTTTTGCCATTGAAAAACATCATGTTATTCATATACCAGAAATGTTTGAAGCTACTGACTGAATGAAAGCAGCTGGCATCTCACTCTCTTTGAATCTTCTTTATCATGCTAAGAGGAGCAGGAAAAAGCAAAAAATTTCAGAATTGCACCTTGCAATGCGGAGAAATTACTGTTTGTGCATTTACAATATTCATTGATTTTTGCCATTGAAAAACGTCCAGAAATGATTGAAGCTACTGACTGAATGAAAGGAGCTGGCATCTCACTCTCTTTGAATCTTCTTTATCATGCTAAGAGGAGCAGGAAAAAGCAAAAAATTTCAGAATTGCACCTTGCAATGCGGAGAAATTACTGTTTGTGCATTTACAATATTCATTGATTTTTGCCATTGAAAAACATCATGTTATTCATATACCAGAAATGTTTGAAGCTACTGACTGAATGAAAGGAGCTGGCATCTCACTCTCTTTGAATCTTCTTTATCATGCTAAGAGGAGCAGGAAAAAGCAAAAAATTTCAGAATTGCACCTTGCAATGCGGAGAAATTACTGTTTGTGCATTTACAATATTCATTGATTTTTACCATTGAAAAACGTCCAGAAATGATTGAAGCTACTGACTGACCGAAAGGAGCTGGCATCTCACTCTCTTTGAATCTTCTTTAACATGCTAAGAGGAGCAGGAAAAAGCAAAAAATTTCAGAATTGCACCTTGCAATGCGGAGAAATTACTGTTTGTGCATTTACAATATTCATTGATTTTTGCCATTGAAAAACATCATGTTATTCATATACCAGAAATGTTTGAAGCTACTGACTGAATGAAAGGAGCTGGCATCTCACTCTCTTTGAATCTTCTTTATCATGCTAAGAGGAGCAGGAAAAAGCAAAAAATTTCAGAATTGCACCTTGCAATGCGGAGAAATTAGTGTTTGTGCATTTACAATATTCATTGATTTTTGCCATTGAAAAACGTCCAGAAATGATTGAATCTACTGACTGAATGAAAGGAGCTGGCATCTCACTCTCTTTGAATCTTCTTTATCATGCTAAGAGGAGCAGGAAAAAGCAAAAAATTTCAGAATTGCACCTTGCAATGCGGAGAAATTACTGTTTGTGCATTTACAAAATTCATTGATTTTTGCCATTGAAAAACATCATGTTATTCATATACCAGAAATGATTGAAGCTACTGACTGAATGAAAGGAGCTGGCATCTCACTCTCTTTGAATCTTCTTTATCATGGTAAGAGGAGCAGGAAAAAGCAAAAAATTTCAGAATTGCACCTTGCAATGCGGAGAAATTACTGTTTGTGCATTTACAATATTCATTGATTTTTGCCATTGAAAAACTTCCAGAAATGATTGAAGCTACTGACTGAATGAAAGGAGCTGGCATCTCACTCTCTTTGAATCTTCTTTATCATGCTAAGAGGAGCAGGATAAAGCAAAAAATTTCAGAATTGCACCTTGCAATGCGGAGAAATTACTGTTTGTGCATTTACAATATTCATTGATTTTTGCCATTGAAAAACATCATGTTATTCATATACCAGAAATGATTGAAGCTACTGACTGATTGAAAGTAGCTGGCATCTCACTCTCTTTGAATCTTCTTTATCATGCTAAGAGGAGAAGGAAAAAGCAAAAAATTTCAGAATTGCACCTTGCAATGCGGAGAAATTACTGTTTGTGCATTTACAATATTCATTGATTTTTGCAATTGAAAAATGTCCAGAAATGATTGAAGCTACTGACTGAATGAAAGGAGCTGGCATCTCACTCTCTTTGAATCTTCTTTATCATGCTAAGAGGAGCAGGAAAAAGCAAAAAATTTCAGAATTGCACCTTGCAATGCGGAGAAATTACTGTTTGTGCATTTACAATATTCATTGATTTTTGCCATTGAAAAACGTCCAGAAATGATTGAAGCTACTGACTGAACGAAAGGAGCTGGCATCTCACTCTCTTTGAATCTTCTTTATCATGCTAAGAGGAGCAGGAAAAAGCAAAAAATTTCAGAATTGCACCTTGCAATGCGGAGAAATTACTGTTTGTGCATTTACAATATTCATTGATTTTTGCCATTGAAAAACATCATGTTATTCATATACCAGAAATGTTTGAAGCTACTGACTGAATGAAAGCAGCTGGCATCTCACTCTCTTTGAATCTTCTTTATCATGCTAAGAGGAGCAGGAAAAAGCAAAAAATTTCAGAATTGCACCTTGCAATGCGGAGAAATTACTGTTTGTGCATTTACAATATTCATTGATTTTTGCCATTGAAAAACGTCCAGAAATGATTGAAGCTACTGACTGAATGAAAGGAGCTGGCATCTCACTCTCTTTGAATCTTCTTTATCATGCTAAGAGGAGCAGGAAAAAGCAAAAAATTTCAGAATTGCACCTTGCAATGCGGAGAAATTACTGTTTGTGCATTTACAATATTCATTGATTTTTGCCATTGAAAAACATCATGTTATTCATATACCAGAAATGTTTGAAGCTACTGACTGAATGAAAGGAGCTGGCATCTCACTCTCTTTGAATCTTCTTTATCATGCTAAGAGGAGCAGGAAAAAGCAAAAAATTTCAGAATTGCACCTTGCAATGCGGAGAAATTACTGTTTGTGCATTTACAATATTCATTGATTTTTGCCATTGAAAAACGTCCAGAAATGATTGAAGCTACTGACTGAATGAAAGGAGCTGGCATCTCACTCTCTTTGAATCTTCTTTATCATGCTAAGAGGAGCAGGAAAAAGCAAAAAATTTCAGAATTGCACCTTGCAATGCGGAGAAATTACTGTTTGTGCATTTACAATATTCATTGATTTTTGCCATTGAAAAACGTCCAGAAATGATTGAAGCTACTGACTGAATGAAAGGAGCTGGCATCTCACTCTCTTTGAATCTTCTTTATCATGCTAAGAGGAGCAGGAAAAAGCAAAAAATTTCAGAATTGCACCTTGCAATGCGGAGAAATTATTGTTTGTGCATTTACAATATTCATTGATTTTTGCCATTGAAAAACATCATGTTATTCATATACCAGAAATGTTTGAAGCTACTGACTGAATGAAAGGAGCTGGCATCTCACTCTCTTTGAATCTTCTTTATCATGCTAAGAGGAGCAGGAAAAAGCAAAAAATTTCAGAATTGCACCTTGCAATGCGGAGAAATTACTGTTTGTGCATTTACAATATTCATTGATTTTTGCCATTGAAAAACGTCCAGAAATGATTGAAGCTACTGACTGAATGAAAGGAGCTGGCATCTCACTCTCTTTGAATCTTCTTTATCATGCTAAGAGGAGCAGGAAAAAGCAAAAAATTTCAGAATTGCACCTTGCAATGCGGAGAAATTACTGTTTGTGCATTTACAATATTCATTGATTTTTGCCATTGAAAAACATCATGTTATTCATATACCAGAAATGTTTGAAGCTACTGACTGAATGAAAGGAGCTGGCATCTCACTCTCTTTGAATCTTCTTTATCATGCTAAGAGGAGCAGGAAAAAGCAAAAAATTTCAGAATTGCACCTTGCAATGCGGAGAAATTACTGTTTGTGCATTTACAATATTCATTGATTTTTACCATTGAAAAACGTCCAGAAATGATTGAAGCTACTGACTGACCGAAAGGAGCTGGCATCTCACTCTCTTTGAATCTTCTTTAACATGCTAAGAGGAGCAGGAAAAAGCAAAAAATTTCAGAATTGCACCTTGCAATGCGGAGAAATTACTGTTTGTGCATTTACAATATTCATTGATTTTTGCCATTGAAAAACATCATGTTATTCATATACCAGAAATGTTTGAAGCTACTGACTGAATGAAAGGAGCTGGCATCTCACTCTCTTTGAATCTTCTTTATCATGCTAAGAGGAGCAGGAAAAAGCAAAAAATTTCAGAATTGCACCTTGCAATGCGGAGAAATTAGTGTTTGTGCATTTACAATATTCATTGATTTTTGCCATTGAAAAACGTCCAGAAATGATTGAATCTACTGACTGAATGAAAGGAGCTGGCATCTCACTCTCTTTGAATCTTCTTTATCATGCTAAGAGGAGCAGGAAAAAGCAAAAAATTTCAGAATTGCACCTTGCAATGCGGAGAAATTACTGTTTGTGCATTTACAAAATTCATTGATTTTTGCCATTGAAAAACATCATGTTATTCATATACCAGAAATGATTGAAGCTACTGACTGAATGAAAGGAGCTGGCATCTCACTCTCTTTGAATCTTCTTTATCATGCTAAGAGGAGCAGGAAAAAGCAAAAAATTTCAGAATTGCACCTTGCAATGCGGAGAAATTACTGTTTGTGCATTTACAATATTCATTGATTTTTGCCATTGAAAAACTTCCAGAAATGATTGAAGCTACTGACTGAATGAAAGGAGCTGGCATCTCACTCTCTTTGAATCTTCTTTATCATGCTAAGAGGAGCAGGATAAAGCAAAAAATTTCAGAATTGCACCTTGCAATGCGGAGAAATTACTGTTTGTGCATTTACAATATTCATTGATTTTTGCCATTGAAAAACATCATGTTATTCATATACCAGAAATGATTGAAGCTACTGACTGAATGAAAGTAGCTGGCATCTCACTCTCTTTGAATCTTCTTTATCATGCTAAGAGGAGCAGGAAAAAGCAAAAAATTTCAGAATTGCACCTTGCAATGCGGAGAAATTACTGTTTGTGCATTTACAATATTCATTGATTTTTGCAATTGAAAAACGTCCAGAAATGATTGAAGCTACTGACTGAATGAAAGGAGCTGGCATCTCACTCTCTTTGAATCTTCTTTATCATGCTAAGAGGAGCAGGAAAAAGCAAAAAATTTCAGAATTGCACCTTGCAATGCGGAGAAATTACTGTTTGTGCATTTACAATATTCATTGATTTTTGCCATTGAAAAACGTCCAGAAATGATTGAAGCTACTGACTGAATGAAAGGAGCTGTTATCTCACTCTCTTTGAATCTTGTTTATCATGCTAAGAGGAGCAGGAAAAAGCAAAAAATTTCAGAATTTCACCTTGCAATGCGGAGAAATTACTGTTTGTGCATTTACAATATTCATTGATTTTTGCCATTGAAAAACATCATGTTATTCATATACCAGAAATGATTGAAGCTACTGACTGAATGAAAGGAGCTGACATCTCACTCTCTTTGAATCTTCTTTATCATGCTAAGAGGAGCAGGAAAAAGTAAAAAATTTCAGAATTGCACCTTGCAATGCGGAGAAATTACTGTTTGTGCATTTACAATATTCAATGATTTTTGCCATTGAAAAACGTCCAGAAATGATTGAAGCTACTGACTGAACGAAAGGAGCTGGCATCTCACTCTCTTTGAATCTTCTTTATCATGCTAAGAGGAGCAGGAAAAAGCAAAAAATTTCAGAATTGCACCTTGCAATGCGGAGAAATTACTGTTTGTGCATTTACAATATTCATTGATTTTTGCCATTGAAAAACATCATGTTATTCATATACCAGAAATGTTTGAAGCTACTGACTGAATGAAAGCAGCTGGCATCTCACTCTCTTTGAATCTTCTTTATCATGCTAAGAGGAGCAGGAAAAAGCAAAAAATTTCAGAATTGCACCTTGCAATGCGGAGAAATTACTGTTTGTGCATTTACAATATTCATTGATTTTTGCCATTGAAAAACGTCCAGAAATGATTGAAGCTACTGACTGAATGAAAGGAGCTGGCATCTCACTCTCTTTGAATCTTCTTTATCATGCTAAGAGGAGCAGCAAAAAGCAAAAAATTTCAGAATTGCACCTTGCAATGCGGAGAAATTACTGTTTGTGCATTTACAATATTCATTGATTTTTGCCATTGAAAAACATCATGTTATTCATATACCAGAAATGTTTGAAGCTACTGACTGAATGAAAGGAGCTGGCATCTCACTCTCTTTGAATCTTCTTTATCATGCTAAGAGGAGCAGGAAAAAGCAAAAAATTTCAGAATTGCACCTTGCAATGCGGAGAAATTACTGTTTGTGCATTTACAATATTCATTGATTTTTGCCATTGAAAAACGTCCAGAAATGATTGAAGCTACTGACTGAATGAAAGGAGCTGGCATCTCACTCTCTTTGAATCTTCTTTATCATGCTAAGAGGAGCAGGAAAAAGCAAAAAATTTCAGAATTGCACCTTGCAATGCGGAGAAATTACTGTTTGTGCATTTACAATATTCATTGATTTTTGCCATTGAAAAACGTCCAGAAATGATTGAAGCTACTGACTGAATGAAAGGAGCTGGCATCTCACTCTCTTTGAATCTTCTTTATCATGCTAAGAGGAGCAGGAAAAAGCAAAAAATTTCAGAATTGCACCTTGCAATGCGGAGAAATTATTGTTTGTGCATTTACAATATTCATTGATTTTTGCCATTGAAAAACATCATGTTATTCATATACCAGAAATGTTTGAAGCTACTGACTGAATGAAAGGAGCTGGCATCTCACTCTCTTTGAATCTTCTTTATCATGCTAAGAGGAGCAGGAAAAAGCAAAAAATTTCAGAATTGCACCTTGCAATGCGGAGAAATTACTGTTTGTGCATTTACAATATTCATTGATTTTTGCCATTGAAAAACGTCCAGAAATGATTGAAGCTACTGACTGAATGAAAGGAGCTGGCATATCACTCTCTTTGAATCTTCTTTATCATGCTAAGAGGAGCAGGAAAAAGCAAAAAATTTCAGAATTGCACCTTGCAATGCGGAGAAATTACTGTTTGTGCATTTACAATATTCATTGATTTTTGCCATTGAAAAACTTCCAGAAATGATTGAAGCTACTGACTGAATGAAAGGAGCTGGCATCTCACTCTCTTTGAATCTTCTTTATCATGCTAAGAGGAGCAGGAAAAAGCAAAAAATTTCAGAATTGCACCTTGCAATGCGGAGAAATTACTGTTTGTGCATTTACAATATTCATTGATTTTTGCCATTGAAAAACGTCCAGAAATGATTGAAGCTACTGACTGAATGAAAGGAGCTGGCATCTCACTCTCTTTGAATCTTCTTTATCATGCTAAGAGGAGCAGGAAAAAGCAAAAAATTTCAGAATTGCACCTTGCAATGCGGAGAAATTTCTGTTTGTGCATTTACAATATTCATTGATTTTTGCCATTGAAAAACATCATGTTATTCATATACCAGAAATGTTTGAAGCTACTGACTGAATGAAAGGAGCTGGCATCTCACTCTCTTTGAATCTTCTTTATCATGCTAAGAGGAGCAGGAAAAAGCAAAAAATTTCAGAATTGCACCTTGCAATGCGGAGAAATTACTGTTTTGTGCATTTACAATATTCATTGATTTTTGCCATTGAAAAATGTCCAGAAATGATTGAAGCTACTGACTGAATGAAAGGAGCTGGCATCTCACTCTCTTTGAATCTTCTTTATCATGCTAAGAGGAGCAGGAAAAAGCAAAAAAATTTCAGAATTGCACCTTGCAATGCGGAGAAATTACTGTTTGTGCATTTACAATATTCATTGATTTTTGCCATTGAAAAACATCATGTTATTCATATACCAGAAATGTTTGAAGCTACTGACTGAATGAAAGGAGCTGGCATCTCACTCTCTTTGAATCTTCTTTATCATGCTAAGAGGAGCAGGAAAAAGCAAAAAATTTCAGAATTGCACCTTGCAATGCGGAGAAATTACTGTTTGTGCATTTACAATATTCACTGATTTTTGCCATTGAAAAACGTCCAGAAATGATTGAAGCTACTGACTGAATGAAAGGAGCTGGCATCTCACTCTCTTTGAATCTTCTTTATCATGCTAAGAGGAGCAGGAAAAAGCAAAAAATTTCAGAATTGCACCTTGCAATGCGGAGAAATTACTGTTTGTGCATTTACAATATTCATTGATTTTTGCCATTGAAAAACGTCCAGAAATGATTGAAGCTACTGACTGAATGAAAGGAGCTGGCATCTCACTCTCTTTGAATCTTCTTTATCATGCTAAGAGGAGCAGGAAAAAGCAAAAAATTTCAGAATTGCACCTTGCAATGCGGAGAAATTACTGTTTGTGCATTTACAATATTCATTAATTTTTGCCATTGAAAAACTTCCAGAAATGATTGAAGCTACTGACTGAATGAAAGGAGCTGGCATCTCACTCTCTTTGAATCTTCTTTATCATGCTAAGAGGAGCAGGAAAAAGCAAAAAATTTCAGAATTGCACCTTGCAATGCGGAGAAATTACTGTTTGTGCATTTACAATATTCATTGATTTTTGCCATTGAAAAACGTCCAGAAATGATTGAAGCTACTGACTGAATGAAAGGAGCTGGCATCTCACTCTCTTTGAATCTTCTTTATCATGCTAAGAGGAGCAGGAAAAAGCAAAAAATTTCAGAATTGCACCTTGCAATGCGGATAAATTACTGTTTGTGCATTTACAATATTCATTGATTTTTGCCATTGAAAAACTTCCAGAAATGATTGAAGCTACTGACTGAATGAAAGGAGCTGGCATCTCACTCTCTTTGAATCTTCTTTATCATGCTAAGAGGAGCAGGAAAAAGCAAAAAATTTCAGAATTGCACCTTGCAATGCGGAGAAATTACTGTTTGTGCATTTACAATATTCATTGATTTTTGCCATTGAAAAACATCATGTTATTCATATACCAGAAATGTTTGAAGCTACTGACTGAATGAAAGGAGCTGGCATCTCACTCTCTTTGAATCTTCTTTATCATGCTAAGAGGAGCAGGAAAAAGCAAAAAATTTCAGAATTGCACCTTGCAATGCGGAGAAATTACTGTTTGTGCATTTACAATATTCATTGATTTTTGCCATTGAAAAACGTCCAGAAATGATTGAAGCTACTGACTGAATGAAAGGAGCTGGCATCTCACTCTCTTTGAATCTTCTTTATCATGCTAAGAGGAGCAGGAAAAAGCAAAAAATTTCAGAATTGCACCTTGCAATGCGGAGAAATTTCTGTTTGTGCATTTACAATATTCATTGATTTTTGCCATTGAAAAACATCATGTTATTCATATACCAGAAATGTTTGAAGCTACTGACTGAATGAAAGGAGCTGGCATCTCACTCTCTTTGAATCTTCTTTATCATGCTAAGAGGAGCAGGAAAAAGCAAAAAATTTCAGAATTGCACCTTGCAATGCGGAGAAATTACTGTTTTGTGCATTTACAATATTCATTGATTTTTGCCATTGAAAAATGTCCAGAAATGATTGAAGCTACTGACTGAATGAAAGGAGCTGGCATCTCACTCTCTTTGAATCTTCTTTATCATGCTAAGAGGAGCAGGAAAAAGCAAAAAAATTTCAGAATTGCACCTTGCAATGCGGAGAAATTACTGTTTGTGCATTTACAATATTCATTGATTTTTGCCATTGAAAAACATCATGTTATTCATATACCAGAAATGTTTGAAGCTACTGACTGAATGAAAGGAGCTGGCATCTCACTCTCTTTGAATCTTCTTTATCATGCTAAGAGGAGCAGGAAAAAGCAAAAAATTTCAGAATTGCACCTTGCAATGCGGAGAAATTACTGTTTGTGCATTTACAATATTCACTGATTTTTGCCATTGAAAAACGTCCAGAAATGATTGAAGCTACTGACTGAATGAAAGGAGCTGGCATCTCACTCTCTTTGAATCTTCTTTATCATGCTAAGAGGAGCAGGAAAAAGCAAAAAATTTCAGAATTGCACCTTGCAATGCGGAGAAATTACTGTTTGTGCATTTACAATATTCATTGATTTTTGCCATTGAAAAACGTCCAGAAATGATTGAAGCTACTGACTGAATGAAAGGAGCTGGCATCTCACTCTCTTTGAATCTTCTTTATCATGCTAAGAGGAGCAGGAAAAAGCAAAAAATTTCAGAATTGCACCTTGCAATGCGGAGAAATTACTGTTTGTGCATTTACAATATTCATTAATTTTTGCCATTGAAAAACTTCCAGAAATGATTGAAGCTACTGACTGAATGAAAGGAGCTGGCATCTCACTCTCTTTGAATCTTCTTTATCATGCTAAGAGGAGCAGGAAAAAGCAAAAAATTTCAGAATTGCACCTTGCAATGCGGAGAAATTACTGTTTGTGCATTTACAATATTCATTGATTTTTGCCATTGAAAAACGTCCAGAAATGATTGAAGCTACTGACTGAATGAAAGGAGCTGGCATCTCACTCTCTTTGAATCTTCTTTATCATGCTAAGAGGAGCAGGAAAAAGCAAAAAATTTCAGAATTGCACCTTGCAATGCGGATAAATTACTGTTTGTGCATTTACAATATTCATTGATTTTTGCCATTGAAAAACTTCCAGAAATGATTGAAGCTACTGACTGAATGAAAGGAGCTGGCATCTCACTCTCTTTGAATCTTCTTTATCATGCTAAGAGGAGCAGGAAAAAGCAAAAAATTTCAGAATTGCACCTTGCAATGCGGAGAAATTACTGTTTGTGCATTTACAATATTCATTGATTTTTGCCATTGAAAAACATCATGTTATTCATATACCAGAAATGTTTGAAGCTACTGACTGAATGAAAGGAGCTGGCATCTCACTCTCTTTGAATCTTCTTTATCATGCTAAGAGGAGCAGGAAAAAGCAAAAAATTTCAGAATTGCACCTTGCAATGCGGAGAAATTACTGTTTGTGCATTTACAATATTCACTGATTTTTGCCATTGAAAAACGTCCAGAAATGATTGAAGCTACTGACTGAATGAAAGGAGCTGGCATCTCACTCTCTTTGAATCTTCTTTATCATGCTAAGAGGAGCAGGAAAAAGCAAAAAATTTCAGAATTGCACCTTGCAATGCGGAGAAATTACTGTTTGTGCATTTACAATATTCATTGATTTTTGCCATTGAAAAACGTCCAGAAATGATTGAAGCTACTGACTGAATGAAAGGAGCTGGCATCTCACTCTCTTTGAATCTTCTTTATCATGCTAAGAGGAGCAGGAAAAAGCAAAAAATTTCAGAATTGCACCTTGCAATGCGGAGAAATTACTGTTTGTGCATTTACAATATTCATTAATTTTTGCCATTGAAAAACTTCCAGAAATGATTGAAGCTACTGACTGAATGAAAGGAGCTGGCATCTCACTCTCTTTGAATCTTCTTTATCATGCTAAGAGGAGCAGGAAAAAGCAAAAAATTTCAGAATTGCACCTTGCAATGCGGAGAAATTACTGTTTGTGCATTTACAATATTCATTGATTTTTGCCATTGAAAAACGTCCAGAAATGATTGAAGCTACTGACTGAATGAAAGGAGCTGGCATCTCACTCTCTTTGAATCTTCTTTATCATGCTAAGAGGAGCAGGAAAAAGCAAAAAATTTCAGAATTGCACCTTGCAATGCGGAGAAATTACTCTTTGTGCATTTACAATATTCATTGATTTTTGCCATTGAAAAACTTCCAGAAATGATTGAAGCTACTGACTGAATGAAAGGAGCTGGCATCTCACTCTCTTTGAATCTTCTTTATCATGCTAAGAGGAGCAGGAAAAAGCAAAAAATTTCAGAATTGCACCTTGCAATGCGGAGAAATTACTGTTTGTGCATTTACAATATTCATTGATTTTTGCCATTGAAAAACGTCCAGAAATGATTGAAGCTACTGACTGAATGAAAGGAGCTGGCATCTCACTCTCTTTGAATCTTCTTTATCATGCTAAGAGGAGCAGGAAAAAGCAAAAAATTTCAGAATTGCACCTTGCAATGCGGAGAAATTACTGTTTGTGCATTTACAATATTCATTGATTTTTGCCATTGAAAAACATCATGTTATTCATATACCAGAAATGTTTGAAGCTACTGACTGAATGAAAGGAGCTGGCATCTCACTCTCTTTGAATCTTCTTTATCATGCTAAGAGGAGCAGGAAAAAGCAAAAAATTTCAGAATTGCACCTTGCAATGCGGAGAAATTACTGTTTGTGCATTTACAATATTCATTGATTTTTGCCATTGAAAAACGTCCAGAAATGATTGAAGCTACTGACTGAATGAAAGGAGCTGGCATCTCACTCTCTTTGAATCTTCTTTATCATGCTAAGAGGAGCAGGAAAAAGCAAAAAATTTCAGAATTGCACCTTGCAATGCGGAGAAATTACTGTTTGTGCATTTACAATATTCATTGATTTTTGCCATTGAAAAACATCATGTTATTCATATACCAGAAACGTTTGAAGCTACTGACTGAATGAAAGGAGCTGGCATCTCACTCTCTTTGAATCTTCTTTATCATGCTAAGAGGAGCAGGAAAAAGCAAAAAATTTCAGAATTGCACCTTGCAATGCGGAGAAATTACTGTTTGTGCATTTACAATATTCACTGATTTTTGCCATTGAAAAACGTCCAGAAATGATTGAAGCTACTGACTGAATGAAAGGAGCTGGCATCTCACTCTCTTTGAATCTTCTTTATCATGCTAAGAGGAGCAGGAGAAAGCAAAAAATTTCAGAATTGCACCTTGCAATGCGGAGAAATTACTGTTTGTGCATTTACAATATTCATTGATTTTTGCCATTGAAAAACGTCCAGAAATGATTGAAGCTACTGACTGAATGAAAGGAGCTGGCATCTCACTCTCTTTGAATCTTCTTTATCATGCTAAGAGGAGCAGGAAAAAGCAAAAAATTTCAGAATTGCACCTTGCAATGCGGAGAAATTACTGTTTGTGCATTTACAATATTCATTAATTTTTGCCATTGAAAAACTTCCAGAAATGATTGAAGCTACTGACTGAATGAAAGGAGCTGGCATCTCACTCTCTTTGAATCTTCTTTATCATGCTAAGAGGAGCAGGAAAAAGCAAAAAATTTCAGAATTGCACCTTGGAATGCGGAGAAATTACTGTTTGTGCATTTACAATATTCATTGATTTTTGCCATTGAAAAACGTCCAGAAATGATTGAAGCTACTGACTGAATGAAAGGAGCTGGCATCTCACTCTCTTTGAATCTTCTTTATCATGCTAAGAGGAGCAGGAAAAAGCAAAAAATTTCAGAATTGCACCTTGCAATGCGGAGAAATTACTGTTTGTGCATTTACAATATTCATTGATTTTTGCCATTGAAAAACTTCCAGAAATGATTGAAGCTACTGACTGAATGAAAGGAGCTGGCATCTCACTCTCTTTGAATCTTATTTATCATGCTAAGAGGAGCAGGAAAAAGCAAAAAATTTCAGAATTGCACCTTGCAATGCGGAAAAATTACTGTTTGTGCATTTACAATATTCATTGATTTTTGCCATTGAAAAACATCATGTTATTCATATATCAGAAATGTTTGAAGCTACTGACTGAATGATAGGAGCTGGCATCTCACTCTCTTTGAATCTTCTTTATCATGCTAAGAGGAGCAGGAAAAAGCAAAAAATTTCAGAATTGCACCTTGCAATGCGGATAAATTACTGTTTGTGCATTTACAATATTCATTGATTTTTGCCATTGAAAAACATCATGTTATTCATATACCAGAAATGATTGAAGCTACTGACTGAATGAAAGGAGCTGGCATCTCACTCTCTTTGAATCTTCTTTATCATGCTAAGAGGAGCAGGAAAAAGCAAAAAATTTCAGAATTGCACCTTGCAATGCGGAGAAATTACTGTTTGTGCATTTACAATATTCATTGATTTTTACCATTGAAAAACATCATGTTATTCATATACCAGAAATGTTTGAAGCTACTGACTGAATGAAAGGAGCTGGCATCTCACTCTCTTTGAATCTCTTTATCATGCTAAGAGGAGCAGGAAAAAGCAAAAAGTTTCAGAATTGCACCTTGCAATGCGGAGAAATTACTGTTTGTGCATTTACAATATTCATTGATTTTTGCCATTGAAAAACGTCCAGAAATGATTGAAGCTACTGACTGAATGAAAGGAGCTGGCATCTCACTCTCTTTGAATCTTCTTTATCATGCTAAGAGGAGCAGGAAAAAGCAAAAAATTTCAGAATTGCACCTTGCAATGCGGAGAAATTACTGTTTGTGCATTTACAATATTCATTGATTTTTGCCATTGAAAAACATCATGTTATTCATATACCAGAAATGTTTGAAGCTACTGACTGAATGAAAGGAGCTGGCATCTCACTCTCTTTGAATCTTCTTTATCATGCTAAGAGGAGCAGGAAAAAGCAAAAAATTTCAGAATTGCACCTTGCAATGCGGAGAAATTACTGTTTGTGCATTTACAATATTCATTGATTTTTGCCATTGAAAAACATCATGTTATTCATATACCAGAAATGTTTGAAGCTACTGACTGAATGAAAGGAGCTGGCATCTCACTCTCTTTGAATCTTCTTTATCATGCTAAGAGGAGCAGGAAAAAGCAAAAAATTTCAGAATTGCACCTTGCAATGCGGAGAAATTACTGTTTGTGCATTTACAATATTCATTGATTTTTACCATTGAAAAACGTCCAGAAATGATTGAAGCTACTGACTGAACGAAAGGAGCTGGCATCTCACTCTCTTTGAATCTTCTTTATCATGCTAAGAGGAGCAGGAAAAAGCAAAAAATTTCAGAATTGCACCTTGCAATGCGGAGAAATTACTGTTTGTGCATTTACAATATTCATTGATTTTTGCCATTGAAAAACATCATGTTATTCATATACCAGAAATGTTTGAAGCTACTGACTGAATGAAAGGAGCTGGCATCTCACTCTCTTTGAATCTTCTTTATCATGCTAAGAGGAGCAGGAAAAAGCAAAAAATTTCAGAATTGCACCTTGCAATGCGGAGAAATTACTGTTTGTGCATTTACAATATTCATTGATTTTTGCCATTGAAAAACATCATGTTATTCATATACCAGAAATGTTTGAAGCTACTGACTGAATGAAAGGAGCTGGCATCTCACTCTCTTTGAATCTTCTTTATCATGCTAAGAGGAGCAGGAAAAAGCAAAAAATTTCAGAATTGCACCTTGCAATGCGGATAAATTACTCTTTGCGCATTTACAATATTCATTGATTTTTGCCATTGAAAAACATCATGTTATTCATATACCAGAAATGTTTGAAGCTACTGACTGAATGAAAGGAGCTGGCATCTCACTCTCTTTGAATCTTCTTTATCATGCTAAGAGGAGCAGGAAAAAGCAAAAAATTTCAGAATTGCACCTTGCAATGCGGAGAAATTACTGTTTGTGCATTTACAATATTCATTGATTTTTGCCATTGAAAAACATCATGTTATTCATATACCAGAAATGATTGAAGCTACTGACTGAATGAAAGTAGCTGGCATCTCACTCTCTTTGAATCTTCTTTATCATGCTAAGAGGAGCAGGAAAAAGCAAAAAATTTCAGAATTGCACCTTGCAATGCGGAGAAATTACTGTTTGTGCATTTACAATATCCATTGATTTTTGCAATTGAAAAACGTCCAGAAATGTTTGAAGCTACTGACTGAATGAAAGGAGCTGGCATCTCACTCTCTTTGAATCTTCTTTATCATGCTAAGAGGAGCAGGAAAAAGCAAAAAATTTCAGAATTGCACCTTGCAATGCGGAGAAATTACTGTTTGTGCATTTACAATATTCATTGATTTTTGCCATTGAAAAACATCATGTTATTCATATACCAGAAATGTTTGAAGCTACTGACTGAATGAAAGGAGCTGGCATCTCACTCTCTTTGAATCTTCTTTATCATGCTAAGAGGAGCAGGAAAAAGCAAAAAATTTCAGAATTGCACCTTGCAATGCGGAGAAATTACTGTTTGTGCATTTACAATATTCATTGATTTTTGCCATTGAAAAACGTCCAGAAATGATTGAAGCTACTGACTGAATGAAAGGAGCTGGCATCTCACTCTCTTTGAATCTTCTTTATCATGCTAAGAGGAGCAGGAAAAAGCAAAAAATTTCAGAATTGCACCTTGCAATGCGGAGAAATTACTGTTTGTGCATTTACAATATTCATTGATTTTTGCCATTGAAAAACATCATGTTATTCATATACCAGAAATGTTTGAAGCTACTGACTGAATGAAAGGAGCTGGCATCTCACTCTCTTTGAATCTTCTTTATCATGCTAAGAGGAGCAGGAAAAAGCAAAAAATTTCAGAATTGCACCTTGCAATGCGGAGAAATTACTGTTTGTGCATTTACAATATTCATTGATTTTTGCCATTGAAAAACGTCCAGAAATGATTGAAGCTACTGACTGAATGAAAGGAGCTGGCATCTCACTCTCTTTGAATCTTCTTTATCATGCTAAGAGGAGCAGGAAAAAGCAAAAAATTTCAGAATTGCACCTTGCAATGCGGAGAAATTACAGTTTGTGCATTTACAATATTCATTGATTTTTGCCATTGAAAAACTTCCAGAAATGATTGAAGCTACTGACTGAATGAAAGGAGCTGGCATCTCACTCTCTTTGAATCTTCTTTATCATGCTAAGAGGAGCAGGAAAAAGCAAAAAATTTCAGAATTGCACCTTGCAATGCGGAGAAATTACTGTTTGTGCATTTACAATATTCATTGATTTTTGACATTGAAAAACGTCCAGAAATGATTGAAGCTACTGACTGAATGAAAGGAGCTGGCATCTCACTCTCTTTGAATCTTCTTTATCATGCTAAGAGGAGCAGGAAAAAGCAAAAAATTTCAGAATTGCACCTTGCAATGCGGAGAAATTACTGTTTGTGCATTTACAATATTCATTGATTTTTGCCATTGAAAAACATGTTATTCATATACCAGAAATGTTTGAAGCTACTGACTGAATGAAAGGAGCTGGCACCTCACTCTCTTTGAATCTTCTTTATCATGATAAGAGGAGCAGGAAAAAGCAAAAAATTTCAGAATTGCACCTTGCAATGCGGAGAAATTACTGTTTGTGCATTTACAATATTCATTGATTTTTGCCATTGAAAAACGTCCAGAAATGATTGAACCTAGTGACTGAATGAAAGGAGCTGGCATCTCACTCTCTTTGAATCTTCTTTATCATGCTAAGAGGAGCAGGAAAAAGCAAAAAATTTCAGAATTGCACCTTGCAATGCGGAGAAATTACTGTTTGTGCATTTACAATATTCATTGATTTTTGCCATTGAAAAACGTCCAGAAATGATTGAAGCTACTGACTGAATGAAAGGAGCTGGCATCTCACTCTCTTTGAATCTTCTTTATCATGCTAAGAGGAGCAGGAAAAAGCAAAAAATTTCAGAATTGCGCCTTGCAATGCGGAGAAATTACTGTTTGTGCATTTACAAAATTCATTGATTTTTGCCATTGAAAAACATCATGTTATTCATTTACCAGAAATGATTGAAGCTACTGACTGAATGAAAGGAGCTGGCATCTCACTCTCTTTGAATCTTCTTTATCATGCTAAGAGGAGCAGGAAAAAGCTAAAAATTTCAGAATTGCACCTTGCAATGCGGAGAAATTAGTTTATGCATTTACAATATTCATTGATTTTTGCCATTGAAAAACGTCCAGAAATGATTGAAGCTACTGACTGAATGAAAGGAGCTGGCATCTCACTCTCTTTGAATCTTCTTTATCATGCTAAGAGGAGCAGGAAAAAGCAAAAAATTTCAGAATTGCACCTTGCAATGCGGAGAAATTACTGTTTGTGCATTTACAATATTCATTGATTTTTGCCATTGAAAAACATCATGTTATTCATATACCAGAAATGATTGAAGCTACTGACTGAATGAAAGGAGCTGGCATCTCACTCTCTTTGAATCTTCTTTACCATGCTAAGAGGAGCAGGAAAAAGTAAAAAATTTCAGAATTGCACCTTGCAATGCGGAGAAATTACTGTTTGTGCATTTACAATATTCATTGATTTTTGCCATTGAAAAACGTCCAGAAATGATTGAAGCTACTGACTGAATGAAAGAAGCTGGCATCTCACTCTCTTTGAATCTTCTTTATCATGCTAAGAGGAGCAGGAAAAAGCAAAAAATTTCAGAATTGCACCTTGCAATGCGGAGAAATTACTGTTTGTGCATTTACAATATTCATTGATTTTTGCCATTGAAAAACATCATGTTATTCATATACCAGAAATGTTTGAAGCTACTGACTGAATGAAAGGAGCTGGCATCTCACTCTCTTTGAATCTTCTTTATCATGCTAAGAGGAGCAGGAAAAAGCAAAAAATTTCAGAATTGCACCTTGCAATGCGGAGAAATTACTGTTTGTGCATTTACAATATTCATTGATTTTTGCCATTGAAAAACGTCCAGAAATGATTGAAGCTACTGACTGAATGAAAGGAGCTGGCATCTCACTCTCTTTGAATCTTCTTTATCATGCTAAGAGGAGCAGGAAAAAGCAAAAAATTTCAGAATTGCACCTTGCAATGCGGAGAAATTACAGTTTGTGCATTTACAATATTCATTGATTTTTGCCATTGAAAAACTTCCAGAAATGATTGAAGCTACTGACTGAATGAAAGGAGCTGGCATCTCACTCTCTTTGAATCTTCTTTATCATGCTAAGAGGAGCAGGAAAAAGCAAAAAATTTCAGAATTGCACCTTGCAATGCGGAGAAATTACTGTTTGTGCATTTGCAATATTCATTGATTTTTGACATTGAAAAACGTCCAGAAATGATTGAAGCTACTGACTGAATGAAAGGAGCTGGCATCTCACTCTCTTTGAATCTTCTTTATCATGCTAAGAGGAGCAGGAAAAAGCAAAAAATTTCAGAATTGCACCTTGCAATGCGGAGAAATTACTGTTTGTGCATTTACAATATTCATTGATTTTTGCCATTGAAAAACATGTTATTCATATACCAGAAATGTTTGAAGCTACTGACTGAATGAAAGGAGCTGGCACCTCACTCTCTTTGAATCTTCTTTATCATGATAAGAGGAGCAGGAAAAAGCAAAAAATTTCAGAATTGCACCTTGCAATGCGGAGAAATTACTGTTTGTGCATTTACAATATTCATTGATTTTTGCCATTGAAAAACGTCCAGAAATGATTGAACCTAGTGACTGAATGAAAGGAGCTGGCATCTCACTCTCTTTGAATCTTCTTTATCATGCTAAGAGGAGCAGGAAAAAGCAAAAAATTTCAGAATTGCACCTTGCAATGCGGAGAAATTACTGTTTGTGCATTTACAATATTCATTGATTTTTGCCATTGAAAAACATCATGTTATTCATATACCAGAAATGTTTGAAGCTACTGACTGAATGAAAGGAGCTGGCATCTCACTCTCTTTGAATCTTCTTTATCATGCTAAGAGGAGCAGGAAAAAGCAAAAAATTTCAGAATTGCACCTTGCAATGCGGAGAAATTACTGTTTGTGCATTTACAATATTCATTGATTTTTGCCATTGAAAAACATCATGTTATTCATATACCAGAAATGTTTGAAGCTACTGACTGAATGAAAGGAGCTGGCATCTCACTCTCTTTGAATCTTCTTTATCATGCTAAGAGGAGCAGGAAAAAGCAAAAAATTTCAGAATTGCACCTTGCAATGCGGATAAATTACTCTTTGCGCATTTACAATATTCATTGATTTTTGCCATTGAAAAACATCATGTTATTCATATACCAGAAATGTTTGAAGCTACTGACTGAATGAAAGGAGCTGGCATCTCACTCTCTTTGAATCTTCTTTATCATGCTAAGAGGAGCAGGAAAAAGCAAAAAATTTCAGAATTGCACCTTGCAATGCGGAGAAATTACTGTTTGTGCATTTACAATATTCATTGATTTTTGCCATTGAAAAACATCATGTTATTCATATACCAGAAATGATTGAAGCTACTGACTGAATGAAAGTAGCTGGCATCTCACTCTCTTTGAATCTTCTTTATCATGCTAAGAGGAGCAGGAAAAAGCAAAAAATTTCAGAATTGCACCTTGCAATGCGGAGAAATTACTGTTTGTGCATTTACAATATCCATTGATTTTTGCAATTGAAAAACGTCCAGAAATGTTTGAAGCTACTGACTGAATGAAAGGAGCTGGCATCTCACTCTCTTTGAATCTTCTTTATCATGCTAAGAGGAGCAGGAAAAAGCAAAAAATTTCAGAATTGCACCTTGCAATGCGGAGAAATTACTGTTTGTGCATTTACAATATTCATTGATTTTTGCCATTGAAAAACATCATGTTATTCATATACCAGAAATGTTTGAAGCTACTGACTGAATGAAAGGAGCTGGCATCTCACTCTCTTTGAATCTTCTTTATCATGCTAAGAGGAGCAGGAAAAAGCAAAAAATTTCAGAATTGCACCTTGCAATGCGGAGAAATTACTGTTTGTGCATTTACAATATTCATTGATTTTTGCCATTGAAAAACGTCCAGAAATGATTGAAGCTACTGACTGAATGAAAGGAGCTGGCATCTCACTCTCTTTGAATCTTCTTTATCATGCTAAGAGGAGCAGGAAAAAGCAAAAAATTTCAGAATTGCACCTTGCAATGCGGAGAAATTACTGTTTGTGCATTTACAATATTCATTGATTTTTGCCATTGAAAAACATCATGTTATTCATATACCAGAAATGTTTGAAGCTACTGACTGAATGAAAGGAGCTGGCATCTCACTCTCTTTGAATCTTCTTTATCATGCTAAGAGGAGCAGGAAAAAGCAAAAAATTTCAGAATTGCACCTTGCAATGCGGAGAAATTACTGTTTGTGCATTTACAATATTCATTGATTTTTGCCATTGAAAAACGTCCAGAAATGATTGAAGCTACTGACTGAATGAAAGGAGCTGGCATCTCACTCTCTTTGAATCTTCTTTATCATGCTAAGAGGAGCAGGAAAAAGCAAAAAATTTCAGAATTGCACCTTGCAATGCGGAGAAATTACAGTTTGTGCATTTACAATATTCATTGATTTTTGCCATTGAAAAACTTCCAGAAATGATTGAAGCTACTGACTGAATGAAAGGAGCTGGCATCTCACTCTCTTTGAATCTTCTTTATCATGCTAAGAGGAGCAGGAAAAAGCAAAAAATTTCAGAATTGCACCTTGCAATGCGGAGAAATTACTGTTTGTGCATTTACAATATTCATTGATTTTTGACATTGAAAAACGTCCAGAAATGATTGAAGCTACTGACTGAATGAAAGGAGCTGGCATCTCACTCTCTTTGAATCTTCTTTATCATGCTAAGAGGAGCAGGAAAAAGCAAAAAATTTCAGAATTGCACCTTGCAATGCGGAGAAATTACTGTTTGTGCATTTACAATATTCATTGATTTTTGCCATTGAAAAACATGTTATTCATATACCAGAAATGTTTGAAGCTACTGACTGAATGAAAGGAGCTGGCACCTCACTCTCTTTGAATCTTCTTTATCATGATAAGAGGAGCAGGAAAAAGCAAAAAATTTCAGAATTGCACCTTGCAATGCGGAGAAATTACTGTTTGTGCATTTACAATATTCATTGATTTTTGCCATTGAAAAACGTCCAGAAATGATTGAACCTAGTGACTGAATGAAAGGAGCTGGCATCTCACTCTCTTTGAATCTTCTTTATCATGCTAAGAGGAGCAGGAAAAAGCAAAAAATTTCAGAATTGCACCTTGCAATGCGGAGAAATTACTGTTTGTGCATTTACAATATTCATTGATTTTTGCCATTGAAAAACGTCCAGAAATGATTGAAGCTACTGACTGAATGAAAGGAGCTGGCATCTCACTCTCTTTGAATCTTCTTTATCATGCTAAGAGGAGCAGGAAAAAGCAAAAAATTTCAGAATTGCGCCTTGCAATGCGGAGAAATTACTGTTTGTGCATTTACAAAATTCATTGATTTTTGCCATTGAAAAACATCATGTTATTCATTTACCAGAAATGATTGAAGCTACTGACTGAATGAAAGGAGCTGGCATCTCACTCTCTTTGAATCTTCTTTATCATGCTAAGAGGAGCAGGAAAAAGCTAAAAATTTCAGAATTGCACCTTGCAATGCGGAGAAATTAGTTTATGCATTTACAATATTCATTGATTTTTGCCATTGAAAAACGTCCAGAAATGATTGAAGCTACTGACTGAATGAAAGGAGCTGGCATCTCACTCTCTTTGAATCTTCTTTATCATGCTAAGAGGAGCAGGAAAAAGCAAAAAATTTCAGAATTGCACCTTGCAATGCGGAGAAATTACTGTTTGTGCATTTACAATATTCATTGATTTTTGCCATTGAAAAACATCATGTTATTCATATACCAGAAATGATTGAAGCTACTGACTGAATGAAAGGAGCTGGCATCTCACTCTCTTTGAATCTTCTTTACCATGCTAAGAGGAGCAGGAAAAAGTAAAAAATTTCAGAATTGCACCTTGCAATGCGGAGAAATTACTGTTTGTGCATTTACAATATTCATTGATTTTTGCCATTGAAAAACGTCCAGAAATGATTGAAGCTACTGACTGAATGAAAGAAGCTGGCATCTCACTCTCTTTGAATCTTCTTTATCATGCTAAGAGGAGCAGGAAAAAGCAAAAAATTTCAGAATTGCACCTTGCAATGCGGAGAAATTACTGTTTGTGCATTTACAATATTCATTGATTTTTGCCATTGAAAAACATCATGTTATTCATATACCAGAAATGTTTGAAGCTACTGACTGAATGAAAGGAGCTGGCATCTCACTCTCTTTGAATCTTCTTTATCATGCTAAGAGGAGCAGGAAAAAGCAAAAAATTTCAGAATTGCACCTTGCAATGCGGAGAAATTACTGTTTGTGCATTTACAATATTCATTGATTTTTGCCATTGAAAAACGTCCAGAAATGATTGAAGCTACTGACTGAATGAAAGGAGCTGGCATCTCACTCTCTTTGAATCTTCTTTATCATGCTAAGAGGAGCAGGAAAAAGCAAAAAATTTCAGAATTGCACCTTGCAATGCGGAGAAATTACAGTTTGTGCATTTACAATATTCATTGATTTTTGCCATTGAAAAACTTCCAGAAATGATTGAAGCTACTGACTGAATGAAAGGAGCTGGCATCTCACTCTCTTTGAATCTTCTTTATCATGCTAAGAGGAGCAGGAAAAAGCAAAAAATTTCAGAATTGCACCTTGCAATGCGGAGAAATTACTGTTTGTGCATTTGCAATATTCATTGATTTTTGACATTGAAAAACGTCCAGAAATGATTGAAGCTACTGACTGAATGAAAGGAGCTGGCATCTCACTCTCTTTGAATCTTCTTTATCATGCTAAGAGGAGCAGGAAAAAGCAAAAAATTTCAGAATTGCACCTTGCAATGCGGAGAAATTACTGTTTGTGCATTTACAATATTCATTGATTTTTGCCATTGAAAAACATGTTATTCATATACCAGAAATGTTTGAAGCTACTGACTGAATGAAAGGAGCTGGCACCTCACTCTCTTTGAATCTTCTTTATCATGATAAGAGGAGCAGGAAAAAGCAAAAAATTTCAGAATTGCACCTTGCAATGCGGAGAAATTACTGTTTGTGCATTTACAATATTCATTGATTTTTGCCATTGAAAAACGTCCAGAAATGATTGAACCTAGTGACTGAATGAAAGGAGCTGGCATCTCACTCTCTTTGAATCTTCTTTATCATGCTAAGAGGAGCAGGAAAAAGCAAAAAATTTCAGAATTGCACCTTGCAATGCGGAGAAATTACTGTTTGTGCATTTACAATATTCATTGATTTTTGCCATTGAAAAACGTCCAGAAATGATTGAAGCTACTGACTGAATGAAAGGAGCTGGCATCTCACTCTCTTTGAATCTTCTTTATCATGCTAAGAGGAGCAGGAAAAAGCAAAAAATTTCAGAATTGCGCCTTGCAATGCGGAGAAATTACTGTTTGTGCATTTACAAAATTCATTGATTTTTGCCATTGAAAAACATCATGTTATTCATTTACCAGAAATGATTGAAGCTACTGACTGAATGAAAGGAGCTGGCATCTCACTCTCTTTGAATCTTCTTTATCATGCTAAGAGGAGCAGGAAAAAGCAAAAAATTTCAGAATTGCACCTTGCAATGCGGAGAAATTAGTTTATGCATTTACAATATTCATTGATTTTTGCCATTGAAAAACGTCCAGAAATGATTGAAGCTACTGACTGAATGAAAGGAGCTGGCATCTCACTCTCTTTGAATCTTCTTTATCATGCTAAGAGGAGCAGGAAAAAGCAAAAAATTTCAGAATTGCACCTTGCAATGCGGAGAAATTACTGTTTGTGCATTTACAATATTCATTGATTTTTGCCATTGAAAAACATCATGTTATTCATATACCAGAAATGATTGAAGCTACTGACTGAATGAAAGGAGCTGGCATCTCACTCTCTTTGAATCTTCTTTACCATGCTAAGAGGAGCAGGAAAAAGTAAAAAATTTCAGAATTGCACCTTGCAATGCGGAGAAATTACTGTTTGTGCATTTACAATATTCATTGATTTTTGCCATTGAAAAACGTCCAGAAATGATTGAAGCTACTGACTGAATGAAAGGAGCTGGCATCTCACTCTCTTTGAATCTTCTTTATCATGCTAAGAGGAGCAGGAAAAAGCAAAAAATTTCAGAATTGCACCTTGCAATGCGGAGAAATTACTGTTTGTGCATTTACAATATTCATTGATTTTTGCCATTGAAAAACATCATGTTATTCATATACCAGAAATGTTTGAAGCTACTGACTGAATGAAAGGAGCTGGCATCTCACTCTCTTTGAATCTTCTTTATCATGCTAAGAGGAGCAGGAAAAAGCAAAAAATTTCAGAATTGCACCTTGCAATGCGGAGAAATTACTGTTTGTGCATTTACAATATTTATTGATTTTTGCCATTGAAAAACGTCCAGAAATGATTGAAGCTACTGACTGAATGAAAGGAGCTGGCATCTCACTCTCTTTGAATCTTCTTTATCATGCTAAGAGGAGCAGGAAAAAGCAAAAAATTTCAGAATTGCACCTTGCAATGCGGAGAAATTACTGTTTGTGCATTTACAATATTCATTGATTTTTGCCATTGTAAAACATCATGTTATTCATATACCAGAAATGTTTGAAGCTACTGACTGAATGAAAGGAGCTGGCATCTCACTCTCTTTGAATCTTCTTTATCATGCTAAGAGGAGCAGGAAAAAGCAAAAAATTTCAGAATTGCACCTTGCAATGCGGATAAATTACTGTTTGTGCATTTACAATATTCATTGATTTTTGCCATTGAAATATTGTAAATGCACAAACAGTAATATCTCCACATTGCAAGGTGCAATTCTGAAATTTTTTGCTTTTTCCTGCTAATCCTAGCATGATAAAGAAGATTCAAAGAGAGTGAGATGCCAGCTCCTTTCATTCAGTCAGTAGCTTCAAACATTTCTGGACGTTTTTCAATGGCAAAAATTAATGAATATTGTAAATGCACAAACAGTAATATCTCCACATTGCAAGGTGCAATTCTGAAATTTTTTGCTTTTTCCTGTTAATCCTAGCATGATAAAGAAGATTCAAAGAGAGTGAGATGCCAGCTCCTTTCATTCAGTCAGTAGCTTCAAACATTTCTGGTATATGAAAAACATGTTTTTCAATGGCAAAAATCAATGAATATTGTAAATGCACAAACAGTAATATCTCCACATTGCAAGGTGCAATTCTGAAATGTTTTGCTTTTTCCTGCTAATCCTAGCATGATAAAGAAGATTCAAAGAGAGTGAGATGCCAGCTCCTTTCATTCAGTCAGTAGCTTCAAACATTTCTGGTATATGAAAAACATGTTTTTCAATGGCAAAAATCAATGAATATTGTAAATGCACAAACAGTAATATCTCCACATTGCAAGGTGCAATTCTGAAATTTTTTGCTTTTTCCTGCTAATCCTAGCATGATAAAGAAGATTCAAAGAGAGTGAGATGCCAGCTCCTTTCATTCAGTCAGTAGCTTCAAACATTTCTGGTATATGAAAAACATGTTTTTCAATGGCAAAAATCAATGAATATTGTAAATGCACAAACAGTAATATCTCCACATTGCAAGGTGCAATTCTGAAATTTTTAGCTTTTTCCTGTTAATCCTAGCATGATAAAGAAGATTCAAAGAGAGTGAGATGCCAGCTCCTTTCATTCAGTCAGTAGCTTCAAACATTTCTGGTATATGAAAAACATGTTTTTCAATGGCAAAAATCAATGAATATTGTAAATGCACAAACAGTAATATCTCCACATTGCAAGGTGCAATTCTGAAATTTTTTGCTTTTTCCTGCTAATCCTAGCATGATAAAGAAGATTCAAAGAGAGTGAGATGCCAGCTCCTTTCATTCAGTCAGTAGCTTCAAACATTTCTGGACGTTTTTCAATGGCAAAAATCAATGAATATTGTAAATGCACAAACAGTAATATCTCCACATTGCAAGGTGCAATTCTGAAATTTTTTGCTTTTTCCTGTTAATCCTAGCATGATAAAGAAGATTCAAAGAGAGTGAGATGCCAGCTCCTTTCATTCAGTCAGTAGCTTCAAACATTTCTGGTATATGAAAAACATGTTTTTCAATGGCAAAAATCAATGAATATTGTAAATGCACAAACAGTAATATCTCCACATTGCAAGGTGCAATTCTGAAATTTTTTGCTTTTTCCTGTTAATCCTAGCATGATAACGAAGATTCAGAGTGAGATGCCAGCTCCTTTCATTCAGTCAGTAGCTTCAAACATTTCTGGTATATGAAAAACATGTTTTTCAATGGCAAAAATCAATGAATATTGTAAATGCACAAACAGTAATATCTCCACATTGCAAGGTGCAATTCTGAAATTTTTTGCTTTTTCCTGCTAATCCTAGCATGATAAAGAAGATTCAAAGAGAGTGAGATGCCAGCTCCTTTCATTCAGTCAGTAGCTTCAAACATTTCTGGTATATGAAAAACGTTTTTCAATGGCAAAAATCAATGAATATTGTAAATGCACAAACAGTAATATCTCCACAATGCAAGGTGCAATTCTGAAATTTTTTGCTTTTTCCTGCTAATCCTAGCATGATAAAGAAGATTCAAAGAGAGTGAGATGCCAGCTCCTTTCATTCAGTCAGTAGCTTCAAACATTTCTGGTATATGAAAAACATGTTTTTCAATGGCAAAAATCAATGAATATTGTAAATGCACAAACAGTAATATCTCCACATTGCAAGGTGCAATTCTGAAATTTTTAGCTTTTTCCTGTTAATCCTAGCATGATAAAGAAGATTCAAAGAGAGTGAGATGCCAGCTCCTTTCATTCAGTCAGTAGCTTCAAACATTTCTGGACGTTTTTCAATGGCTAAAATCAATGAATATTGTAAATGCACAAACAGTAATATCTCCACATTGCAAGGTGCAATTCTGAAATTTTTTGCTTTTTCCTGTTAATCCTAGCATGATAAAGAAGATTCAAAGAGAGTGAGATGCCAGCTCCTTTCATTCAGTCAGTAGCTTCAAACATTTCTGGTATATGAAAAACATGTTTTTCAATGGCAAAAATCAATGAATATTGTAAATGCACAAACAGTAATATCTCCACATTGCAAGGTGCAATTCTGAAATTTTTTGCTTTTTCCTGCTAATCCTAGCATGATAAAGAAGATTCAAAGAGAGTGAGATGCCAGCTCCTTTCATTCAGTCAGTAGCTTCAAACATTTCTGGTATATGAAAAACATGTTTTTCAATGGCAAAAATCAATGAATATTGTAAATGCACAAACAGTAATATCTCCACATTGCAAGGTGCAATTCTGAAATTTTTTGCTTTTTCCTGCTAATCCTAGCATGATAAAGAAGATTCAAAGAGAGTGAGATGCCAGCTCCTTTCATTCAGTCAGTAGCTTCAAACATTTCTGGACGTTTTTCAATGGCAAAAATCAATGAAAATTGTAAATGCACAAACAGTAATATCTCCACATTGCAAGGTGCAATTCTGAAATTTTTTGCTTTTTCCTGTTAATCCTAGCATGATAAAGAAGATTCAAAGAGAGTGAGATGCCAGCTCCTTTCATTCAGTCAGTAGCTTCAAACATTTCTGGAATATGAAAAACATGTTTTTCAATGGCAAAAATCAATGAATATTGTAAATGCACAAACAGTAATATCTCCACATTTCAAGGTGCAATTCTGAAATTTTTTGATTTTTCCTGTTAATCCTAGCATGATAAAGAAGATTCAAAGAGAGTGAGATGCCAGCTCCTTTCATTCAGTCAGTAGCTTCAAACATTTCTGGTATATGAAAAACATGTTTTTCAATGGCAAAAATCAATGAATATTGTAAATGCACAAACAGTAATATCTCCACATTGCAAGGTGCAATTCTGAAATTTTTTGCTTTTTCCTGCTAATCCTAGCATGATAAAGAAGATTCAAAGAGAGTGAGATGCCAGCTCCTTTCATTCAGTCAGTAGCTTCAAACATTTCTGGACGTTTTTCAATGGCAAAAATCAATGAATATTGTAAATGCACAAACAGTAATATCTCCACATTGCAAGGTGCAATTCTGAAATTTTTTGCTTTTTCCTGTTAATCCTAGCATGATAAAGAAGATTCAAAGAGAGTGAGATGCCAGCTCCTTTCATTCAGTCAGTAGCTTCAAACATTTCTGGTATATGAAAAACATGTTTTTCAATGGCAAAAATCAATGAATATTGTAAATGCACAAACAGTAATATCTCCACATTGCAAGGTGCAATTCTGAAATTTTTTGCTTTTTCCTGTTAATCCTAGCATGATAAAGAAGATTCAAAGAGAGTGAGATGCCAGCTCCTTTCATTCAGTCAGTAGCTTCAAACATTTCTGGTATATGAAAAACATGTTTTTCAATGGCAAAAATCAATGAATATTGTAAATGCACAAACAGTAATATCTCCACATTGCAAGGTGCAATTCTGAAATTTTTTGCTTTTTCCTGCTAATCCTAGCATGATAAAGAAGATTCAAAGAGAGTGAGATGCCAGCTCCTTTCATTCAGTCAGTAGCTTCAAACATTTCTGGACGTTTTTCAATGGCAAAAATCAATGAATATTGTAAATGCACAAACAGTAATATCTCCACATTGCAAGGTGCAATTCTGAAATTTTTTGCTTTTTCCTGTTAATCCTAGCATGATAAAGAAGATTCAAAGAGAGTGAGATGCCAGCTCCTTTCATTCAGTCAGTAGCTTCAAACATTTCTGGTATATGAAAAACGTTTTTCAATGGCAAAAATCAATGAATATTGTAAATGCACAAACAGTAATATCTCCACATT
The DNA here is from genome assembly GCF_046119375.1 of Phyllobates terribilis. Lineage (NCBI taxonomy): Eukaryota > Metazoa > Chordata > Amphibia > Anura > Dendrobatidae > Phyllobates > Phyllobates terribilis. Next base: position 314,907 of record NW_027363756.1, read on the forward strand.
GCAAGGTGCAATTCTGAATTTTGCTTTTTCCTGCTAATCCTAGCATGATAAAGAAGATTCAAAGAGAGTGAGATGCCAGCTCCTTTCATTCAGTCAGTAGCTTCAAACATTTCTGGACGTTTTTCAATGGCAAAAATCAATGAATATTGTAAATGCACAAACAGTAATATCTCCACATTGCAAGGTGCAATTCTGAAATTTTTTGCTTTTTCCTGTTAATCCTAGCATGATAAAGAAGATTCAAAGAGAGTGAGATGCCAGCTCCTTTCATTCAGTCAGTAGCTTCAAACATTTCTGGAATATGAAAAACATGTTTTTCAATGGCAAAAATCAATGAATATTGTAAATGCACAAACAGTAATATCTCCACATTGCAAGGTGCAATTCTGAAATTTTTTGATTTTTCCCGTTAATCCTAGCATGATAAAGAAGATTCAAAGAGAGTGAGATGCCAGCTCCTTTCATTCAGTCAGTAGCTTCAAACATTTCTGGTATATGAAAAACATGTTTTTCAATGGCAAAAATCAATGAATATTGTAAATGCACAAACAGTAATATCTCCACATTGCAAGGTGCAATTCTGAAATTTTTTGCTTTTTCCTGCTAATCCTAGCATGATAAAGAAGATTCAAAGAGAGTGAGATGCCAGCTCCTTTCATTCAGTCAGTAGCTTCAAACATTTCTGGTATATGAAAAACATGTTTTTCAATGGCAAAAATCAATGAATATTGTAAATGCACAAACAGTAATATCTCCACATTGCAAGGTGCAATTCTGAAATTTTTTGCTTTTTCCTGCTAATCCTAGCATGATAAAGAAGATTCAAAGAGAGTGAGATGCCAGCTCCTTTCATTCAGTCAGTAGCTTCAAACATTTCTGGATGTTTTTCAATGGCAAAAATCAATGAATATTGTAAATGCACAAACAGTAATATCTCCACATTGCAAGGTGCAATTCTGAAATTTTTTGCTTTTTCCTGTTAATCCTAGCATGATAAAGAAGATTCAAAGAGAGTGAGATGCCAGCTCCTTTCATTCAGTCAGTAGCTTCAAACATTTCTGGATGTTTTTCAATGGCAAAAATCAATGAATATTGTAAATGCACAAACAGTAATATCTCCACATTGCAAGGTGCAATTCTGAAATTTTTTGCTTTTTCCTGTTAATCCTAGCATGATAAAGAAGATTCAAAGAGAGTGAGATGCCAGCTCCTTTCATTCAGTCAGTAGCTTCAAACATTTCTGGTATATGAAAAACATGTTTTTCAATGGCAAAAATCAATGAATATTGTAAATGCACAAACAGTAATATCTCCACATTGCAAGGTGCAATTCTGAAATTTTTTGCTTTTTCCTGCTAATCCTAGCATGATAAAGAAGATTCAAAGAGAGTGAGATGCCAGCTCCTTTCATTCAGTCAGTAGCTTCAAACATTTCTGGACGTTTTTCAATGGCAAAAATCAATGAATATTGTAAATGCACAAACAGTAATATCTCCACATTGCAAGGTGCAATTCTGAAATTTTTTGCTTTTTCCTGTTAATCCTAGCATGATAAAGAAGATTCAAAGAGAGTGAGATGCCAGCTCCTTTCATTCAGTCAGTAGCTTCAAACATTTCTGGTATATGAAAAACATGTTTTTCAATGGCAAAAATCAATGAATATTGTAAATGCACAAACAGTAATATCTCCACATTGCAAGGTGCAATTCTGAAATTTTTTGCTTTTTCCTGTTAATCCTAACATGATAAAGAAGATTCAAAGAGAGTGAGATGCCAGCTCCTTTCATTCAGTCAGTAGCTTCAAACATTTCTGGTATATGAAAAACATGTTTTTCAATGGCAAAAATCAATGAATATTGTAAATGCACAAACAGTAATATCTCCACATTGCAAGGTGCAATTCTGAAATTTTTTGCTTTTTCCTGCTAATCCTAGCATGATAAAGAAGATTCAAAGAGAGTGAGATGCCAGCTCCTTTCATTCAGTCAGTAGCTTCAAACATTTCTGGACGTTTTTCAATGGCAAAAATCAATGAATATTGTAAATGCACAAACAGTAATATCTCCACATTGCAAGGTGCAATTCTGAAATTTTTTGCTTTTTCCTGTTAATCCTAGCATGATAAAGAAGATTCAAAGAGAGTGAGATGCCAGCTCCTTTCATTCAGTCAGTAGCTTCAAACATTTCTGGTATATGAAAAACGTTTTTCAATGGCAAAAATCAATGAATATTGTAAATGCACAAACAGTAATATCTCCACATTGCAAGGTGCAATTCTGAATTTTGCTTTTTCCTGCTAATCCTAGCATGATAAAGAAGATTCAAAGAGAGTGAGATGCCAGCTCCTTTCATTCAGTCAGTAGCTTCAAACATTTCTGGACGTTTTTCAATGGCAAAAATCAATGAATATTGTAAATGCACAAACAGTAATATCTCCACATTGCAAGGTGCAATTCTGAAATTTTTTGCTTTTTCCTGTTAATCCTAGCATGATAAAGAAGATTCAAAGAGAGTGAGATGCCAGCTCCTTTCATTCAGTCAGTAGCTTCAAACATTTCTGGAATATGAAAAACATGTTTTTCAATGGCAAAAATCAATGAATATTGTAAATGCACAAACAGTAATATCTCCACATTGCAAGGTGCAATTCTGAAATTTTTTGATTTTTCCCGTTAATCCTAGCATGATAAAGAAGATTCAAAGAGAGTGAGATGCCAGCTCCTTTCATTCAGTCAGTAGCTTCAAACATTTCTGGTATATGAAAAACATGTTTTTCAATGGCAAAAATCAATGAATATTGTAAATGCACAAACAGTAATATCTCCACATTGCAAGGTGCAATTCTGAAATTTTTTGCTTTTTCCTGCTAATCCTAGCATGATAAAGAAGATTCAAAGAGAGTGAGATGCCAGCTCCTTTCATTCAGTCAGTAGCTTCAAACATTTCTGGTATATGAAAAACATGTTTTTCAATGGCAAAAATCAATGAATATTGTAAATGCACAAACAGTAATATCTCCACATTGCAAGGTGCAATTCTGAAATTTTTTGCTTTTTCCTGCTAATCCTAGCATGATAAAGAAGATTCAAAGAGAGTGAGATGCCAGCTCCTTTCATTCAGTCAGTAGCTTCAAACATTTCTGGATGTTTTTCAATGGCAAAAATCAATGAATATTGTAAATGCACAAACAGTAATATCTCCACATTGCAAGGTGCAATTCTGAAATTTTTTGCTTTTTCCTGTTAATCCTAGCATGATAAAGAAGATTCAAAGAGAGTGAGATGCCAGCTCCTTTCATTCAGTCAGTAGCTTCAAACATTTCTGGATGTTTTTCAATGGCAAAAATCAATGAATATTGTAAATGCACAAACAGTAATATCTCCACATTGCAAGGTGCAATTCTGAAATTTTTTGCTTTTTCCTGTTAATCCTAGCATGATAAAGAAGATTCAAAGAGAGTGAGATGCCAGCTCCTTTCATTCAGTCAGTAGCTTCAAACATTTCTGGTATATGAAAAACATGTTTTTCAATGGCAAAAATCAATGAATATTGTAAATGCACAAACAGTAATATCTCCACATTGCAAGGTGCAATTCTGAAATTTTTTGCTTTTTCCTGCTAATCCTAGCATGATAAAGAAGATTCAAAGAGAGTGAGATGCCAGCTCCTTTCATTCAGTCAGTAGCTTCAAACATTTCTGGACGTTTTTCAATGGCAAAAATCAATGAATATTGTAAATGCACAAACAGTAATATCTCCACATTGCAAGGTGCAATTCTGAAATTTTTTGCTTTTTCCTGTTAATTCTAGCATGATAAAGAAGATTCAAAGAGAGTGAGATGCCAGCTCCTTTCATTCAGTCAGTAGCTTCAAACATTTCTGGTATATGAAAAACGTTTTTCAATGGCAAAAATCAATGAATATTGTAAATGCACAAACAGTAATATCTCCACATTGCAAGGTGCAATTCTGAATTTTGCTTTTTCCTGCTAATCCTAGCATGATAAAGAAGATTCAAAGAGAGTGAGATGCCAGCTCCTTTCATTCAGTCAGTAGCTTCAAACATTTCTGGACGTTTTTCAATGGCAAAAATCAATGAATATTGTAAATGCACAAACAGTAATATCTCCACATTGCAAGGTGCAATTCTGAAATTTTTTGCTTTTTCCTGTTAATCCTAGCATGATAAAGAAGATTCAAAGAGAGTGAGATGCCAGCTCCTTTCATTCAGTCAGTAGCTTCAAACATTTCTGGAATATGAAAAACATGTTTTTCAATGGCAAAAATCAATGAATATTGTAAATGCACAAACAGTAATATCTCCACATTGCAAGGTGCAATTCTGAAATTTTTTGATTTTTCCCGTTAATCCTAGCATGATAAAGAAGATTCAAAGAGAGTGAGATGCCAGCTCCTTTCATTCAGTCAGTAGCTTCAAACATTTCTGGTATATGAAAAACATGTTTTTCAATGGCAAAAATCAATGAATATTGTAAATGCACAAACAGTAATATCTCCACATTGCAAGGTGCAATTCTGAAATTTTTTGCTTTTTCCTGCTAATCCTAGCATGATAAAGAAGATTCAAAGAGAGTGAGATGCCAGCTCCTTTCATTCAGTCAGTAGCTTCAAACATTTCTGGTATATGAAAAACATGTTTTTCAATGGCAAAAATCAATGAATATTGTAAATGCACAAACAGTAATATCTCCACATTGCAAGGTGCAATTCTGAAATTTTTTGCTTTTTCCTGCTAATCCTAGCATGATAAAGAAGATTCAAAGAGAGTGAGATGCCAGCTCCTTTCATTCAGTCAGTAGCTTCAAACATTTCTGGATGTTTTTCAATGGCAAAAATCAATGAATATTGTAAATGCACAAACAGTAATATCTCCACATTGCAAGGTGCAATTCTGAAATTTTTTGCTTTTTCCTGTTAATCCTGGCATGATAAAGAAGATTCAAAGAGAGTGAGATGCCAGCTCCTTTCATTCAGTCAGTAGCTTCAAACATTTCTGGTATATGAAAAACATGTTTTTCAATGGCAAAAATCAATGAATATTGTAAATGCACAAACAGTAATATCTCCACATTGCAAGGTGCAATTCTGAAATTTTTTGCTTTTTCCTGTTAATCCTAGCATGATAAAGAAGATTCAAAGAGAGTGAGATGCCAGCTCCTTTCATTCAGTCAGTAGCTTCAAACATTTCTGGTATATGAAAAACATGTTTTTCAATGGCAAAAATCAATGAATATTGTAAATGCACAAACAGTAATATCTCCACATTGCAAGGTGCAATTCTGAAATTGTTTGCTTTTTCCTGCTAATCCTAGCATGATAAAGAAGATTCAAAGAGTGAGATGCCAGCTCCTTTCATTCAGTCAGTAGCTTCAAACATTTCTGGTATATGAAAAACATGTTTTTCAATGGCAAAAATCAATGAATATTGTAAATGCACAAACAGTAATATCTCCACATTGCAAGGTGCAATTCTGAAATTTTTTGCTTTTTCCTGTTAATCCTAGCATGATAAAGAAGATTCAAAGAGAGTGAGATGCCAGTTCCTTTCATTCAGTCAGTAGCTTCAAACATTTCTGGTATATGAAAAACATGTTTTTCAATGGCAAAAATCAATGAATATTGTAAATGCACAAACAGTAATATCTCCACATTGCAAGGTGCAATTCGGAAATTTTTTGCTTTTTCCTGCTAATCCTAGCATGATAAAGAAGATTCAAAGAGAGTGAGATGCCAGCTCCTTTCATTCAGTCAGTAGTTTCAAACATTTCTGGTATATGAATAACATGATGTTTTTCAATGGCAAAAATCAATGAATATTGTAAATGCACAAACAGTAATATCTCCACATTGCAAGGTGCAATTCTGAAATTTTTTGCTTTTTCCTGCTAATCCTAGCATGATAAAGAAGATTCAAAGAGAGTGAGATGCCAGCTCCTTTCATTCAGTCAGTAGCTTCAAACATTTCTGGACGTTTTTCAATGGCAAAAATCAATGAATATTGTAAATGCACAAACAGTAATATCTCCACATTGCAAGGTGCAATTCTGAAATTTTTTGCTTTTTCCTGTTAATCCTAGCATGATAAAGAAGATTCAAAGAGAGTGAGATGCCAGCTCCTTTCATTCAGTCAGTAGCTTCAAACATTTCTGGTATATGAAAAACATGTTTTTCAATGGCAAAAATCAATGAATATTGTAAATGCACAAACAGTAATATCTCCACATTGCAAGGTGCAATTCGGAAATTTTTTGCTTTTTCCTGCTAATCCTAGCATGATAAAGAAGATTCAAAGAGAGTGAGATGCCTGCTCCTTTCATTCAGTCAGTAGCTTCAAACATTTCTGGTATATGAATGACATGATGTTTTTCAATGGCAAAAATCAATGAATATTGTAAATGCACAAACAGTAATATCTCCACATTGCAAGGTGCAATTCTGAAATTTTTTGCTTTTTCCTGCTAATCCTAGCATGATAAAGAAGATTCAAAGAGAGTGAGATGCCAGCTCCTTTCATTCAGTCAGTAGCTTCAAACATTTCTGGACGTTTTTCAATGGCAAAAATCAATGAATATTGTAAATGCACAAACAGTAATATCTCCACATTGCAAGGTGCAATTCTGAAATTTTTTGCTTTTTCCTGTTAATCCTAGCATGATAAAGAAGATTCAAAGAGAGTGAGATGCCAGCTCCTTTCATTCAGTCAGTAGCTTCAAACATTTCTGGTATATGAAAAACATGTTTTTCAATGGCAAAAATCAATGAATATTGTAAATGCACAAACAGTAATATCTCCACATTGCAAGGTGCAATTCTGAAATTTTTTGCTTTTTCCTGCTAATCCTAGCATGATAAAGAAGATTCAAAGAGAGTGAGATGCCAGCTCCTTTCATTCAGTCAGTAGCTTCAAACATTTCTGGTATATGAAAAACATGTTTTTCAATGGCAAAAATCAATGAATATTGTAAATGCACAAACAGTAATATCTCCACATTGCAAGGTGCAATTCTGAAATTTTTAGCTTTTTCCTGTTAATCCTAGCATGATAAAGAAGATTCAAAGAGAGTGAGATGCCAGCTCCTTTCATTCAGTCAGTAGCTTCAAACATTTCTGGTATATGAAAAACATGTTTTTCAATGGCAAAAATCAATGAATATTGTAAATGCACAAACAGTAATATCTCCACATTGCAAGGTGCAATTCTGAAATTTTTTGCTTTTTCCTGCTAATCCTAGCATGATAAAGAAGATTCAAAGAGAGTGAGATGCCAGCTCCTTTCATTCAGTCAGTAGCTTCAAACATTTCTGGTATATGAAAAACATGTTTTTCAATGGCAAAAATCAATGAATATTGTAAATGCACAAACAGTAATATCTCCACATTGCAAGGTGCAATTCGGAAATTTTTTGCTTTTTCCTGCTAATCCTAGCATGATAAAGAAGATTCAAAGAGAGTGAGATGCCAGCTCCTTTCATTCAGTCAGTAGCTTCAAACATTTCTGGTATATGAATAACATGATGTTTTTCAATGGCAAAAATCAATGAATATTGTAAATGCACAAACAGTAATATCTCCACATTGCAAGGTGCAATTCTGAAATTTTTTGCTTTTTCCTGCTAATCCTAGCATGATAAAGAAGATTCAAAGAGAGTGAGATGCCAGCTCCTTTCATTCAGTCAGTAGCTTCAAACATTTCTGGACGTTTTTCAATGGCAAAAATCAATGAATATTGTAAATGCACAAACAGTAATATCTCCACATTGCAAGGTGCAATTCTGAAATTTTTTGCTTTTTCCTGTTAATCCTAGCATGATAAAGAAGATTCAAAGAGAGTGAGATGCCAGCTCCTTTCATTCAGTCAGTAGCTTCAAACATTTCTGGTATATGAAAAACATGTTTTTCAATGGCAAAAATCAATGAATATTGTAAATGCACAAACAGTAATATCTCCACATTGCAAGGTGCAATTCTGAAATTTTTTGCTTTTTCCTGCTAATCCTAGCATGATAAAGAAGATTCAAAGAGTGAGATGCCAGCTCCTTTCATTCAGTCAGTAGCTTCAAACATTTCTGGTATATGAAAAACATGTTTTTCAATGGCAAAAATCAATGAATATTGTAAATGCACAAACAGTAATATCTCCACATTGCAAGGTGCAATTCTGAAATTTTTTGCTTTTTCCTGCTAATCCTAGCATGATAAAGAAGATTCAAAGAGAGTGAGATGCCAGCTCCTTTCATTCAGTCAGTAGCTTCAAACATTTCTGGTATATGAAAAACATGTTTTTCAATGGCAAAAATCAATGAATATTGTAAATGCACAAACAGTAATATCTCCACATTGCAAGGTGCAATTCGGAAATTTTTTGCTTTTTCCTGCTAATCCTAGCATGATAAAGAAGATTCAAAGAGAGTGAGATGCCAGCTCCTTTCATTCAGTCAGTAGCTTCAAACATTTCTGGACGTTTTTCATTGGCAAAAATCAATGAATATTGTAAATGCACAAACAGTAATATCTCCACATTGCAAGGTGCAATTCTGAAATTTTTTGCTTTTTCCTGTTAATCCTAGCATGATAAAGAAGATTCAAAGAGAGTGAGATGCCAGCTCCTTTCATTCAGTCAGTAGCTTCAAACATTTCTGGTATATGAAAAACATGTTTTTCAATGGCAAAAATCAATGAATATTGTAAATGCACAAACAGTAATATCTCCACATTGCAAGGTGCAATTCTGAAATTTTTTGCTTTTTCCTGCTAATCCTAGCATGATAAAGAAGATTCAAAGAGAGTGAGATGCCAGCTCCTTTCATTCAGTCAGTAGCTTCAAACATTTCTGGACGTTTTTCAATGGCAAAAATCAATGAATATTGTAAATGCACAAACAGTAATATCTCCACATTGCAAGGTGCAATTCTGAAATTTTTTGCTTTTTCCTGTTAATCCTAGCATGATAAAGAAGATTCAAAGAGAGTGAGATGCCAGCTCCTTTCATTCAGTCAGTAGCTTCAAACATTTCTGGTATATGAAAAACGTTTTTCAATGGCAAAAATCAATGAATATTGTAAATGCACAAACAGTAATATCTCCACATTGCAAGGTGCAATTCTGAATTTTGCTTTTTCCTGCTAATCCTAGCATGATAAAGAAGATTCAAAGAGAGTGAGATGCCAGCTCCTTTCATTCAGTCAGTAGCTTCAAACATTTCTGGACGTTTTTCAATGGCAAAAATCAATGAATATTGTAAATGCACAAACAGTAATATCTCCACATTGCAAGGTGCAATTCTGAAATTTTTTGCTTTTTCCTTTTAATCCTAGCATGATAAAGAAGATTCAAAGAGAGTGAGATGCCAGCTCCTTTCATTCAGTCAGTAGCTTCAAACATTTCTGGAATATGAAAAACATGTTTTTCAATGGCAAAAATCAATGAATATTGTAAATGCACAAACAGTAATATCTCCACATTGCAAGGTGCAATTCTGAAATTTTTTGATTTTTCCCGTTAATCCTAGCATGATAAAGAAGATTCAAAGAGAGTGAGATGCCAGCTCCTTTCATTCAGTCAGTAGCTTCAAACATTTCTGGTATATGAAAAACATGTTTTTCAATGGCAAAAATCAATGAATATTGTAAATGCACAAACAGTAATATCTCCACATTGCAAGGTGCAATTCTGAAATTTTTTGCTTTTTCCTGCTAATCCTAGCATGATAAAGAAGATTCAAAGAGAGTGAGATGCCAGCTCCTTTCATTCAGTCAGTAGCTTCAAACATTTCTGGTATATGAAAAACATGTTTTTCAATGGCAAAAATCAATGAATATTGTAAATGCACAAACAGTAATATCTCCACATTGCAAGGTGCAATTCTGAAATTTTTTGCTTTTTCCTGCTAATCCTAGCATGATAAAGAAGATTCAAAGAGAGTGAGATGCCAGCTCCTTTCATTCAGTCAGTAGCTTCAAACATTTCTGGATGTTTTTCAATGGCAAAAATCAATGAATATTGTAAATGCACAAACAGTAATATCTCCACATTGCAAGGTGCAATTCTGAAATTTTTTGCTTTTTCCTGTTAATCCTAGCATGATAAAGAAGATTCAAAGAGAGTGAGATGCCAGCTCCTTTCATTCAGTCAGTAGCTTCAAACATTTCTGGATGTTTTTCAATGGCAAAAATCAATGAATATTGTAAATGCACAAACAGTAATATCTCCACATTGCAAGGTGCAATTCTGAAATTTTTTGCTTTTTCCTGTTAATCCTAGCATGATAAAGAAGATTCAAAGAGAGTGAGATGCCAGCTCCTTTCATTCAGTCAGTAGCTTCAAACATTTCTGGTATATGAAAAACATGTTTTTCAATGGCAAAAATCAATGAATATTGTAAATGCACAAACAGTAATATCTCCACATTGCAAGGTGCAATTCTGAAATTTTTTGCTTTTTCCTGCTAATCCTAGCATGATAAAGAAGATTCAAAGAGAGTGAGATGCCAGCTCCTTTCATTCAGTCAGTAGCTTCAAACATTTCTGGACGTTTTTCAATGGCAAAAATCAATGAATATTGTAAATGCACAAACAGTAATATCTCCACATTGCAAGGTGCAATTCTGAAATTTTTTGCTTTTTCCTGTTAATTCTAGCATGATAAAGAAGATTCAAAGAGAGTGAGATGCCAGCTCCTTTCATTCAGTCAGTAGCTTCAAACATTTCTGGTATATGAAAAACGTTTTTCAATGGCAAAAATCAATGAATATTGTAAATGCACAAACAGTAATATCTCCACATTGCAAGGTGCAATTCTGAATTTTGCTTTTTCCTGCTAATCCTAGCATGATAAAGAAGATTCAAAGAGAGTGAGATGCCAGCTCCTTTCATTCAGTCAGTAGCTTCAAACATTTCTGGACGTTTTTCAATGGCAAAAATCAATGAATATTGTAAATGCACAAACAGTAATATCTCCACATTGCAAGGTGCAATTCTGAAATTTTTTGCTTTTTCCTGTTAATCCTAGCATGATAAAGAAGATTCAAAGAGAGTGAGATGCCAGCTCCTTTCATTCAGTCAGTAGCTTCAAACATTTCTGGAATATGAAAAACATGTTTTTCAATGGCAAAAATCAATGAATATTGTAAATGCACAAACAGTAATATCTCCACATTGCAAGGTGCAATTCTGAAATTTTTTGATTTTTCCCGTTAATCCTAGCATGATAAAGAAGATTCAAAGAGAGTGAGATGCCAGCTCCTTTCATTCAGTCAGTAGCTTCAAACATTTCTGGTATATGAAAAACATGTTTTTCAATGGCAAAAATCAATGAATATTGTAAATGCACAAACAGTAATATCTCCACATTGCAAGGTGCAATTCTGAAATTTTTTGCTTTTTCCTGCTAATCCTAGCATGATAAAGAAGATTCAAAGAGAGTGAGATGCCAGCTCCTTTCATTCAGTCAGTAGCTTCAAACATTTCTGGTATATGAAAAACATGTTTTTCAATGGCAAAAATCAATGAATATTGTAAATGCACAAACAGTAATATCTCCACATTGCAAGGTGCAATTCTGAAATTTTTTGCTTTTTCCTGCTAATCCTAGCATGATAAAGAAGATTCAAAGAGAGTGAGATGCCAGCTCCTTTCATTCAGTCAGTAGCTTCAAACATTTCTGGATGTTTTTCAATGGCAAAAATCAATGAATATTGTAAATGCACAAACAGTAATATCTCCACATTGCAAGGTGCAATTCTGAAATTTTTTGCTTTTTCCTGTTAATCCTGGCATGATAAAGAAGATTCAAAGAGAGTGAGATGCCAGCTCCTTTCATTCAGTCAGTAGCTTCAAACATTTCTGGTATATGAAAAACATGTTTTTCAATGGCAAAAATCAATGAATATTGTAAATGCACAAACAGTAATATCTCCACATTGCAAGGTGCAATTCTGAAATTTTTTGCTTTTTCCTGTTAATCCTAGCATGATAAAGAAGATTCAAAGAGAGTGAGATGCCAGCTCCTTTCATTCAGTCAGTAGCTTCAAACATTTCTGGTATATGAAAAACATGTTTTTCAATGGCAAAAATCAATGAATATTGTAAATGCACAAACAGTAATATCTCCACATTGCAAGGTGCAATTCTGAAATTGTTTGCTTTTTCCTGCTAATCCTAGCATGATAAAGAAGATTCAAAGAGTGAGATGCCAGCTCCTTTCATTCAGTCAGTAGCTTCAAACATTTCTGGTATATGAAAAACATGTTTTTCAATGGCAAAAATCAATGAATATTGTAAATGCACAAACAGTAATATCTCCACATTGCAAGGTGCAATTCTGAAATTTTTTGCTTTTTCCTGTTAATCCTAGCATGATAAAGAAGATTCAAAGAGAGTGAGATGCCAGTTCCTTTCATTCAGTCAGTAGCTTCAAACATTTCTGGTATATGAAAAACATGTTTTTCAATGGCAAAAATCAATGAATATTGTAAATGCACAAACAGTAATATCTCCACATTGCAAGGTGCAATTCGGAAATTTTTTGCTTTTTCCTGCTAATCCTAGCATGATAAAGAAGATTCAAAGAGAGTGAGATGCCAGCTCCTTTCATTCAGTCAGTAGTTTCAAACATTTCTGGTATATGAATAACATGATGTTTTTCAATGGCAAAAATCAATGAATATTGTAAATGCACAAACAGTAATATCTCCACATTGCAAGGTGCAATTCTGAAATTTTTTGCTTTTTCCTGCTAATCCTAGCATGATAAAGAAGATTCAAAGAGAGTGAGATGCCAGCTCCTTTCATTCAGTCAGTAGCTTCAAACATTTCTGGACGTTTTTCAATGGCAAAAATCAATGAATATTGTAAATGCACAAACAGTAATATCTCCACATTGCAAGGTGCAATTCTGAAATTTTTTGCTTTTTCCTGTTAATCCTAGCATGATAAAGAAGATTCAAAGAGAGTGAGATGCCAGCTCCTTTCATTCAGTCAGTAGCTTCAAACATTTCTGGTATATGAAAAACATGTTTTTCAATGGCAAAAATCAATGAATATTGTAAATGCACAAACAGTAATATCTCCACATTGCAAGGTGCAATTCGGAAATTTTTTGCTTTTTCCTGCTAATCCTAGCATGATAAAGAAGATTCAAAGAGAGTGAGATGCCTGCTCCTTTCATTCAGTCAGTAGCTTCAAACATTTCTGGTATATGAATGACATGATGTTTTTCAATGGCAAAAATCAATGAATATTGTAAATGCACAAACAGTAATATCTCCACATTGCAAGGTGCAATTCTGAAATTTTTTGCTTTTTCCTGCTAATCCTAGCATGATAAAGAAGATTCAAAGAGAGTGAGATGCCAGCTCCTTTCATTCAGTCAGTAGCTTCAAACATTTCTGGACGTTTTTCAATGGCAAAAATCAATGAATATTGTAAATGCACAAACAGTAATATCTCCACATTGCAAGGTGCAATTCTGAAATTTTTTGCTTTTTCCTGTTAATCCTAGCATGATAAAGAAGATTCAAAGAGAGTGAGATGCCAGCTCCTTTCATTCAGTCAGTAGCTTCAAACATTTCTGGTATATGAAAAACATGTTTTTCAATGGCAAAAATCAATGAATATTGTAAATGCACAAACAGTAATATCTCCACATTGCAAGGTGCAATTCTGAAATTTTTTGCTTTTTCCTGCTAATCCTAGCATGATAAAGAAGATTCAAAGAGAGTGAGATGCCAGCTCCTTTCATTCAGTCAGTAGCTTCAAACATTTCTGGTATATGAAAAACATGTTTTTCAATGGCAAAAATCAATGAATATTGTAAATGCACAAACAGTAATATCTCCACATTGCAAGGTGCAATTCTGAAATTTTTAGCTTTTTCCTGTTAATCCTAGCATGATAAAGAAGATTCAAAGAGAGTGAGATGCCAGCTCCTTTCATTCAGTCAGTAGCTTCAAACATTTCTGGTATATGAAAAACATGTTTTTCAATGGCAAAAATCAATGAATATTGTAAATGCACAAACAGTAATATCTCCACATTGCAAGGTGCAATTCTGAAATTTTTTGCTTTTTCCTGCTAATCCTAGCATGATAAAGAAGATTCAAAGAGAGTGAGATGCCAGCTCCTTTCATTCAGTCAGTAGCTTCAAACATTTCTGGTATATGAAAAACATGTTTTTCAATGGCAAAAATCAATGAATATTGTAAATGCACAAACAGTAATATCTCCACATTGCAAGGTGCAATTCGGAAATTTTTTGCTTTTTCCTGCTAATCCTAGCATGATAAAGAAGATTCAAAGAGAGTGAGATGCCAGCTCCTTTCATTCAGTCAGTAGCTTCAAACATTTCTGGTATATGAATAACATGATGTTTTTCAATGGCAAAAATCAATGAATATTGTAAATGCACAAACAGTAATATCTCCACATTGCAAGGTGCAATTCTGAAATTTTTTGCTTTTTCCTGCTAATCCTAGCATGATAAAGAAGATTCAAAGAGAGTGAGATGCCAGCTCCTTTCATTCAGTCAGTAGCTTCAAACATTTCTGGACGTTTTTCAATGGCAAAAATCAATGAATATTGTAAATGCACAAACAGTAATATCTCCACATTGCAAGGTGCAATTCTGAAATTTTTTGCTTTTTCCTGTTAATCCTAGCATGATAAAGAAGATTCAAAGAGAGTGAGATGCCAGCTCCTTTCATTCAGTCAGTAGCTTCAAACATTTCTGGTATATGAAAAACATGTTTTTCAATGGCAAAAATCAATGAATATTGTAAATGCACAAACAGTAATATCTCCACATTGCAAGGTGCAATTCTGAAATTTTTTGCTTTTTCCTGCTAATCCTAGCATGATAAAGAAGATTCAAAGAGTGAGATGCCAGCTCCTTTCATTCAGTCAGTAGCTTCAAACATTTCTGGTATATGAAAAACATGTTTTTCAATGGCAAAAATCAATGAATATTGTAAATGCACAAACAGTAATATCTCCACATTGCAAGGTGCAATTCTGAAATTTTTTGCTTTTTCCTGCTAATCCTAGCATGATAAAGAAGATTCAAAGAGAGTGAGATGCCAGCTCCTTTCATTCAGTCAGTAGCTTCAAACATTTCTGGTATATGAAAAACATGTTTTTCAATGGCAAAAATCAATGAATATTGTAAATGCACAAACAGTAATATCTCCACATTGCAAGGTGCAATTCGGAAATTTTTTGCTTTTTCCTGCTAATCCTAGCATGATAAAGAAGATTCAAAGAGAGTGAGATGCCAGCTCCTTTCATTCAGTCAGTAGCTTCAAACATTTCTGGACGTTTTTCATTGGCAAAAATCAATGAATATTGTAAATGCACAAACAGTAATATCTCCACATTGCAAGGTGCAATTCTGAAATTTTTTGCTTTTTCCTGTTAATCCTAGCATGATAAAGAAGATTCAAAGAGAGTGAGATGCCAGCTCCTTTCATTCAGTCAGTAGCTTCAAACATTTCTGGTATATGAAAAACATGTTTTTCAATGGCAAAAATCAATGAATATTGTAAATGCACAAACAGTAATATCTCCACATTGCAAGGTGCAATTCTGAAATTTTTTGCTTTTTCCTGCTAATCCTAGCATGATAAAGAAGATTCAAAGAGAGTGAGATGCCAGCTCCTTTCATTCAGTCAGTAGCTTCAAACATTTCTGGTATATGAAAAACATGTTTTTCAATGGCAAAAATCAATGAATATTGTAAATGCACAAACAGTAATATCTCCACATTGCAAGGTGCAATTCTGAAATTTTTTGCTTTTTCCTGCTAATCCTAGCATGATAAAGAAGATTCAAAGAGAGTGAGATGCCAGCTCCTTTCATTCAGTCAGTAGCTTCAAACATTTCTGGACGTTTTTCAATGGCAAAAATCAATGAATATTGTAAATGCACAAACAGTAATATCTCCACATTGCAAGGTGCAATTCTGAAATTTTTTGCTTTTTCCTGTTAATCCTAGCATGATAAAGAAGATTCAAAGAGAGTGAGATGCCAGCTCCTTTCATTCAGTCAGTAGCTTCAAACATTTCTGGTATATGAAAAACATGTTTTTCAATGGCAAAAATCAATGAATATTGTAAATGCACAAACAGTAATATCTCCACATTGCAAGGTGCAATTCTGAAATTTTTTGCTTTTTCCTGCTAATCCTAGCATGATAAAGAAGATTCAAAGAGAGTGAGATGCCAGCTCCTTTCATTCAGTCAGTAGCTTCAAACATTTCTGGTATATGAAAAACATGTTTTTCAATGGCAAAAATCAATGAATATTGTAAATGCACAAACAGTAATATCTCCACATTGGAAGGTGCAATTCTGAAATTTTTAGCTTTTTCCTGTTAATCCTAGCATGATAAAGAAGATTCAAAGAGAGTGAGATGCCAGCTCCTTTCATTCAGTCAGTAGCTTCAAACATTTCTGGACGTTTTTCAATGGCAAAAATCAATGAATATTGTAAATGCACAAACAGTAATATCTCCACATTGCAAGGTGCAATTCTGAAATTTTTTGCTTTTTCCTGCTAATCCTAGCATGATAAAGAAGATTCAAAGAGAGTGAGATGCCAGCTCCTTTCATTCAGTCAGTAGCTTCAAACATTTCTGGTATATGAAAAACATGTTTTTCAATGGCAAAAATCAATGAATATTGTAAATGCACAAACAGTAATATCTCCACATTGCAAGGTGCAATTCGGAAATTTTTTGCTTTTTCCTGCTAATCCTAGCATGATAAAGAAGATTCAAAGAGAGTGAGATGCCAGCTCCTTTCATTCAGTCAGTAGCTTCAAACATTTCTGGACGTTTTTCATTGGCAAAAATCAATGAATATTGTAAATGCACAAACAGTAATATCTCCACATTGCAAGGTGCAATTCTGAAATTTTTTGCTTTTTCCTGTTAATCCTAGCATGATAAAGAAGATTCAAAGAGAGTGAGATGCCAGCTCCTTTCATTCAGTCAGTAGCTTCAAACATTTCTGGTATATGAAAAACATGTTTTTCAATGGCAAAAATCAATGAATATTGTAAATGCACAAACAGTAATATCTCCACATTGCAAGGTGCAATTCTGAAATTTTTTGCTTTTTCCTGCTAATCCTAGCATGATAAAGAAGATTCAAAGAGAGTGAGATGCCAGCTCCTTTCATTCAGTCAGTAGCTTCAAACATTTCTGGTATATGAAAAACATGTTTTTCAATGGCAAAAATCAATGAATATTGTAAATGCACAAACAGTAATATCTCCACATTGCAAGGTGCAATTCTGAAATTTTTTGCTTTTTCCTGCTAATCCTAGCATGATAAAGAAGATTCAAAGAGAGTGAGATGCCAGCTCCTTTCATTCAGTCAGTAGCTTCAAACATTTCTGGTATATGAAAAACATGTTTTTCAATGGCAAAAATCAATGAATATTGTAAATGCACAAACAGTAATATCTCCACATTGCAAGGTGCAATTCTGAAATTTTTAGCTTTTTCCTGTTAATCCTAGCATGATAAAGAAGATTCAAAGAGAGTGAGATGCCAGCTCCTTTCATTCAGTCAGTAGCTTCAAACATTTCTGGACGTTTTTCAATGGCAAAAATCAATGAATATTGTAAATGCACAAACAGTAATATCTCCACATTGCAAGGTGCAATTCTGAAATTTTTTGCTTTTTCCTGTTAATCCTAGCATGATAAAGAAGATTCAAAGAGAGTGAGATGCCAGCTCCTTTCATTCAGTCAGTAGCTTCAAACATTTCTGGTATATGAAAAACATGTTTTTCAATGGCAAAAATCAATGAATATTGTAAATGCACAAACAGTAATATCTCCACATTGCAAGGTGCAATTCTGAAATTTTTTGCTTTTTCCTGCTAATCCTAGCATGATAAAGAAGATTCAAAGAGAGTGAGATGCCAGCTCCTTTCATTCAGTCAGTAGCTTCAAACATTTCTGGTATATGAAAAACATGTTTTTCAATGGCAAAAATCAATGAATATTGTAAATGCACAGTAATATCTCCACATTGCAAGGTGCAATTCTGAAATTTTTTGCTTTTTCCTGCTAATCCTAGCATGATAAAGAAGATTCAAAGAGAGTGAGATGCCAGCTCCTTTCATTCAGTCAGTAGCTTCAAACATTTCTGGACGTTTTTCAATGGCAAAAATCAATGAATATTGTAAATGCACAAACAGTAATATCTCCACATTGCAAGGTGCAATTCTGAAATTTTTTGCTTTTTCCTGTTAATCCTAGCATGATAAAGAAGATTCAAAGAGAGTGAGATGCCAGCTCCTTTCATTCAGTCAGTAGCTTCAAACATTTCTGGTATATGAAAAACATGTTTTTCAATGGCAAAAATCAATGAATATTGTAAATGCACAAACAGTAATATCTCCACATTGCAAGGTGCAGTTCTGAAATTTTTAGCTTTTTCCTGTTAATCCTAGCATGATAAAGAAGATTCAAAGAGAGTGAGATGCCAGCACCTTTCATTCAGTCAGTAGCTTCAAACATTTCTGGACGTTTTTCAATGGCAAAAATCAATGAATATTGTAAATGCACAAACAGTAATATCTCCACATTGCAAGGTGCAATTCTGAAATTTTTTGCTTTTTCCTGTTAATCCTAGCATGATAAAGAAGATTCAAAGAGAGTGAGATGCCAGCTCCTTTCATTCAGTCAGTAGCTTCAAACATTTCTGGTATATGAAAAACATGTTTTTCAATGGCAAAAATCAATGAATATTGTAAATGCACAAACAGTAATATCTCCACATTGCAAGGTGCAATTCTGAAATTTTTTGCTTTTTCCTGTTAATCCTAGCATGATAAAGAAGATTCAAAGAGAGTGAGATGCCAGCTCCTTTCATTCAGTCAGTAGCTTCAAACATTTCTGGACGTTTTTCAATGGCAAAAATCAATGAATATTGTAAATGCACAAACAGTAATATCTCCACATTGCAAGGTGCAATTCTGAAATTTTTTGCTTTTTCCTGTTAATCCTAGCATGATAAAGAAGATTCAAAGAGAGTGAGATGCCAGCTCCTTTCATTCAGTCAGTAGCTTCAAACATTTCTGGTATATGAAAAACATGTTTTTCAATGGCAAAAATCAATGAATATTGTAAATGCACAAACAGTAATATCTCCACATTGCAAGGTGCAATTCTGAAATTTTTTGCTTTTTCCTGTTAATCCTAGCATGATAAAGAAGATTCAAAGAGAGTGAGATGCCAGCTCCTTTCATTCAGTCAGTAGCTTCAAACATTTCTGGTATATGAAAAACATGTTTTTCAATGGCAAAAATCAATGAATATTTTAAATGCACATACAGTAATATCTCCACATTGCAAGGTGCAATTCTGAAATTTTTTGCTTTTTCCTGCTAATCCTAGCATGATAAAGAAGATTCAAAGAGAGTGAGATGCCAGCTCCTTTCATTCAGTCAGTAGCTTCAAACATTTCTGGACGTTTTTCAATGGCAAAAATCAATGAATATTGTAAATGCACAAACAGTAATATCTCCACATTGCAAGGTGCAATTCTGAAATTTTTTGCTTTTTCCTGTTAATCCTAGCATGATAAAGAAGATTCAAAGAGAGTGAGATGCCAGCTCCTTTCATTCAGTCAGTAGCTTCAAACATTTCTGGTATATGAAAAACATGTTTTTCAATGGCAAAAATCAATGAATATTGTAAATGCACAAACAGTAATATCTCCACATTGCAAGGTGCAATTCTGAAATTTTTTGCTTTTTCCTGTTAATCCTAGCATGATAAAGAAGATTCAAAGAGAGTGAGATGCCAGCTCCTTTCATTCAGTCAGTAGCTTCAAACATTT
Source organism: Phyllobates terribilis (assembly GCF_046119375.1). Taxonomy (NCBI): domain Eukaryota; kingdom Metazoa; phylum Chordata; class Amphibia; order Anura; family Dendrobatidae; genus Phyllobates; species Phyllobates terribilis. Next base: position 334,773 of record NW_027363756.1, read on the forward strand.
CTGGACGTTTTTCAATGGCAAAAATCAATGAATATTGTAAATGCACAAACAGTAATATCTCCACATTGCAAGGTGCAATTCTGAAATTTTTTGCTTTTTCCTGTTAATCCTAGCATGATAAAGAAGATTCAAAGAGAGTGAGATGCCAGCTCCTTTCATTCAGTCAGTAGCTTCAAACAGTTCTGGTATATGAAAAACATGTTTTTCAATGGCAAAAATCAATGAATATTGTAAATGCACAAACAGTAATATCTCCACATTGCAAGGTGCAATTCTGAAATTTTTTGCTTTTTCCTGTTAATCCTAGCATGATAAAGAAGATTCAAAGAGAGTGAGATGCCAGCTCCTTTCATTCAGTCAGTAGCTTCAAACATTTCTGGTATATGAAAAACATGTTTTTCAATGGCAAAAATCAATGAATATTTTAAATGCACAAACAGTAATATCTCCACATTGCAAGGTGCAATTCTGAAATTTTTTGCTTTTTCCTGCTAATCCTAGCATGATAAAGAAGATTCAAAGAGAGTGAGATGCCAGCTCCTTTCATTCAGTCAGTAGCTTCAAACATTTCTGGACGTTTTTCAATGGCAAAAATCAATGAATATTGTAAATGCACAAACAGTAATATCTCCACATTGCAAGGTGCAATTCTGAAATTTTTTGCTTTTTCCTGTTAATCCTAGCATGATAAAGAAGATTCAAAGAGAGTGAGATGCCAGCTCCTTTCATTCAGTCAGTAGCTTCAAACATTTCTGGTATATGAAAAACATGTTTTTCAATGGCAAAAATCAATGAATATTGTAAATGCACAAACAGTAATATCTCCACATTGCAAGGTGCAATTCTGAAATTTTTTGCTTTTTCCTGTTAATCCTAGCATGATAAAGAAGATTCAAAGAGAGTGACATGCCAGCTCCTTTCATTCAGTCTGTAGCTTCAAACATTTCTGGTATATGAAAAACATGTTTTTCAATGGCAAAAATCAATGAATATTGTAAATGCACAAACAGTAATATCTCCACATTGCAAGGTGCAATTCTGAAATTTTTTGCTTTTTCCTGCTAATCCTAGCATGATAAAGAAGATTCAAAGAGAGTGAGATGCCAGCTCCTTTCATTCAGTCAGTAGCTTCAAACATTTCTGGACGTTTTTCAATGGCAAAAATCAATGAATATTGTAAATGCACAAACAGTAATATCTCCATATTGCAAGGTGCAATTCTGAAATTTTTTGCTTTTTCCTGTTAATCCTAGCATGAAAAGAAGATTCAAAGAGAGTGAGATGCCAGCTCCTTTCATTCAGTCAGTAGCTTCAAACATTTCTGGTATATGAAAAACATGTTTTTCAATGGCAAAAATCAATGAATATTGTAAATGCACAAACAGTAATATCTCCACATTGCAAGGTGCAATTCTGAAATTTTTTGCTTTTTCCTGCTAATCCTAGCATGATAAAGAAGATTCAAAGAGAGTGAGATGCCAGCTCCTTTCATTCAGTCAGTAGCTTCAAACATTTCTGGACGTTTTTCAATGGCAAAAATCAATGAATATTGTAAATGCACAAACAGTAATATCTCCACATTGCAAGGTGCAATTCTGAAATGTTTTGCTTTTTCCTGTTAATCCTAGCATGATAAAGAAGATTCAAAGAGAGTGAGATGCCAGCTCCTTTCATTCAGTCAGTAGCTTCAAACATTTCTGGTATATGAAAAACATGTTTTTCAATGGCAAAAATCAATGAATATTGTAAATGCACAAACAGTAATATCTCCACATTGCAAGGTGCAATTCTGAAATTTTTTGCTTTTTCCTGTTAATCCTAGCATGATAAAGAAGATTCAAAGAGAGTGACATGCCAGCTCCTTTCATTCAGTCTGTAGCTTCAAACATTTCTGGTATATGAAAAACATGTTTTTCAATGGCAAAAATCAATGAATATTGTAAATGCACAAACAGTAATATCTCCACATTGCAAGGTGCAATTCTGAAATTTTTTGCTTTTTCCTGCTAATCCTAGCATGATAAAGAAGATTCAAAGAGAGTGAGATGCCAGCTCCTTTCATTCAGTCAGTAGCTTCAAACATTTCTGCACGTTTTTCAATGGCAAAAATCAATGAATATTGTAAATGCACAAACAGTAATATCTCCACATTGCAAGGTGCAATTCTGAAATTTTTTGCTTTTTCCTGTTAATCCTAGCATGAAAAGAAGATTCAAAGAGAGTGAGATGCCAGCTCCTTTCATTCAGTCAGTAGCTTCAAACATTTCTGGTATATGAAAAACATGTTTTTCAATGGCAAAAATCAATGAATATTGTAAATGCACAAACAGTAATATCTCCACATTGCAAGGTGCAATTCTGAAATTTTTTGCTTTTTCCTGCTAATCCTAGCATGATAAAGAAGATTCAAAGAGAGTGAGATGCCAGCTCCTTTCATTCAGTCAGTAGCTTCAAACATTTCTGGTATATGAAAAACACATGTTTTTCAATGGCAAAAATCAATGAATATTGTAAATGCACAAACAGTAATATCTCCACATTGCAAGGTGCAATTCTGAAATTTTTTGCTTTTTCCTGGCATGATAAAGAAGATTCAAAGAGAGTGAGATGCCAGCTCCTTTCATTCAGTCAGTAGCTTCAAACATTTCTGGTATATGAAAAACATGTTTTTCAATGGCAAAAATCAATGAATATTGTAAATGCACAAACAGTAATATCTCCACATTGCAAGGTGCAATTCTGAAATTTTTAGCTTTTTCCTGTTAATCCTAGCATGATAAAGAAGATTCAAAGAGAGTGAGATGCCAGCTCCTTTCATTCAGTCAGTAGCTTCAAACATTTCTGGACGTTTTTCAATGGCAAAAATCAATGAATATTGTAAATGCACAAACAGTAATATCTCCACATTGCAAGGTGCAATTCTGAAATTTTTTGCTTTTTCCTGTTAATCCTAGCATGATAAAGAAGATTCAAAGAGAGTGAGATGCCAGCTCCTTTCATTCAGTCAGTAGCTTCAAACATTTCTGGTATATGAAAAACGTTTTTCAATGGCAAAAATCAATGAATATTGTAAATGCACAAACAGTAATATCTCCACATTGCAAGGTGCAATTCTGAAATTTTTTGCTTTTTCCTGCTAATCCTAGCATGATAAAGAAGATTCAAAGAGAGTGAGATGCCAGCTCCTTTCATTCAGTCAGTAGCTTCAAACATTTCTGGTATATGAAAAACATGTTTTTCAATGGCAAAAATCAATGAATATTGTAAATGCACAAACAGTAATATCTCCACATTGCAAGGTGCAATTCTGAAATTTTTTGCTTTTTCCTGCTAATCCTAGCATGATAAAGAAGATTCAAAGAGAGTGAGATGCCAGCTCCTTTCATTCAGTCAGTAGCTTCAAACATTTCTGGATGTTTTTCAATGGCAAAAATCAATGAATATTGTAAATGCACAAACAGTAATATCTCCACATTGCAAGGTGCAATTCTGAAATTTTTTGCTTTTTCCTGTTAATCCTAGCATGATAAAGAAGATTCAAAGAGAGTGAGATGCCAGATCCTTTCATTCAGTCAGTAGCTTCAAACATTTCTGGTATATGAAAAACGTTTTTCAATGGCAAAAATCAACGAATATTGTAAATGCACAAACAGTAATATCTCCACATTGCAAGGTGCAATTCTGAAATTTTTTGCTTTTTCCTGCTAATCCTAGCATGATAAAGAAGATTCAAAGAGAGTGAGATGCCAGCTCCTTTCATTCAGTCAGTAGCTTCAAACATTTCTGGTATATGAAAAACATGTTTTTCAATGGCAAAAATCAATGAATATTGTAAATGCACAAACAGTAATATCTCCACATTGCAAGGTGCAATTCTGAAATTTTTTGCTTTTTCCTGCTAATCCTAGCATGATAAAGAAGATTCAAAGAGAGTGAGATGCCAGCTCCTTTCATTCAGTCAGTAGCTTCAAACATTTCTGGACATTTTTCAATGGCAAAAATCAATGAATATTGTAAATGCACAAACAGTAATATCTCCACATTGCAAGGTGCAATTCTGAAATTTTTTGCTTTTTCCTGTTAATCCTAGCATGATAAAGAAGATTCAAAGAGAGTGAGATGCCAGCTCCTTTCATTCAGTCAGTAGCTTCAAACATTTCTGGTATATGAAAAACATGTTTTTCAATGGCAAAAATCAATGAATATTGTAAATGCACAAACAGTAATATCTCCACATTGCAAGGTGCAATTCTGAAATTTTTTGCTTTTTCCTGTTAATCCTAGCATGATAAAGAAGATTCAAAGAGAGTGACATGCCAGCTCCTTTCATTCAGTCAGTAGCTTCAAACATTTCTGGTATATGAAAAACATGTTTTTCAATGGCAAAAATCAATGAATATTGTAAATGCACAAACAGTAATATCTCCACATTGCAAGGTGCAATTCTGAAATTTTTTGCTTTTTCCTGCTAATCCTAGCATGATAAAGAAGATTCAAAGAGAGTGAGATGCCAGCTCCTTTCATTCAGTCAGTAGCTTCAAACATTTCTGGACATTTTTCAATGGCAAAAATCAATGAATATTGTAAATGCACAAACAGTAATATCTCCACATTGCAAGGTGCAATTCTGAAATTTTTTTGCTTTTTCCTGTTAATCCTAGCATGATAAAGAAGATTCAAAGAGAGTGAGATGCCAGCTCCTTTCATTCAGTCAGTAGCTTCAAACATTTCTGGTATATGAAAAACATGTTTTTCAATGGCAAAAATCAATGAATATTGTAAATGCACAAACAGTAATATCTCCACATTGCAAGGTGCAATTCTGAAATTTTTTGCTTTTTCCTGTTAATCCTAGCATGATAAAGAAGATTCAAAGAGAGTGACATGCCAGCTCCTTTCATTCAGTCTGTAGCTTCAAACATTTCTGGTATATGAAAAACATGTTTTTCAATGGCAAAAATCAATGAATATTGTAAATGCACAAACAGTAATATCTCCACATTGCAAGGTGCAATTCTGAAATTTTTTGCTTTTTCCTGCTAATCCTAGCATGATAAAGAAGATTCAAAGAGAGTGAGATGCCAGCTCCTTTCATTCAGTCAGTAGCTTCAAACATTTCTGCACGTTTTTCAATGGCAAAAATCAATGAATATTGTAAATGCACAAACAGTAATATCTCCACATTGCAAGGTGCAATTCTGAAATTTTTTGCTTTTTCCTGTTAATCCTAGCATGAAAAGAAGATTCAAAGAGAGTGAGATGCCAGCTCCTTTCATTCAGTCAGTAGCTTCAAACATTTCTGGTATATGAAAAACATGTTTTTCAATGGCAAAAATCAATGAATATTGTAAATGCACAAACAGTAATATCTCCACATTGCAAGGTGCAATTCTGAAATTTTTTGCTTTTTCCTGCTAATCCTAGCATGATAAAGAAGATTCAAAGAGAGTGAGATGCCAGCTCCTTTCATTCAGTCAGTAGCTTCAAACATTTCTGGTATATGAAAAACACATGTTTTTCAATGGCAAAAATCAATGAATATTGTAAATGCACAAACAGTAATATCTCCACATTGCAAGGTGCAATTCTGAAATTTTTTGCTTTTTCCTGGCATGATAAAGAAGATTCAAAGAGAGTGAGATGCCAGCTCCTTTCATTCAGTCAGTAGCTTCAAACATTTCTGGTATATGAAAAACATGTTTTTCAATGGCAAAAATCAATGAATATTGTAAATGCACAAACAGTAATATCTCCACATTGCAAGGTGCAATTCTGAAATTTTTAGCTTTTTCCTGTTAATCCTAGCATGATAAAGAAGATTCAAAGAGAGTGAGATGCCAGCTCCTTTCATTCAGTCAGTAGCTTCAAACATTTCTGGACGTTTTTCAATGGCAAAAATCAATGAATATTGTAAATGCACAAACAGTAATATCTCCACATTGCAAGGTGCAATTCTGAAATTTTTTGCTTTTTCCTGTTAATCCTAGCATGATAAAGAAGATTCAAAGAGAGTGAGATGCCAGCTCCTTTCATTCAGTCAGTAGCTTCAAACATTTCTGGTATATGAAAAACGTTTTTCAATGGCAAAAATCAATGAATATTGTAAATGCACAAACAGTAATATCTCCACATTGCAAGGTGCAATTCTGAAATTTTTTGCTTTTTCCTGCTAATCCTAGCATGATAAAGAAGATTCAAAGAGAGTGAGATGCCAGCTCCTTTCATTCAGTCAGTAGCTTCAAACATTTCTGGTATATGAAAAACATGTTTTTCAATGGCAAAAATCAATGAATATTGTAAATGCACAAACAGTAATATCTCCACATTGCAAGGTGCAATTCTGAAATTTTTTGCTTTTTCCTGCTAATCCTAGCATGATAAAGAAGATTCAAAGAGAGTGAGATGCCAGCTCCTTTCATTCAGTCAGTAGCTTCAAACATTTCTGGATGTTTTTCAATGGCAAAAATCAATGAATATTGTAAATGCACAAACAGTAATATCTCCACATTGCAAGGTGCAATTCTGAAATTTTTTGCTTTTTCCTGTTAATCCTAGCATGATAAAGAAGATTCAAAGAGAGTGAGATGCCAGATCCTTTCATTCAGTCAGTAGCTTCAAACATTTCTGGTATATGAAAAACGTTTTTCAATGGCAAAAATCAACGAATATTGTAAATGCACAAACAGTAATATCTCCACATTGCAAGGTGCAATTCTGAAATTTTTTGCTTTTTCCTGCTAATCCTAGCATGATAAAGAAGATTCAAAGAGAGTGAGATGCCAGCTCCTTTCATTCAGTCAGTAGCTTCAAACATTTCTGGTATATGAAAAACATGTTTTTCAATGGCAAAAATCAATGAATATTGTAAATGCACAAACAGTAATATCTCCACATTGCAAGGTGCAATTCTGAAATTTTTTGCTTTTTCCTGCTAATCCTAGCATGATAAAGAAGATTCAAAGAGAGTGAGATGCCAGCTCCTTTCATTCAGTCAGTAGCTTCAAACATTTCTGGACATTTTTCAATGGCAAAAATCAATGAATATTGTAAATGCACAAACAGTAATATCTCCACATTGCAAGGTGCAATTCTGAAATTTTTTGCTTTTTCCTGTTAATCCTAGCATGATAAAGAAGATTCAAAGAGAGTGAGATGCCAGCTCCTTTCATTCAGTCAGTAGCTTCAAACATTTCTGGTATATGAAAAACATGTTTTTCAATGGCAAAAATCAATGAATATTGTAAATGCACAAACAGTAATATCTCCACATTGCAAGGTGCAATTCTGAAATTTTTTGCTTTTTCCTGTTAATCCTAGCATGATAAAGAAGATTCAAAGAGAGTGACATGCCAGCTCCTTTCATTCAGTCAGTAGCTTCAAACATTTCTGGTATATGAAAAACATGTTTTTCAATGGCAAAAATCAATGAATATTGTAAATGCACAAACAGTAATATCTCCACATTGCAAGGTGCAATTCTGAAATTTTTTGCTTTTTCCTGCTAATCCTAGCATGATAAAGAAGATTCAAAGAGAGTGAGATGCCAGCTCCTTTCATTCAGTCAGTAGCTTCAAACATTTCTGGACATTTTTCAATGGCAAAAATCAATGAATATTGTAAATGCACAAACAGTAATATCTCCACATTGCAAGGTGCAATTCTGAAATTTTTTTGCTTTTTCCTGTTAATCCTAGCATGATAAAGAAGATTCAAAGAGAGTGAGATGCCAGCTCCTTTCATTCAGTCAGTAGCTTCAAACATTTCTGGTATATGAAAAACATGTTTTTCAATGGCAAAAATCAATGAATATTGTAAATGCACAAACAGTAATATCTCCACATTGCAAGGTGCAATTCTGAAATTTTTTGCTTTTTCCTGCTAATCCTAGCATGATAAAGAAGATTCAAAGAGAGTGAGATGCCAGCTCATTTCATTCAGTCAGTAGCTTCAAACATTTCTGGTATATGAAAAACACATGTTTTTCAATGGCAAAAATCAATGAATATTGTAAATGCACAAACAGTAATATCTCCACATTGCAAGGTGCAATTCTGAAATTTTTTGCTTTTTCCTGCTAATCCTAGCATGATAAAGAAGATTCAAAGAGAGTGAGATGCCAGCTCCTTTCATTCAGTCAGTAGCTTCAAACATTTCTGGTATATGAAAAACATGTTTTTCAATGGCAAAAATCAATGAATATTGTAAATGCACAAACAGTAATATCTCCACATTGCAAGGTGCAATTCTGAAATTTTTAGCTTTTTCCTGTTAATCCTAGCATGATAAAGAAGATTCAAAGAGAGTGAGATGCCAGCTCCTTTCATTCAGTCAGTAGCTTCAAACATTTCTGGACGTTTTTCAATGGCAAAAATCAATGAATATTGTAAATGCACAAACAGTAATATCTCCACATTGCAAGGTGCAATTCTGAAATTTTTTGCTTTTTCCTGTTAATCCTAGCATGATAAAGAAGATTCAAAGAGAGTGAGATGCCAGCTCCTTTCATTCAGTCAGTAGCTTCAAACATTTCTGGTATATGAAAAACGTTTTTCAATGGCAAAAATCAATGAATATTGTAAATGCACAAACAGTAATATCTCCACATTGCAAGGTGCAATTCTGAAATTTTTTGCTTTTTCCTGCTAATCCTAGCATGATAAAGAAGATTCAAAGAGAGTGAGATGCCAGCTCCTTTCATTCAGTCAGTAGCTTCAAACATTTCTGGTATATGAAAAACATGTTTTTCAATGGCAAAAATCAATGAATATTGTAAATGCACAAACAGTAATATCTCCACATTGCAAGGTGCAATTCTGAAATTTTTTGCTTTTTCCTGCTAATCCTAGCATGATAAAGAAGATTCAAAGAGAGTGAGATGCCAGCTCCTTTCATTCAGTCAGTAGCTTCAAACATTTCTGGACGTTTTTCAATGGCAAAAATCAATGAATATTGTAAATGCACAAACAGTAATATCTCCACATTGCAAGGTGCAATTCTGAAATTTTTTGCTTTTTCCTGTTAATCCTAGCATGATAAAGAAGATTCAAAGAGAGTGAGATGCCAGCTCCTTTCATTCAGTCAGTAGCTTCAAACATTTCTGGTATATGAAAAACATGTTTTTCAATGGCAAAAATCAATGAATATTGTAAATGCACAAACAGTAATATCTCCACATTGCAAGGTGAAATTCTGAAATTTTTTGCTTTTTCCTGTTAATCCTAGCATGATAAAGAAGATTCAAAGAGAGTGAGATGCCAGCTCCTTTCATTCAGTCAGTAGCTTCAAACATTTCTGGTATATGAAAAACATGTTTTTCAATGGCAAAAATCAATGAATATTGTAAATGCACAAACAGTAATATCTCCACATTGCAAGGTGCAATTCTGAAATTTTTTGCTTTTTCCTGCTAATCCTAGCATGATAAAGAAGATTCAAAGAGAGTGAGATGCCAGCTCCTTTCATTCAGTCAGTAGCTTCAATCATTTCTGGACATTTTTCAATGGCAAAAATCAATGAATATTGTAAATGCACAAACAGTAATTTCTCCGCATTGCAAGGTGCAATTCTGAAATTTTTTGCTTTTTCCTGCTCCTCTTAGCATGATAAAGAAGATTCAAAGAGAGTGAGATGACAGCTCCTTTCATTCAGTCAGTAGCTTCAATCATTTCTGGACGTTTTTCAATGGCAAAAATCAATGAATATTGTAAATGCACAAACAGTAATTTCTCCGCATTGCAAGGTGCAATTCTGAAATTTTTTGCTTTTTCCTGCTCCTCTTAGCATGATAAAGAAGATTCAAAGAGAGTGAGATGCCAGCTCCTTTCATTCAGTCAGTAGCTTCAAACATTTCTGGTATATGAAAAACATGTTTTTCAATGGCAAAAATCAATGAATATTGTAAATGCACAAACAGTAATATCTCCACATTGCAAGGTGCAATTCTGAAATTCTTTGCTTTTTCCTGCTAATCCTAGCATGATAAAGAAGATTCAAAGAGAGTGAGATGCCAGCTCCTTTCATTCAGTCAGTAGCTTCAAACATTTCTGGTATATGAAAAACATGTTTTTCAATGGCAAAAATCAATGAATATTGTAAATGCACAAACAGTAATATCTCCACATTGCAAGGTGCAATTCTGAAATTTTTAGCTTTTTCCTGTTAATCCTAGCATGATAAAGAAGATTCAAAGAGAGTGAGATGCCAGCTCCTTTCATTCAGTCAGTAGCTTCAAACATTTCTGGACGTTTTTCAATGGCAAAAATCAATGAATATTGTAAATGCACAAACAGTAATATCTCCACATTGCAAGGTGCAATTCTGAAATTTTTTGCTTTTTCCTGTTAATCCTAGCATGATAAAGAAGATTCAAAGAGAGTGAGATGCCAGCTCCTTTCATTCAGTCAGTAGCTTCAAACATTTCTGGTATATGAAAAACATGTTTTTCAATGGCAAAAATCAATGAATATTGTAAATGCACAAACAGTAATATCTCCACATTGCAAGGTGCAATTCTGAAATTTTTTGCTTTTTCCTGCTAATCCTAGCATGATAAAGAAGATTCAAAGAGAGTGAGATGCCAGCTCCTTTCATTCAGTCAGTAGCTTCAAACATTTCTGGTATATGAAAAACATGTTTTTCAATGGCAAAAATCAATGAATATTGTAAATGCACAAACAGTAATATCTCCACATTGCAAGGTGCAATTCTGAATTTTTTTGCTTTTTCCTGCTAATCCTAGCATGATAAAGAAGATTCAAAGAGAGTGAGATGCCAGCTCCTTTCATTCAGTCAGTAGCTTCAAACATTTCTGGACGTTTTTCAATGGCAAAAATCAATGAATATTGTAAATGCACAAACAGTAATATCTCCACATTGCAAGGTGCAATTCTGAAATTTTTTGCTTTTTCCTGTTAATCCTAGCATGATAAAGAAGATTCAAAGAGAGTGAGATGCCAGCTCCTTTCATTCAGTCAGTAGCTTCAAACATTTCTGGACGTTTTTCAATGGCAAAAATCAATGAATATTGTAAATGCACAAACAGTAATATCTCCACATTGCAAGGTGCAATTCTGAAATTTTTTGCTTTTTCCTGTTAATCCTAGCATGATAAAGAAGATTCAAAGAGAGTGAGATGCCAGCTCCTTTCATTCAGTCAGTAGCTTCAAACATTTCTGGTATATGAAAAACATGTTTTTCAATGGCAAAAATCAATGAATATTGTAAATGCACAAACAGTAATTTCTCCGCATTGCAAGGTGCAATTCTGAAATTTTTTGCTTTTTCCTGCTCCTCTTAGCATGATAAAGAAGATTCAAAGAGAGTGAGATGCCAGCTCCTTTCATTCAGTCAGTAGCTTCAAACATTTCTGGTATATGAAAAACATGTTTTTCAATGGCAAAAATCAATGAATATTGTAAATGCACAAACAGTAATATCTCCACATTGCAAGGTGCAATTCTGAAATTCTTTGCTTTTTCCTGCTAATCCTAGCATGATAAAGAAGATTCAAAGAGAGTGAGATGCCAGCTCCTTTCATTCAGTCAGTAGCTTCAAACATTTCTGGTATATGAAAAACATGTTTTTCAATGGCAAAAATCAATGAATATTGTAAATGCACAAACAGTAATATCTCCACATTGCAAGGTGCAATTCTGAAATTTTTAGCTTTTTCCTGTTAATCCTAGCATGATAAAGAAGATTCAAAGAGAGTGAGATGCCAGCTCCTTTCATTCAGTCAGTAGCTTCAAACATTTCTGGACGTTTTTCAATGGCAAAAATCAATGAATATTGTAAATGCACAAACAGTAATATCTCCACATTGCAAGGTGCAATTCTGAAATTTTTTGCTTTTTCCTGTTAATCCTAGCATGATAAAGAAGATTCAAAGAGAGTGAGATGCCAGCTCCTTTCATTCAGTCAGTAGCTTCAAACATTTCTGGTATATGAAAAACATGTTTTTCAATGGCAAAAATCAATGAATATTGTAAATGCACAAACAGTAATATCTCCACATTGCAAGGTGCAATTCTGAAATTTTTTGCTTTTTCCTGCTAATCCTAGCATGATAAAGAAGATTCAAAGAGAGTGAGATGCCAGCTCCTTTCATTCAGTCAGTAGCTTCAAACATTTCTGGTATATGAAAAACATGTTTTTCAATGGCAAAAATCAATGAATATTGTAAATGCACAAACAGTAATATCTCCACATTGCAAGGTGCAATTCTGAATTTTTTTGCTTTTTCCTGCTAATCCTAGCATGATAAAGAAGATTCAAAGAGAGTGAGATGCCAGCTCCTTTCATTCAGTCAGTAGCTTCAAACATTTCTGGACGTTTTTCAATGGCAAAAATCAATGAATATTGTAAATGCACAAACAGTAATATCTCCACATTGCAAGGTGCAATTCTGAAATTTTTTGCTTTTTCCTGTTAATCCTAGCATGATAAAGAAGATTCAAAGAGAGTGAGATGCCAGCTCCTTTCATTCAGTCAGTAGCTTCAAACATTTCTGGACGTTTTTCAATGGCAAAAATCAATGAATATTGTAAATGCACAAACAGTAATATCTCCACATTGCAAGGTGCAATTCTGAAATTTTTTGCTTTTTCCTGTTAATCCTAGCATGATAAAGAAGATTCAAAGAGAGTGAGATGCCAGCTCCTTTCATTCAGTCAGTAGCTTCAAACATTTCTGGTATATGAAAAACATGTTTTTCAATGGCAAAAATCAATGAATATTGTAAATGCACAAACAGTAATATCTCCACATTGCAAGGTGCAATTCTGAAATTTTTTGCTTTTTCCTGTTAATCCTAGCATGATAAAGAAGATTCAAAGAGAGTGAGATGCCAGCTCCTTTCATTCAGTCAGTAGCTTCAAACATTTCTGGTATATGAAAAACATGTTTTTCAATGGCAAAAATCAATGAATATTTTAAATGCACAAACAGTAATATCTCCACATTGCAAGGTGCAATTCTGAAATTTTTTGCTTTTTCCTGCTAATCCTAGCATGATAAAGAAGATTCAAAGAGAGTGAGATGCCAGCTCCTTTCATTCAGTCAGTAGCTTCAAACATTTCTGGACGTTTTTCAATGGCAAAAATCAATGAATATTGTAAATGCCCAAACAGTAATATCTCCACATTGCAAGGTGCAATTCTGAAATTTTTTGCTTTTTCCTGCTAATCCTAGCATGATAAAGAAGATTCAAAGAGAGTGAGATGCCAGCTCCTTTCATTCAGTCAGTAGCTTCAAACATTTCTGGACGTTTTTCAATGGCAAAAATCAATGAATATTGTAAATGCACAAACAGTAATATCTCCACATTGCAAGGTGCAATTCTGAAATTTTTTGCTTTTTCCTGTTAATCCTAGCATGATAAAGAAGATTCAAAGAGAGTGAGATGCCAGCTCCTTTCATTCAGTCAGTAGCTTCAAACATTTCTGGTATATGAAAAACATGTTTTTCAATGGCAAAAATCAATGAATATTGTAAATGCACAAACAGTAATATCTCCACATTGCAAGGTGCAATTCTGAAATTTTTTGCTTTTTCCTGCTAATCCTAGCATGATAAAGAAGATTCAAAGAGAGTGAGATGCCAGCTCCTTTCATTCAGTCAGTAGCTTCAAACATTTCTGGTATATGAAAAACACATGTTTTTCAATGGCAAAAATCAATGAATATTGTAAATGCACAAACAGTAATATCTCCACATTGCAAGGTGCAATTCAGAAATTTTTTGCTTTTTCCTGCTAATCCTAGCATGATAAAGAAGATTCAAAGAGAGTGAGATGCCAGCTCCTTTCATTCAGTCAGTAGCTTCAAACATTTCTGGTATATGAAAAACATGTTTTTCAATGGCAAAAATCAATGAATATTGTAAATGCACAAACAGTAATATCTCCACATTGCAAGGTGCAATTCTGAAATTTTTAGCTTTTTCCTGTTAATCCTAGCATGATAAAGAAGATTCAAAGAGAGTGAGATGCCAGCTCCTTTCATTCAGTCAGTAGCTTCAAACATTTCTGGACGTTTTTCAATGGCAAAAATCAATGAATATTGTAAATGCACAAACAGTAATATCTCCACATTGCAAGGTGCAATTCTGAAATTTTTTGCTTTTTCCTGTTAATCCTAGCATGATAAAGAAGATTCAAAGAGAGTGAGATGCCAGCTCCTTTCATTCAGTCAGTAGCTTCAAACATTTCTGGTATATGAAAAACGTTTTTCAATGGCAAAAATCAATGAATATTGTAAATGCACAAACAGTAATATCTCCACATTGCAAGGTGCAATTCTGAAATTTTTTGCTTTTTCCTGCTAATCCTAGCATGATAAAGAAGATTCAAAGAGAGTGAGATGCCAGCTCCTTTCATTCAGTCAGTAGCTTCAAACATTTCTGGTATATGAAAAACATGTTTTTCAATGGCAAAAATCAATGAATATTGTAAATGCACAAACAGTAATATCTCCACATTGCAAGGTGCAATTCTGAAATTTTTTGCTTTTTCCTGCTAATCCTAGCATGATAAAGAAGATTCAAAGAGAGTGAGATGCCAGCTCCTTTCATTCAGTCAGTAGCTTCAAACATTTCTGGACGTTTTTCAATGGCAAAAATCAATGAATATTGTAAATGCACAAACAGTAATATCTCCACATTGCAAGGTGCAATTCTGAAATTTTTTGCTTTTTCCTGTTAATCCTAGCATGATAAAGAAGATTCAAAGAGAGTGAGATGCCAGCTCCTTTCATTCAGTCAGTAGCTTCAAACATTTCTGGTATATGAAAAACATGTTTTTCAATGGCAAAAATCAATGAATATTGTAAATGCACAAACAGTAATATCTCCACATTGCAAGGTGAAATTCTGAAATTTTTTGCTTTTTCCTGTTAATCCTAGCATGATAAAGAAGATTCAAAGAGAGTGAGATGCCAGCTCCTTTCATTCAGTCAGTAGCTTCAAACATTTCTGGTATATGAAAAACATGTTTTTCAATGGCAAAAATCAATGAATATTGTAAATGCACAAACAGTAATATCTCCACATTGCAAGGTGCAATTCTGAAATTTTTTGCTTTTTCCTGCTAATCCTAGCATGATAAAGAAGATTCAAAGAGAGTGAGATGCCAGCTCCTTTCATTCAGTCAGTAGCTTCAATCATTTCTGGACATTTTTCAATGGCAAAAATCAATGAATATTGTAAATGCACAAACAGTAATATCTCCACATTGCAAGGTGCAATTCTGAAATTTTTTGCTTTTTCCTGTTAATCCTAGCATGATAAAGAAGATTCAAAGAGAGTGAGATGCCAGCTCCTTTCATTCAGTCAGTAGCTTCAAACATTTCTGGTATATGAAAAACATGTTTTTCAATGGCAAAAATCAATGAATATTGTAAATGCACAAACAGTAATATCTCCACATTGCAAGGTGAAATTCTGAAATTTTTTGCTTTTTCCTGTTAATCCTAGCATGATAAAGAAGATTCAAAGAGAGTGAGATGCCAGCTCCTTTCATTCAGTCAGTAGCTTCAAACATTTCTGGTATATGAAAAACATGTTTTTCAATGGCAAAAATCAATGAATATTGTAAATGCACAAACAGTAATATCTCCACATTGCAAGGTGCAATTCTGAAATTTTTTGCTTTTTCCTGCTAATCCTAGCATGATAAAGAAGATTCAAAGAGAGTGAGATGCCAGCTCCTTTCATTCAGTCAGTAGCTTCAATCATTTCTGGACATTTTTCAATGGCAAAAATCAATGAATATTGTAAATGCACAAACAGTAATTTCTCCGCATTGCAAGGTGCAATTCTGAAATTTTTTGCTTTTTCCTGCTCCTCTTAGCATGATAAAGAAGATTCAAAGAGAGTGAGATGACAGCTCCTTTCATTCAGTCAGTAGCTTCAATCATTTCTGGACGTTTTTCAATGGCAAAAATCAATGAATATTGTAAATGCACAAACAGTAATTTCTCCGCATTGCAAGGTGCAATTCTGAAATTTTTTGCTTTTTCCTGCTCCTCTTAGCATGATAAAGAAGATTCAAAGAGAGTGAGGTGCCAGCTCCTTTCATTCAGTCAGGAGCTTCAAACATTTCTGGTATATGAATAACATGTTTTTCAATGGCAAAAATCAATGAATATTGTAAATGCACAAACAGTAATTTCTCCGCATTGCAAGGTGCAATTCTGAAATTTTTTGCTTTTTCCTGCTCCTCTTAGCATGATAAAGAAGATTCAAAGAGAGTGAGATGCCAGCTCCTTTCATTCAGTCAGTAGCTTCAATCATTTCTGGACGTTTTTCAATGGCAAAAATCAATGAATATTGTAAATGCACAAACAGTAATTTCTCCGCATTGCAAGGTGCAATTCTGAAATTTTTTGCTTTTTCCTGCTCCTCTTAGCATGATAAACAAGATTCAAAGAGAGTGAGATGCCAGCTCCTTTCATTCAGTCAGTAGCTTCAATCATTTCTGGACGTTTTTCAATGGCAAAAATCATTGAATATTGTAAATGCACAAACAGTAATTTCTCCGCATTGCAAGGTGCAATTCTGAAATTTTTTACTTTTTCCTGCTCCTCTTAGCATGATAAAGAAGATTCAAAGAGAGTGAGATGCCAGCTCCTTTCATTCAGTCAGTAGCTTCAATCATTTCTGGTATATGAATAACATGATGTTTTTCATTCGCAAAAATCAATGAATATTGTAAATGCACAAACAGTAATTTCTCCGCATTGCAAGGTGCAATTCTGAAATTTTTTGCTTTTTCCTGCTCCTCTTAGCATGATAAAGAAGATTCAAAGAGAGTGAGATGCCAGCTCCTTTCATTCAGTCAGTAGCTTCAATCATTTCTGGATGTTTTTCAATGGCAAAAATCAATGAATATTGTAAATGCACAAACAGTAATTTCTCCGCATTGCAAGGTGCAATTCTGAAATTTTTTGCTTTTTCCTGCTCCTCTTAGCATGATAAAGAAGATTCAAAGAGAGTGAGATGCCAGCTCCTTTCCTTCAGTCAGTAGCTTCAATCATTTCTAGTATATGAATAACATGATGTTTTTCAATGGCAAAAATCAATGAATTTTGTAAATGCACAAACAGTAATTTCTCCGCATTGCAAGGCGCAATTCTGAAATTTTTTGCTTTTTCCTGCTCCTCTTAGCATGATAAAGAAGATTCAAAGAGAGTGAGATGCCAGCTCCATTCATTCAGTCAGTAGCTTCAATCATTTCTGGACATTTTTCAGTGGCAAAAATCAATGAATATTGTAAATGCACAAACAGTAATTTCTCCGCATTGCAAGGTGCAATTCTGAAATTTTTTGCTTTTTCCTGCTCCTCTTAGCATGATAAAGAAGATTCAAAGAGAGTGAGATGCCAGCTCCTTTCATTCAGTCAGTAGCTTCAATCATTTCTGGACGTTTTTCAATGGCAAAAATCAATGAATATTGTAAATGCACAAACAGTAATTTCTCCGCATTGCAAGGTGCAATTCTGAAATTTTTTGCTTTTTCCTGCTCCTCTTAGCATGATAAAGAAGATTCAAAGAGAGTGAGATGCCAGCTCCTTTCATTCAGTCAGTACCTTCAATCATTTCTGGACGTTTTTCAATGGCAAAAATCAATGAATATTGTAAATGCACAAACAGTAATTTCTCCGCATTGCAAGGTGCAATTCTGAAATTTTTTGCTTTTTCCTGCTCCTCTTAGCATGATAAAGAAGATTCAAAGAGAGTGAGATGCCAGCTTTTTTCATTCAGTCAGTAGCTTCAATCATTTCTGGACGTTTTTCAATTGCAAAAATCAATGAATATTGTAAATGCACAAACTGTAATTTCTCCGCATTGCAAGGTGCAATTCTGAAATTTTTTGCTTTTTCCTGCTCCTCTTAGCATGATAAAGAAGATTCAAAGAGAGTGAGATGCCAGCTCCTTTCATTCTGTCAGTAGCTTCAATCATTTCTGGTATATGAATAACATGATGTTTTTCAATAGCAAAAATCAATGAATATTGTAAATGCACAAACAGTAATTTCTCCGCATTGCAAGGTGCAATTCTGAAATTTTTTGCTTTTTCCTGCTCCTCTTAGCATGATAAAGAAGATTCAAAGAGAGTGAGATGCCAGCTCCTTTCATTCAGTCAGTAGCTTCAATCATTTCTGGACATTTTTCAATGGCAAAAATCAATGAATATTGTAAATGCACAAACAGTAATTTCTCCGCATTGCAAGGTGCAATTCTGAAATTTTTTGCTTTTTCCTGCTCCTCTTAGCATGATAAACAAGATTCAAAGAGAGTGAGATGCCATCTCCTTTCATTCAGTCAGTAGCTTCAATCATTTCTGGACGTTTTTCAATGGCAAAAATCAATGAATATTGTAAATGCACAAACAGTAATTTCTCCGCATTGCAAGGTGCAATTCTGAAATTTTTTGCTTTTTCCTTCTCCTCTTAGCATGATAAAGAAGATTCAAAGAGAGTGAGATGCCAGCTCCTTTCATTCAGTCAGTAGCTTCAATCATTTCTGGTATATGAATAACATGATGTTTTTCAATGGCAAAAATCAATGAATATTGTAAATGCACAAACAGTAATTTCTCCGCATTGCAAGGTGCAATTCTGAAATTTTTTGCTTTTTCCTGCTCCTCTTAGCATGATAAAGAAGATTCAAAGAGAGTGAGATGCCATCTCCTTTCATTCAGTCAGTAGCTTCAATCATTTCTGGACGTTTTTCAATGGCAAAAATCAATGAATATTGTAAATGCACAAACAGTAATTTCTCCGCATTGCAAGGTGCAATTCTGAAATTTTTTGCTTTTTCCTGCTCCTCTTAGCATGATAAACAAGATTCAAAGAGAGTGAGATGCCAGCTCCTTTCATTCAGTCAGTAGCTTCAATCATTTCTGGACGTTTTTCAATGGCAAAAATCATTGAATATTGTAAATGCACAAACAGTAATTTCTCCGCATTGCAAGGTGCAATTCTGAAATTTTTTACTTTTTCCTGCTCCTCTTAGCATGATAAAGAAGATTCAAAGAGAGTGAGATGCCAGCTCCTTTCATTCAGTCAGTAGCTTCAATCATTTCTGGTATATGAATAACATGATGTTTTTCAATCGCAAAAATCAATGAATATTGTAAATGCACAAACAGTAATTTCTCCGCATTGCAAGGTGCAATTCTGAAATTTTTTGCTTTTTCCTGCTCCTCTTAGCATGATAAAGAAGATTCAAAGAGAGTGAGATGCCAGCTCCTTTCATTCAGTCAGTAGCTACAATCATTTCTGGATGTTTTTCAATGGCAAAAATCAATGAATATTGTAAATGCACAAACAGTAATTTCTCTGCATTGCAAGGTGCAATTCTGAAATTTTTTGCTTTTTCCTGCTCCTCTTAGCATGATAAAGAAGATTCAAAGAGAGTGAGATGCCAGCTCCTTTCCTTCAGTCAGTAGCTTCAATCATTTCTGGTATATGAATAACATGATGTTTTTCAATGGCAAAAATCAATGAATTTTGTAAATGCACAAACAGTAATTTCTCCGCATTGCAAGGCGGAATTCTGAAATTTTTTGCTTTTTCCTGCTCCTCTTAGCATGATAAAGAAGATTCAAAGAGAGTGAGATGCCAGCTCCTTTCATTCAGTCAGTAGCTTCAATCATTTCTGGACATTTTTCAAAGGCAAAAATCAATGAATATTGTAAATGCACAAACAGTAATTTCTCCGCATTGCAAGGTGCAATTCTGAAATTTTTTGCTTTTATCTGCTCCTCTTAGCATGATAAAGAAGATTCAAAGAGAGTGAGATGCCAGCTCCTTTCATTCAGTCAGTAGCTTCAATCATTTCTGGACGTTTTTCAATGGCAAAAATCAATGAATATTGTAAATGCACAAACAGTAATTTCTCCGCATTGCAAGGTGCAATTCTGAAATTTTTTGCTTTTTCCTGCTCCTCTTAGCATGATAAAGAAGATTCAAAGAGAGTGATATGCCAGCTCCTTTCATTCAGTCAGTACCTTCAATCATTTCTGGACGTTTTTCAATGGCAAAAATCAATGAATATTGTAAATGCACAAACAGTAATTTCTCCGCATTGCAAGGTGCAATTCTGAAATTTTTTGCTTTTTCCTGCTCCTCTTAGCATGATAAAGAAGATTCAAAGAGAGTGAGATGCCAGCTCCTTTCATTCAGTCAGTAGCTTCAATCATTTCTGGACGTTTTTCAATGGCAAAAATCAATGAATATTGTAAATGCACAAACTGTAATTTCTCCGCATTGCAAGGTGCAATTCTGAAATTTTTTGCTTTTTCCTGCTCCTCTTAGCATGATAAAGAAGATTCAAAGAGAGTGAGATGCCAGCTCCTTTCATTCAGTCAGTAGCTTCAATCATTTCTGGTATATGAATAACATGATGTTTTTCAATAGCAAAAATCAATGAATATTGTAAATGCACAAACAGTAATTTCTCCGCATTGCAAGGTGCAATTCTGAAATTTTTTGCTTTTTCCTGCTCCTCTTAGCATGATAAAGAACATTCAAAGAGAGTGAGATGCCAGCTCCTTTCATTCAGTCAGTAGCTTCAATCATTTCTGGACGTTTTTCAATGGCAAAAATCAATGAATATTGTAAATGCACAAACAGTAATTTCTCCACATTGCAAGGTGCAATTCTGAAATTTTTTGCTTTTTCCTGCTCCTCTTAGCATGATAAACAAGATTCAAAGAGAGTGAGATGCCAGCTCCTTTCATTCAGTCAGTAGCTTCAATCATTTCTGGACGTTTTTCAATGGCAAAAATCATTGAATATTGTAAATGCACAAACAGTAATTTCTCCGCATTGCAAGGTGCAATTCTGAAATTTTTTACTTTTTCCTGCTCCTCTTAGCATGATAAAGAAGATTCAAAGAGAGTGAGATGCCAGCTCCTTTCATTCAGTCAGTAGCTTCAATCATTTCTGGACGTTTTTCAATGGCAAAAATCAATGAATATTGTAAATGCACAAACAGTAATTTCTCCGCATTGCAAGGTGCAATTCTGAAATTTTTTGCTTTTTCCTGCTCCTCTTAGCATGATAAAGAAGATTCAAAGAGAGTGAGATGCCAGATCCTTTCCTTCAGTCAGTAGCTTCAATCATTTCTGGTATATGAATAACATGATGTTTTTCAATGGCAAAAATCAATGAATTTTGTAAATGCACAAACAGTAATTTCTCCGCATTGCAAGGCGCAATTCTGAAATTTTTTGCTTTTTCCTGCTCCTCTTAGCATGATAAAGAAGATTCAAAGAGAGTGAGATGCCAGCTCCTTTCATTCAGTCAGTAGCTTCAATCATTTCTGGACATTTTTCAATGGCAAAAATCAATGAATATTGTAAATGCACAAACAGTAATTTCTCCGCATTGCAAGGTGCAATTCTGAAATTTTTTGCTTTTTCCTGCTCCTCTTAGCATGATAAAGAAGATTCAAAGAGAGTGAGATGCCAGCTCCTTTCATTCAGTCAGTAGCTTCAATCATTTCTAGACGTTTTTCAATGGCAAAAATCAATGAATATTGTAAATGCACAAACAGTAATTTCTCCGCATTGCAAGGTGCAATTCTGAAATTTTTTGCTTTTTCCTGCTCCTCTTAGCATGATAAAGAAGATTCAAAGAGAGTGAGGTGCCAGCTCCTTTCATTCAGTCAGTAGCTTCAATCATTTCTGGTATATGAATAACATGATGTTTTTCAATAGCAAAAATCAATGAATATTGTAAATGCACAAACAGTAATTTCTCCGCATTGCAAGGTGCAATTCTGAAATTTTTTGCTTTTTCCTGCTCCTCTTAGCATGATAAAGAAGATTCAAAGAGAGTGAGATGCCAGCTCCTTTCATTCAGTCAGTAGCTTCAATCATTTCTGGACATTTTTCAATGGCAAAAATCAATGAATATTGTAAATGCACAAACAGTAATTTCTCCGCATTGCAAGGTGCAATTCTGAAATTTTTTGCTTTTTCCTGCTCCTCTTAGCATGATAAACAAGATTCAAAGAGAGTGAGATGCCATCTCCTTTCATTCAGTCAGTAGCTTCAATCATTTCTGGACGTTTTTCAATGGCAAAAATCAATGAATATTGTAAATGCACAAACAGTAATTTCTCCGCATTGCAAGGTGCAATTCTGAAATTTTTTGCTTTTTCCTGCTCCTCTTAGCATGATAAAGAAGATTCAAAGAGAGTGAGATGCCAGCTCCTTTCATTCAGTCAGTAGCTTCAATCATTTCTGGTATATGAATAACATGATGTTTTTCAATGGCAAAAATCAATGAATATTGTAAATGCACAAACAGTAATTTCTCCGCATTGCAAGGTGCAATTCTGAAATTTTTTGCTTTTTCCTGCTCCTCTTAGCATGATAAAGAAGATTCAAAGAGAGTGAGATGCCATCTCCTTTCATTCAGTCAGTAGCTTCAATCATTTCTGGACGTTTTTCAATGGCAAAAATCAATGAATATTGTAAATGCACAAACAGTAATTTCTCCGCATTGCAAGGTGCAATTCTGAAATTTTTTGCTTTTTCCTGCTCCTCTTAGCATGATAAACAAGATTCAAAGAGAGTGAGATGCCAGCTCCTTTCATTCAGTCAGTAGCTTCAATCATTTCTGGACGTTTTTCAATGGCAAAAATCATTGAATATTGTAAATGCACAAACAGTAATTTCTCCGCATTGCAAGGTGCAATTCTGAAATTTTTTACTTTTTCCTGCTCCTCTTAGCATGATAAAGAAGATTCAAAGAGAGTGAGATGCCAGCTCCTTTCATTCAGTCAGTAGCTTCAATCATTTCTGGTATATGAATAACATGATGTTTTTCAATCGCAAAAATCAATGAATATTGTAAATGCACAAACAGTAATTTCTCCGCATTGCAAGGTGCAATTCTGAAATTTTTTGCTTTTTCCTGCTCCTCTTAGCATGATAAAGAAGATTCAAAGAGAGTGAGATGCCAGCTCCTTTCATTCAGTCAGTAGCTACAATCATTTCTGGATGTTTTTCAATGGCAAAAATCAATGAATATTGTAAATGCACAAACAGTAATTTCTCTGCATTGCAAGGTGCAATTCTGAAATTTTTTGCTTTTTCCTGCTCCTCTTAGCATGATAAAGAAGATTCAAAGAGAGTGAGATGCCAGCTCCTTTCCTTCAGTCAGTAGCTTCAATCATTTCTGGTATATGAATAACATGATGTTTTTCAATGGCAAAAATCAATGAATTTTGTAAATGCACAAACAGTAATTTCTCCGCATTGCAAGGCGGAATTCTGAAATTTTTTGCTTTTTCCTGCTCCTCTTAGCATGATAAAGAAGATTCAAAGAGAGTGAGATGCCAGCTCCTTTCATTCAGTCAGTAGCTTCAATCATTTCTGGACATTTTTCAAAGGCAAAAATCAATGAATATTGTAAATGCACAAACAGTAATTTCTCCGCATTGCAAGGTGCAATTCTGAAATTTTTTGCTTTTATCTGCTCCTCTTAGCATGATAAAGAAGATTCAAAGAGAGTGAGATGCCAGCTCCTTTCATTCAGTCAGTAGCTTCAATCATTTCTGGACGTTTTTCAATGGCAAAAATCAATGAATATTGTAAATGCACAAACAGTAATTTCTCCGCATTGCAAGGTGCAATTCTGAAATTTTTTGCTTTTTCCTGCTCCTCTTAGCATGATAAAGAAGATTCAAAGAGAGTGATATGCCAGCTCCTTTCATTCAGTCAGTACCTTCAATCATTTCTGGACGTTTTTCAATGGCAAAAATCAATGAATATTGTAAATGCACAAACAGTAATTTCTCCGCATTGCAAGGTGCAATTCTGAAATTTTTTGCTTTTTCCTGCTCCTCTTAGCATGATAAAGAAGATTCAAAGAGAGTGAGATGCCAGCTCCTTTCATTCAGTCAGTAGCTTCAATCATTTCTGGACGTTTTTCAATGGCAAAAATCAATGAATATTGTAAATGCACAAACTGTAATTTCTCCGCATTGCAAGGTGCAATTCTGAAATTTTTTGCTTTTTCCTGCTCCTCTTAGCATGATAAAGAAGATTCAAAGAGAGTGAGATGCCAGCTCCTTTCATTCAGTCAGTAGCTTCAATCATTTCTGGTATATGAATAACATGATGTTTTTCAATAGCAAAAATCAATGAATATTGTAAATGCACAAACAGTAATTTCTCCGCATTGCAAGGTGCAATTCTGAAATTTTTTGCTTTTTCCTGCTCCTCTTAGCATGATAAAGAAGATTCAAAGAGAGTGAGATGCCAGCTCCTTTCATTCAGTCAGTAGCTTCAATCATTTCTGGACGTTTTTCAATGGCAAAAATCAATGAATATTGTAAATGCACAAACAGTAATTTCTCCACATTGCAAGGTGCAATTCTGAAATTTTTTGCTTTTTCCTGCTCCTCTTAGCATGATAAACAAGATTCAAAGAGAGTGAGATGCCAGCTCCTTTCATTCAGTCAGTAGCTTCAATCATTTCTGGACGTTTTTCAATGGCAAAAATCATTGAATATTGTAAATGCACAAACAGTAATTTCTCCGCATTGCAAGGTGCAATTCTGAAATTTTTTACTTTTTCCTGCTCCTCTTAGCATGATAAAGAAGATTCAAAGAGAGTGAGATGCCAGCTCCTTTCATTCAGTCAGTAGCTTCAATCATTTCTGGACGTTTTTCAATGGCAAAAATCAATGAATATTGTAAATGCACAAACAGTAATTTCTCCGCATTGCAAGGTGCAATTCTGAAATTTTTTGCTTTTTCCTGCTCCTCTTAGCATGATAAAGAAGATTCAAAGAGAGTGAGATGCCAGATCCTTTCCTTCAGTCAGTAGCTTCAATCATTTCTGGTATATGAATAACATGATGTTTTTCAATGGCAAAAATCAATGAATTTTGTAAATGCACAAACAGTAATTTCTCCGCATTGCAAGGCGCAATTCTGAAATTTTTTGCTTTTTCCTGCTCCTCTTAGCATGATAAAGAAGATTCAAAGAGAGTGAGATGCCAGCTCCTTTCATTCAGTCAGTAGCTTCAATCATTTCTGGACATTTTTCAATGGCAAAAATCAATGAATATTGTAAATGCACAAACAGTAATTTCTCCGCATTGCAAGGTGCAATTCTGAAATTTTTTGCTTTTTCCTGCTCCTCTTAGCATGATAAAGAAGATTCAAAGAGAGTGAGATGCCAGCTCCTTTCATTCAGTCAGTAGCTTCAATCATTTCTAGACGTTTTTCAATGGCAAAAATCAATGAATATTGTAAATGCACAAACAGTAATTTCTCCGCATTGCAAGGTGCAATTCTGAAATTTTTTGCTTTTTCCTGCTCCTCTTAGCATGATAAAGAAGATTCAAAGAGAGTGAGGTGCCAGCTCCTTTCATTCAGTCAGGAGCTTCAAACATTTCTGGTATATGAATAACATGTTTTTCAATGGCAAAAATCAATGAATATTGTAAATGCACAAACAGTAATTTCTCCGCATTGCAAGGTGCAATTCTGAAATTTTTTGCTTTTTCCTGCTCCTCTTAGCATGATAAAGAAGATTCAAAGAGAGTGAGATGCCAGCTCCTTTCATTCAGTCAGTAGCTTCAATCATTTCTGGACGTTTTTCAATGGCAAAAATCAATGAATATTGTAAATGCACAAACTGTAATTTCTCCGCATTGCAAGGTGCAATTCTGAAATTTTTTGCTTTTTCCTGCTCCTCTTAGCATGATAAAGAAGATTCAAAGAGAGTGAGATGCCAGCTCCTTTCATTCAGTCAGTAGCTTCAATCATTTCTGGACGTTTTTCAATGGCAAAAATCAACGAATATTGTAAATGCACAAACAGTAATTTCTCCGCATTGCAAGGTGCAATTCTGAAATTTTTTGCTTTTTCCTGCTCCTCTTAGCATGATAAAGAAGATTCAAAGAGAGTGAGATGCCAGCTTCTTTCATTCAGTCAGTAGCTTCAATCATTTCTGGACGTTTTTCAATGGCAAATATCAATGAATATTGTAAATGCACAAACTGTAATTTCTCCGCATTGCAAGTTGCAATTCTGAAATTTTTTGCTTTTTCCTGCTCCTCTTAGCATGATAAAGAAGATTCAAAGAGAGTGAGATGCCAGCTCCTTTCATTCAGTCAGTAGTTTCAATCATTTCTGGACGTTTTTCAATGGCAAAAATCAATGAATATTGTAAATGCACAAACAGTAATTTCTCCGCATTGCAAGGTGCAATTCTGAAATTTTTTGCTTTTTCCTGCTCCTCTTAGCATGATAAAGAAGATTCAAAGAGAGTGAGATGCCAGCTCCTTTCATTCAGTCAGTACCTTCAATCATTTCTGGACGTTTTTCAATGGCAAAAATCAATGAATATTGTAAATGCACAAACAGTAATTTCTCCGCATTGCAAGGTGCAATTCTGAAATTTTTTGCTTTTTCCTGCTCCTCTTAGCATGATAAAGAAGATTCAAAGAGAGTGAGATGCCAGCTCCTTTCATTCAGTCAGTAGCTTCAAACATTTCTGGTATATGAATAACATGATGTTTTTCAATGGCAAAAATCAATGAATATTGTAAATGCACAAACAGTAATTTCTCCGCATTGCAAGGTGCAAGTCTGAAATTTTTTGCTTTTTCCTGCTCCTCTTAGCATGATAAAGAAGATTCAAAGAGAGTGAGATGCCAGCTCCTTTCATTCAGTCAGTAGCTTCAAACATTTCTGGTATATGAATAACATGATGTTTTTCAATGGCAAAAATCAATGAATATTGTAAATGCACAAACAGTAATTTCTCCGCATTGCAAGGTGCAAGTCTGAAATTTTTTGCTTTATCCTGCTCCTCTTAGCATGATAAAGAAGATTCAAAGAGAGTGAGATGCCAGCTCCTTTCATTCAGTCAGTAGCTTCAATCATTTCTGGTATATGAATAACATGATGTTTTTCAATGGCAAAAATCAATGAATATTGTAAATGCACAAACAGTAATTTCTCCGCATTGCAAGGTGCAATTCTGAAATTTTTTGCTTTTTCCTGCTCCTCTTAGCATGATAAAGAAGATTCAAAGAGAGTGAGATGCCAGCTCCTTTCATTCAGTCAGTAGCTTCAAACATTTCTGGTATATGAATAACATGATGTTTTTCAATGGCAAAAATCAATGAATATTGTAAATGCACAAACAGTAATTTCTCCGCATTGCAAGGTGCAATTCTGAAATTTTTTGCTTTTTCCTGCTCCTCTTAGCATGATAAAGAAGATTCAAAGAGAGTGAGATGCCAGCTCCTTTCATTCAGTCAGTAGCTTCAATCATTTCTGGACGTTTTTCAATGGCAAAAATCAATGAATATTGTAAATGCACAAACAGTAATTTCTCCGCATTGCAAGGTGCAATTCTGAAAATTTTTGCTTTTTCCTGCTCCTCTTAGCATGATAAAGAAGTTTCAAAGAGAGTGAGATGCCAGCTCCTTTCATTCAGTCAGTAGCTTCAATAATTTCTGGACGTTTTTCAATGGCAAAAATCAATGAATATTGTAAATGCACAAACAGTAATTTCTCCGCATTGCAAGGTGCAATTCTGAAATTTTTTGCTTTTTCCTGCTCCTCTTAGCATGATAAACAAGATTCAAAGAGAGTGAGATGCCAGCTCCTTTCATTCAGTCAGTAGCTTCAATCATTTCTGGACATTTTTCAATGGCAAAAATCAATGAATATTGTAAATGCACAAACAGTAATTTATCCGCATTGCAAGGTGCAATTCTGAAATTTTTTGCTTTTTCCTGCTCCTCTTAGCATGATAAAGAAGATTCAAAGAGAGTGAGATGCCAGCTCCTTTCATTCAGTCAGTAGCTTCAAACATTTCTGGTATATGAATAACATGATGTTTTTCAATGGCAAAAATCAATGAATATTGTAAATGCACAAACAGTAATTTCTCCGCATTGCAAGGTGCAATTCTGAAATTTTTTGCTTTTTCCTGCTCCTCTTAGCATGATAAAGAAGATTCAAAGAGAGTGAGATGCCAGCTCCTTTCATTCAGTCAGTAGCTTCAATCATTTCTGGACGTTTTTCAATGGCAAAAATCAATGAATATTGTAAATGCACAAACAGTAATTTCTCCGCATTGCAAGGTGCAATTCTGAAATTTTTTGCTTTTTCCTGCTCCTCTTAGCATTATGAAGAAGATTCAAAGAGAGTGAGATGCCAGCTCCTTTCATTCAGTCAGTAGCTTCAAACATTTCTGGTATATGAATAACATGATGTTTTTCAATGGCAAAAATCAATGAATATTGTAAATGCACAAACAGTAATTTCTCCGCATTGCAAGGTGCAATTCTGAAATTTTTTGCTTTTTCCTGCTCCTCTTAGCATGATAAAGAAGATTCAAAGAGAGTGAGATGCCAGCTCCTTTCGTTCAGTCAGTAGCTTCAATCATTTCTGGACGTTTTTCAATGGCAAAAATCATTGAATATTGTAAATGCACAAACAGTAATTTCTCCGCATTGCAAGGTGCAATTCTGAAATTTTTTACTTTTTCCTGCTCCTCTTAGCATGATAAAGAAGATTCAAAGAGTGTGAGATGCCAGCTCCTTTCATTCAGTCAGTAGCTTCAATCATTTCTGGTATATGAATAACATGATGTTTTTCAATGGCAAAAATCAATGAATATTGTAAATGCACAAACAGTAATTTCTCCGCATTGCAAGGTGCAATTCTGAAATTTTTTGCTTTTTCCTGCTCCTCTTAGCATGATAAACAAGATTCAAAGAGAGTGAGATAACAGCTCCTTTCATTCAGTCAGTAGCTTCAATCATTTCTGGACGTTTTTCAATGGCAAAAATCAATGAATATTGTAAATGCACAAACAGTAATTTCTCCGCATTGCAAGGTGCAATTCTGAAATTTTTTGCTTTTTCCTGCTCCTCTTAACATGATAAAGAAGATTCAAAGAGAGTGAGATGCCAGCTCCTTTCATTCAGTCAGTAGCTTCAATCATTTCTGGACGTTTTTCAATTGCAAAAATCAATGAATATTGTAAATGCACAAACAGTAATTTCTCCGCATTGCAAGGTGCAATTCTGAAATTTTTTGCTTTTTCCTGCTCCTCTTAGCATGATAAAGAAGATTCAAAGAGAGTGAGTTGCCAGCTACTTTCATTCAGTCAGTAGCTTCAAACATTTCTGGGATATGAATAACATGATGTTTTTCAATGGCAAAAATCAATGAATATTGTAAATGCACAAACAGT
This sequence comes from Phyllobates terribilis, assembly GCF_046119375.1. Taxonomy (NCBI): domain Eukaryota; kingdom Metazoa; phylum Chordata; class Amphibia; order Anura; family Dendrobatidae; genus Phyllobates; species Phyllobates terribilis. The sequence continues at coordinate 364,015 of NW_027363756.1, forward strand.
AATTTCTCCGCATTGCAAGGTGCAATTCTGAAATTTTTTGCTTTTTCCTGCTCCTCTTAGCATGATAAAGAAGATTCAAAGAGAGTGAGATGCCAGCTCCTTTCATTCAGTCAGTAGCTTCAATCATTTCTGGACGTTTTTCAATGGCAAAAATCAATGAATATTGTAAATGCACAAACAGTAATTTCTCCGCATTGCAAGGTGCAATTCTGAAATTTTTTGCTTTTTCCTGCTCCTCTTAGCATGATAAAGAAGATTCAAAGAGAGTGAGATGCCAGCTCCTTTCATTCAGTCAGTAGCTTCAATCATTTCTGGACGTTTTTCAATGGCAAAAATCAATGAATATTGTAAATGCACAAACAGTAATTTCTCCGCATTGCAAGGTGCAATTCTGAAATTTTTTGCTTTTTCCTGCTCCTCTTAGCATGATAAAGAAGATTCAAAGAGAGTGAGATGCCAGCTCCTTTCATTCAGTCAGTAGCTTCAATCATTTCTGGTATATGAATAACATGATGTTTTTCAATGGCAAAAATCAATGAATATTGTAAATGCACAAACAGTAATTTCTCCGCATTGCAAGGTGCAATTCTGAAATTTTTTGCTTTTTCCTGCTCCTCTTAGCATGATAAAGAAGATTCAAAGAGAGTGAGATGCCAGCTCCTTTCATTCAGTCAGTAGCTTCAATCATTTCTGGACGTTTTTCAATGGCAAAAATCAATGAATATTGTAAATGCACAAACAGTAATTTCTCCGCATTGCAAGGTGCAATTCTGAAATTTTTTGCTTTTTCCTGCTCCTCTTAGCATGATAAAGAAGATTCAAAGAGAGTGAGATGCCAGCTCCTTTCATTCAGTCAGTAGCTTCAATCATTTCTGGACGTTTTTCAATGGCAAAAATCAATGAATATTGTAAATGCACAAACAGTAATTTCTCCGCATTGCAAGGTGCAATTCTGAAATTTTTTGCTTTTTCCTGCTCCTCTTAGCATGATAAAGAAGATTCAAAGAGAGTGAGATGCCAGCTCCTTTCATTCAGTCAGTAGCTTCAATCATTTCTGGTATATGAATAACATGATGTTTTTCAATGGCAAAAATCAATGAATATTGTAAATGCACAAACAGTTATTTCTCCGCATTGCAAGTTGCAATTATGAAATTTTTTGCTTTTTCCTGCTCCTCTTAGCATGATAAAGAAGATTCAAAGAGAGTGAGATGCCAGCTCCTTTCATTCAGTCAGTAGCTTCAATCATTTCTGGACGTTTTTCAATGGCAAAAATCAATGAATATTGTAAATGCACAAACAGTAATTTCTCCGCATTGCAAGGTGCAATTCTGAAATTTTTTGCTTTTTCCTGCTCCTCTTAGCATGATAAAGAAGATTCAAAGAGAGTGAGATGCCAGCTCCTTTCATTCAGTCAGTAGCTTCAATCATTTCTGGACGTTTTTCAATGGCAAAAATCAATGAATATTGTAAATGCACAAACAGTAATTTCTCCGCATTGCAAGCTGCAATTCTGAAATTTTTTGCTTTTTCCTGCTCCTCTTAGCATGATAAAGAAGATTCAAAGAGAGTGAGATGCCAGCTCCTTTCATTCAGTCAGTAGCTTCAATCATTTCTGGTATATGAATAACATGATGTTTTTCAATGGCAAAAATCAATGAATATTGTAAATGCACAAACAGTAATTTCTCCGCATTGCAAGGTGCAATTCTGAAATTTTTTGCTTTTTCCTGCTCCTCTTAGCATGATAAAGAAGATTCAAAGAGAGTGAGATGCCAGCTCCTTTCATTCAGTCAGTAGCTTCAATCATTTCTGGACGTTTTTCAATGGCAAAAATCAATGAATATTGTAAATGCACAAACAGTAATTTCTCCGCATTGCAAGGTGCAATTCTGAAATTTTTTGCTTTTTCCTGCTCCTCTTAGTATGATAAAGAAGATTCAAAGAGAGTGAGATGCCAGCTCCTTTCATTCAGTCAGTAGCTTCAAACATTTCTGGTATAAACATTTCTGGACGTTTTTCAATGGCAAAAATCAATGAATATTGTAAATGCACAAACAGTAATATCTCCACATTGCAAGGTGCAATTCTGAAATTTTTTGCTTTTTCCTGCTAATCCTAGCATGATAAAGAAGATTCAAATAGAGTGAGATGCCAGCTCCTTTCATTCAGTCAGTAGCTTCAAACATTTCTGGACGTTTTTCAATGGCAAAAATCAATGAATATTGTAAATGCACAAACAGTAATATCTCCACATTGCAAGGTGCAATTCTGAAATTTTTTGCTTTTTCCTGCTAATCCTAGCATGATAAAGAAGATTCAAAGAGAGTGAGATGCCAGCTCCTTTCATTCAGTCAGTAGCTTCAAACATTTCTGGACGTTTTTCAATGGCATAAATCAATGAATATTGTAAATGCACAAACAGTAATATCTCCACATTGCAAGGTGCAATTCTGAAATTTTTTGCTTTTTCCTGCTACTCCTAGCATGATAAAGAAGATTCAAAGAGAGTGAGATGCCTGCTCCTTTCATTCAGTCAGTAGCTTCAAACATTTCTGGACGTTTTTCAATGGCAAAAATCAATGAATATTGTAAATGCACAAACAGTAATATCTCCACATTGCAAGGTGCAATTCTGAAATTTTTTGCTTTTTCCTGCTAATCCTAGCATGATAAAGAAGATTCAAAGAGAGTAAGATGCCAGCTCCTTTCATTCAGTCAGTAGCTTCAAACATTTCTGGACGTTTTTCAATGGCAAAAATCAATGAATATTGTAAATGCACAAACAGTAATTTCTCCGCATTGCAAGGTGCAATTCTGAAATTTTTTGCTTTTTCCTGCTCCTCTTAGCATGATAAAGAAGATTCAAAGAGAGTGAGATGCCAGCTCCTTTCATTCAGTCAGTAGCTTCAATCATTTCTGGACGTTTTTCAATGGCAAAAATCAATGAATATTGTAAATGCACAAACAGTAATTTCTCCGCATTGTAAGGTGCAATTCTGAAATTTTTTGCTTTTTCCTGCTCCTCTTAGCATGATAAAGAAGATTCAAAGATAGTGAGATGCCAGCTTCTTTCATTCAGTCAGTAGCTTCAAACATTTCTGGTATATGAATAACATGATGTTTTTCAATGGCAAAAATCAATGAATATTGTAAATGCACAAACAGTAATTTCTCCGCATTGCAAGTTGCAATTCTGAAATTTTTTGCTTTTTCCTGCTCCTCTTAGCATGATAAAGAAGATTCAAAGAGAGTGAGATGCCAGCTCCTTTCATTCAGTCAGTAGCTTCAATCATTTCTGGACGTTTTTCAATGGCAAAAATCAATGAATATTGTAAATGCACAAACAGTAATTTCTCCGCATTGCAAGGTGCAATTCTGAAATTTTTTGCTTTTTCCTGCTCCTCTTAGCATGATAAAGAAGATTCAAAGAGAGTGAGATGCCAGCTCCTTTCATTCAGTCAGTAGCTTCAATCATTTCTGGACGTTTTTCAATGGCAAAAATCAATGAATATTGTAAATGCACAAACAGTAATTTCTCCGCATTGCAAGTTGCAATTCTGAAATTTTTTGCTTTTTCCTGCTCCTCTTACCATGATAAAGAAGATTCAAAGAGAGTGAGATGCCAGCTCCTTTCATTCAGTCAGTAGCTTCAATCATTTCTGGACGTTTTTCAATGGCAAAAATCAATGAATATTGTAAATGCACAAACAGTAATTTCTCCGCATTGCAAGGTGCAATTCTGAAATTTTTTGCTTTTTCCTGCTCCTCTTAGCATGATAAAGAAGATTCAAAAAGAGTGAGATGCCAGCTCCTTTCATTCAGTCAGTAGCTTCAATCATTTCTGGACGTTTTTCAATGGCAAAAATCAATGAATATTGTAAATGCACAAACAGTAATTTCTCCGCATTGCAAGGTGCAATTCTGAAATTTTTTGCTTTTTCCTGCTCCTCTTAGCATGATAAAGAAGATTCAAAGAGAGTGAGATGCCAGCTCCTTTCATTCAGTCAGTAGCTTCAATCATTTCTGGTATATGAATAACATGATGTTTTTCAATGGCAAAAATCAATGAATATTGTAAATGCACAAACAGTAATTTCTCCGCATTGCAAGGTGCAATTCTGAAATTTTTTGCTTTTTCCTGCTCCTCTTAGCATGATAAAGAAGATTCAAAGAGAGTGAGATGCCAGCTCCTTTCATTCAGTCAGTAGCTTCAATCATTTCTGGACGTTTTTCAATGGCAAAAATCAATGAATATTGTAAATGCACAAACAGTAATTTCTCCGCATTGCAAGGTGCAATTCTGAAATTTTTTGCTTTTTCCTGCTCCTCTTAGCATCATAAAGAAGATTCAAAGAGAGTGAGATGCCAGCTCCTTTCATTCAGTCAGTAGCTTCAATCATTTCTGGACGTTTTTCAATGGCAAAAATCAATGAATATTGTAAATGCACAAACAGTAATTTCTCCGCATTGCAAGGTGCAATTCTGAAATTTTTTGCTTTTTCCTGCTCCTCTTAGCATGATAAAGAAGATTCAAAGAGAGTGAGATGCCAGCTCCTTTCATTCAGTCAGTAGCTTCAATTATTTCTGGTATATGAATAACATGATGTTTTTCAATGTCAAAAATCAATGAATATTGTAAATGCACAAACAGTAATTTCTCCGCATTGCAAGGTGCAATTCTGAAATTTTTTGCTTTTTCCTGCTCCTCTTAGCATGGTAAAGAAGATTCAAAGAGAGTGAGATGCCAACTCCTTTCATTCAGTCAGTAGCTTCAATCATTTCTGGACGTTTTTCAATGGCAAAAATCAATGAATATTGTAAATGCACAAACAGTAATTTCTCCGCATTGCAAGGTGCAATTCTGAAATTTTTTGCTTTTTCCTGCTCCTCTTAGCATGATAAAGAAGATTCAAAGAGAGTGAGATGCCAGCTCCTTTCATTCAGTCAGTAGCTTCAATCATTTCTGGACGTTTTTCAATGGCAAAAATCAATGAATATTGTAAATGCACAAACAGTAATTTCTCCGCATTGCAAGGTGCAATTCTGAAATTTTTTGCTTTTTCCTGCTCCTCTTAGCATGATAAAGAAGATTCAAAGAGAGTGAGATGCCAGCTCCTTTCATTCAGTCAGTAGCTTCAATCATTTCTGGGTATGAATAACATGATGTTTTTCAATGGCAAAAATCAATGAATATTGTAAATGCACAAACAGTAATTTCTCCGCATTGCAAGGTGCAATTCTGAAATTTTTTGCTTTTTCCTGCTCCTCTTAGCATGATAAAGAAGATTCAAAGAGAGTGAGATGCCAGCTCCTTTCATTCAGTCAGTAGCTTCAATCATTTCTGGACGTTTTTCAATGGCAAAAATCAATGAATATTGTAAATGCACAAACAGTAATTTCTCCGCATTGCAAGGTGCAATTCTGAAATTTTTTGCTTTTTCCTGCTCCTCTTAGCATGATAAAGAAGATTCAAAGAGAGTGAGATGCCAGCTCCTTTCATTCAGTCAGTAGCTTCAATCATTTCTGGGTATGAATAACATGATGTTTTTCAATGGCAAAAATCAATGAATATTGTAAATGCACAAACAGTAATTTCTCCGCATTGCAAGGTGCAATTCTGAAATTTTTTGCTTTTTCCTGCTCCTCTTAGCATGATAAAGAAGATTCAAAGAGAGTGAGATGCCAGCTCCTTTCATTCAGTCAGTAGCTTCAATCATTTCTGGACGTTTTTCAATGGCAAAAATCAATGAATATTGTAAATGCACAAACAGTAATTTCTCCGCATTGCAAGGTGCAATTCTGAAATTTTTTGCTTTTTCCTGCTCCTCTTAGCATGATAAAGAAGATTCAAAGAGAGTGAGATGCCAGCTCCTTTCATTCAGTCAGTAGTTTCAATCATTTCTGGACGTTTTTCAATGGCAAAAATCAATGAATATTGTAAATGCACAAACAGTAATTTCTCCGCATTGCAAGGTGCAATTCTGAATTTTTTTGCTTTTTCCTGCTCCTCTTAGCATGATAAAGAAGATTCAAAGAGAGTGAGATGCCAGCTCCTTTCATTCAGTCAGTAGCTTCAAACATTTCTGGTATAAACATTTCTGGACGTTTTTCAATGGCAAAAATCAATGAATATTGTAAATGCACAAACAGTAATATCTCCACATTGCAAGGTGCAATTCTGAAATTTTTTGCTTTTTCCTGCTAATCCTAGCATGATAAAGAAGATTCAAATAGAGTGAGATGCCAGCTCCTTTCATTCAGTCAGTAGCTTCAAACATTTCTGGACGTTTTTCAATGTCAAAAATCAATGAATATTGTAAATGCACAAACAGTAATATCTCCACATTGCAAGGTGCAATTCTGAAATTTTTTGCTTTTTCCTGCTAATCCTAGCATGATAAAGAAGATTCAAAGAGAGTGAAATGCCAGCTCCTTTCATTCAGTCAGTAGCTTCAAACATTTCTGGTATATGAATAACATGATGTTTTTCAATGGCAAAAATCAATGAATATTGTAAATGCACAAACAGTAATATCTCCACATTGCAAGGTGCAATTCTGAAATTTTTTGCTTTTTCCTGCTAATCCTAGCATGATAAAGAAGATTCAAAGAGAGTGAGATGCCAGCTCCTTTCATTCAGTCAGTAGCTTCAAATATTTCTGGACGTTTTTCAATGGAAAAAATCAATGAATATTGTAAATGCACAAACAGTAATATCTCCACATTGCAAGGTGCAATTCTGAAATTTTTTGCTTTTTCCTGCTACTCCTAGCATGATAAAGAAGATTCAAAGAGAGTGATATGCCAGCTCCTTTCATTCAGTCAGTAGCTTCAAACATTTCTGGACGTTTTTCAATGGCAAAAATCAATGAATATTGTAAATGCACAAACAGTAATATCTCCACATTGCAAGGTGCAATTCTGAAATTTTTTGCTTTTTCCTGCTAATCCTAGCATGATAAAGAAGATTCAAAGAGAGTGAGATGCCAGCTCCTTTCATTCAGTCAGTAGCTTCAAACATTTCTGGACGTTTTTCAATGGCAAAAATCAATGAATATTGTAAATGCACAAACAGTAATATCTCCACATTGCAAGGTGCAATTCTGAAATTTTTTGCTTTTTCCTGCTAATCCTAGCATGATAAAGAAGATTCAAAGAGAGTGAGATGCCAGCTCCTTTCATTCAGTCAGTAGCTTCAATCATTTCTGGTATATGAATAACATGATGTTTTTCAATGGCAAAAATCAATGAATATTGTAAATGCACAAACAGTAATTTCTCCGCATTGCAAGGTGCAATTCTGAATTTTTTTGCTTTTTCCTGCTCCTCTTAGCATGATAAAGAAGATTCAAAGAGAGTGAGATGCCAGCTCCTTTCATTCAGTCAGTAGCTTCAAACATTTCTGGTATAAACATTTCTGGACGTTTTTCAATGGCAAAAATCAATGAATATTGTAAATGCACAAACAGTAATATCTCCACATTGCAAGGTGCAATTCTGAAATTTTTTGCTTTTTCCTGCTAATCCTATCATGATAAAGAAGATTCAAAGAGAGTGAGATGCCAGCTCCTTTCATTCAGTCAGTAGCTTCAAACATTTCTGGACGTGTTTCAATGGCAAAAATCAATGAATATTGTAAATGCACAAACAGTAATTTCTCCGCATTGCAAGGTGCAATTCTGAATTTTTTTGCTTTTTCCTGCTCCTCTTAGCATAATAAAGAAGATTCAAAGAGAGTGAGATGCCAGCTCCTTTCATTCAGTCAGTAGCTTCAAACATTTCTGGTATAAACATTTCTGGACGTTTTTCAATGGCAAAAATCAATGAATATTGTAAATGCACAAACAGTAATATCTCCACATTGCAAGGTGCAATTCTGAAATTTTTTGCTTTTTCCTGCTAATCCTAGCATGATAAAGAAGATTCAAATAGAGTGAGATGCCAGCTCCTTTCATTCAGTCAGTAGCTTCAAACATTTCTGGACGTTTTTCAATGGCAAAAATCAATGAATATTGTAAATGCACAAACAGTAATATCTCCACATTGCAAGGTGCAATTCTGAAATTTTTTGCTTTTTCCTGCTAATCCTAGCATGATAAAGAAGATTCAAAGAGAGTGAGATGCCAGCTCCTTTCATTCAGTCAGTAGCTTCAAACATTTCTGGTATATGAATAACATGATGTTTTTCAATGGCAAAAATCAATGAATATTGTAAATGCACAAACAGTAATATCTCCACATTGCAAGGTGCAATTCTGAAATTTTTTGCTTTTTCCTGCTAATCCTAGCATGATAAAGAAGATTCAAAGAGAGTGAGATGCCAGCTCCTTTCATTCAGTCAGTAGCTTCAAATATTTCTGGACGTTTTTCAATGGAAAAAATCAATGAATATTGTAAATGCACAAACAGTAATATCTCCACATTGCAAGGTGCAATTCTGAAATTTTTTGCTTTTTCCTGCTACTCCTAGCATGATAAAGAAGATTCAAAGAGAGTGATATGCCAGCTCCTTTCATTCAGTCAGTAGCTTCAAACATTTCTGGACGTTTTTCAATGGCAAAAATCAATGAATATTGTAAATGCACAAACAGTAATATCTCCACATTGCAAGGTGCAATTCTGAAATTTTTTGCTTTTTCCTGCTAATCCTAGCATGATAAAGAAGATTCAAAGAGAGTGAGATGCCAGCTCCTTTCATTCAGTCAGTAGCTTCAAACATTTCTGGACGTTTTTCAATGGCAAAAATCAATGAATATTGTAAATGCACAAACAGTAATATCTCCACATTGCAAGGTGCAATTCTGAAATTTTTTGCTTTTTCCTGCTAATCCTAGCATGATAAAGAAGATTCAAAGAGAGTGAGATGCCAGCTCCTTTCATTCAGTCAGTAGCTTCAATCATTTCTGGTATATGAATAACATGATGTTTTTCAATGGCAAAAATCAATGAATATTGTAAATGCACAAACAGTAATTTCTCCGCATTGCAAGGTGCAATTCTGAATTTTTTTGCTTTTTCCTGCTCCTCTTAGCATGATAAAGAAGATTCAAAGAGAGTGAGATGCCAGCTCCTTTCATTCAGTCAGTAGCTTCAAACATTTCTGGTATAAACATTTCTGGACGTTTTTCAATGGCAAAAATCAATGAATATTGTAAATGCACAAACAGTAATATCTCCACATTGCAAGGTGCAATTCTGAAATTTTTTGCTTTTTCCTGCTAATCCTATCATGATAAAGAAGATTCAAAGAGAGTGAGATGCCAGCTCCTTTCATTCAGTCAGTAGCTTCAAACATTTCTGGACGTGTTTCAATGGCAAAAATCAATGAATATTGTAAATGCACAAACAGTAATTTCTCCGCATTGCAAGGTGCAATTCTGAATTTTTTTGCTTTTTCCTGCTCCTCTTAGCATAATAAAGAAGATTCAAAGAGAGTGAGATGCCAGCTCCTTTCATTCAGTCAGTAGCTTCAAACATTTCTGGTATAAACATTTCTGGACGTTTTTCAATGGCAAAAATCAATGAATATTGTAAATGCACAAACAGTAATATCTCCACATTGCAAGGTGCAATTCTGAAATTTTTTGCTTTTTCCTGCTAATCCTAGCATGATAAAGAAGATTCAAATAGAGTGAGATGCCAGCTCCTTTCATTCAGTCAGTAGCTTCAAACATTTCTGGACGTTTTTCAATGGCAAAAATCAATGAATATTGTAAATGCACAAACAGTAATATCTCCACATTGCAAGGTGCAATTCTGAAATTTTTTGCTTTTTCCTGCTAATCCTAGCATGATAAAGAAGATTCAAAGAGAGTGAGATGCCAGCTCCTTTCATTCAGTCAGTAGCTTCAAACATTTCTGGTATATGAATAACATGATGTTTTTCAATGGCAAAAATCAATGAATATTGTAAATGCACAAACAGTAATATCTCCACATTGCAAGGTGCAATTCTGAAATTTTTTGCTTTTTCCTGCTAATCCTAGCATGATAAAGAAGATTCAAAGAGAGTGAGATGCCAGCTCCTTTCATTCAGTCAGTAGCTTCAAACATTTCTGGACGTTTTTCAATGGCAAAAATCAATGAATATTGTAAATGCACAAACAGTAATATCTCCACATTTCAAGGTGCAATTCTGAAATTTTTTGCTTTTTCCTGCTAATCCTAGCATGATAAAGAAGATTCAATGAGAGTGAGATGCCAGCTCCTTTCATTCAGTCAGTAGCTTCAATCATTTCTGGTATATGAATAACATGATGTTTTTCAATGGCAAAAATCAATGAATATTGTAAATGCACAAACAGTAATTTCTCCGCATTGCAAGGTGCAATTCTGAAATTTTTTGCTTTTTCCTGCTCCTCTTAGCATGATAAATAAGATTCAAAGAGAGTGAGATGCCAGCTCCTTTCATTCAGTCAGTAGCTTCAAACATTTCTGGTATAAACATTTCTGGACGTTTTTCAATGGCAAAAATCAATGAATATTGTAAATGCACAAACAGTAATATCTCCACATTGCAAGGTGCAATTCTGAAATTTTTTGCTTTTTCCTGCTAACCCTAGCATGATAAAGAAGATTCAAAGAGAGTGAGATGCCAGCTCCTTGCATTCAGTCAGTAGCTTCAAACATTTCTGGACGTTTTTCAATGGCAAAAATCAATGAATATTGTAAATGCACAAACAGTAATATCTCCACATTGCAAGGTGCAATTCTGAAATTTTTTGCTTTTTCCTGCTAATCCTATCATGATAAAGAAGATTCAAAGAGAGTGAGATGCCAGCTCCTTTCATTCAGTCAGTAGCTTCAAACATTTCTGGACGTGTTTCAATGGCAAAAATCAATAAATATTGTAAATGCACAAACAGTAATTTCTCCGCATTGCAAGATGCAATTCTGAAATTTTTTGCTTTTTCCTGCTCCTCTTAGCATGATAAAGAAGATTCAAAGAGAGTGAGATGCCAGCTCCTTTCATTCAGTCAGTAGCTTCAATCATTTCTGGACGTTTTTCAATGGCAAAAATCAATGAATATTGTAAATGCACAAGCAGTAATTTCTCCGCATTGCAAGGTGCAATTCTGAAATTTTTTGCTTTTTCCTGCTCCTCTTAGCATGATAAAGAAGATTCAAAGAGAGTGAGATGCCAGCTCCTTTCATTCAGTCAGTGGCTTCAATCATTTCTGGATGTTTTTCAATGGCAAAAATCAATGAATATTGTAAATGCACAAACAGTAATTTCTCCGCATTGCAAGATGCAATTCTGAAATTTTTTGCTTTTTCCTGCTCCTCTTAGCATGAAAAAGAAGATTCAAAGAGAGTGAGATGCCAGCTCCTTTCATTCAGTCAGTAGCTTCAATCATTTCTGGTATATGAATAACATGATGTTTTTCAATGGCAAAAATCAATGAATATTGTAAATGCACAAACAGTAATTTCTCCGCATTGCAAGGTGCAATTCTGAATTTTTTTGCTTTTTCCTGCTCCTCTTAGCATGATAAAGAAGATTCAAAGAGAGTGAGATGCCAGCTCCTTTCATTCAGTCAGTAGCTTCAATCATTTCTGGACGTTTTTCAATGGCAAAAATCAATGAATATTGTAAATGCACAAACAGTAATTTCTCCGCATTGCAAGGTGCAATTCTGAAATTTTTTGCTTTTTCCTGCTCCTCTTAGCATGATAAAGAAGATTCAAAGAGAGTGAGATGCCAGCTCCTTTCTTTCAGTCAGTAGCTTCAATCATTTCTGGACGTTTTTCAATGGCAAAAATCAATGAATATTGTAAATGCACAAACAGTAATTTCTCCGCATTGCAAGGTGCAATTCTGAAATTTTTTGCTTTTTCCTGCTCCTCTTAGCATGATAAAGAAGATTCAAAGAGAGTGAGATGCCAGCTCCTTTCATTCAGTCAGTAGCTTCAAACATTTCTGGTATATGAATAACATGATGTTTTTCAATGGCAAAAATCAATGAATATTGTAAATGCACAAACAGTAATATCTCCACATTGCAAGGTGCAATTCTGAAATTTTTTGCTTTTTCCTGCTAATCCTAGCATGATAAAGAAGATTCAAAGAGAGTGAGATGCCAGCTCCTTTCATTCAGTCAGTAGCTTCAATCATTTCTGGACGTTTTTCAATGGCAAAAATCAATGAATATTGTAAATGCACAAACAGTAATTTCTCCGCATTGCAAGGTTTCAGAATTGCACCTTGCAATGTGGAGATCTTACTGTTTGTGCATTTACATTATTCATTGATTTTTGCCATTGAAAAACGTCCAGAAATGTTTGAAGCTACTGACTGAATGAAGGGAGCTGGCATCTCACTCACTTTGAATGTTCTTTATCATGCTAGGATTAGCAGGAAAAAGCAAAAAATTTCAGAATTGCACCTTGCAATGTGGAGATATTACTGTTTGTGCATTTACAATATTCATTGATTTTTGCCATTGAAAAACATCATGTTATTCATATACCAGAAATGTTTGAAGCTACTGACTGAATGAAAGGATCTGGCATCTCACTATCTTTGAATCTTCTTTATCATGCTAGGATTAGCAGGAAAAAGCAAAAAATTTCAGAATTGCACCTTGCAATGTTTAGATATTACTGTTTGTGCATTTACAATATTCATTGATTTTTGCCATTGAAAAACGTCCAGAAATGTTTGAAGCTACTGACTGAATGAAAGGAGCTGGCATCTCACTCTATTTGAATCTTCTTTATCATGCTAGGATTAGCAGGAAAAAGCAAAAAATTTCAGAATTGCACCTTGCAATGTGGAGATATTACTGTTTGTGCATTTACAATATTCATTGATTTTTGCCATTGAAAAACGTCCAGAAATGTTTGAAGCTACTGACTGAATGAAAGGAGCTGGCATCTCACTCTCTTTGAATCTTCTTTATCATGCTAGGATTAGCAGGAAAAAGCAAAAAATTTCAGAATTGCACCTTGCAATGTGGAGATATTACTGTTTGTGCATTTACAATATTCATTGATTTTTGCCATTGAAAAACATCATGTTATTCATATACCAGAAATGTTTGAGGCTACTGACTGAATGAAAGGACCTGGCATCTCACTCTCTTTGAATCTTCTTTATCATGCTAGGTTAGCAGGAAAAAGCAAAAAATTTCAGAATTGCACCTTGCAATGTGGAGATATTACTGTTTGTGCATTTACAATATTCATTGATTTTTGCCATTGAAAAACGTCCAGAAATGTTTGAAGCTACTGACTGAATGAAAGGAGCTGGCATCTCACTCTATTTGAATATTCTTTATCATGCTAGGATTAGCAGGAAAAAGCAAAAAATTTCAGAATTACACCTTGCAATGTGGAGATATTACTGTTTGTGCATTTACAATATTCATTGATTTTTGCCATTGAAAAACGTCCAGAAATGTTTATACCAGAAATGTTTGAAGCTACTGACTGAATGAAAGGAGCTGGCATCTCACTCTCTTTGAATCTTCTTTATCATGCTAAGAGGAGCAGGAAAAAGCAAAAAATTTCAGAATTGCACCTTGCAATGTGGAGAAATTACTGTTTGTGCATTTACAATATTCATTGATTTTTGCCATTGAAAAATGTCCAGAAATGATTGAAGCTACTGACTGAATGAAAGGAGCTGGCATCTCACTCACTTTGAATCTTCTTTATCATGCTAAGAGGAGCAGGAAAAAGCAAAAAATTTCAGAATTGCACCTTGCAATGCGGAGAAATTACTGTTTGTGCATTTACAATATTCATTGATTTTTGCCATTGAAAAACGTCCAGAAATGATTGAAGCTACTGACTGAATGAAAGGAGCTGGCATCTCACTCTCTTTGAATCTTCTTTATCATGCTAAGAGGAGCAGGAAAAAGCAAAAAATTTCAGAATTGCACCTTGCAATGTGGAGAAATTACTGTTTGTGCATTTACAATATTCATTGATTTTTGCCATTGAAAAACATCATGTTATTCATACCCAGAAATGATTGAAGCTACTGACTGAATGAAAGGAGCTGGCATCTCACTCTCTTTGAATCTTCTTTATCATGCTAAGAGGAGCAGGAAAAAGCAAAACATTTCAGAATTGCACCTTGCAATGCGGAGAAATTACTGTTTGTGCATTTACAATATTCATTGATTTTTGCCATTGAAAAACGTCCAGAAATGATTGAAGCTACTGACTGAATGAAAGGAGCTGGCATCTCACTCTCTTTGAATCTTCTTTATCATGCTAAGAGGAGCAGGAAAAAGCAAAAAATTTCAGAATTGCACCTTGCAATGCGGAGAAATTACTGTTTGTGCATTTACAATATTCATTGATTTTTGCCATTGAAAAACGTCCAGAAATGATTGAAGCTACTGACTGAATGAAAGGAGCTGGCATCTCACTCTCTTTGAATCTTCTTTACCATGCTAAGAGGAGCAGGAAAAAGCAAAAAATTTCAGAATTGCACCTTGCAATGCGGAGAAATTACTGTTTGTGCATTTACAATATTCATTGATTTTTGCCATTGAAAAACATTATGTTATTCATATACCAGAAATGATTGAAGCTACTGACTGAATGAAAGGAGCTGGCATCTCACTCTCTTTGAATCTTCTTTATCATGCTAGGATTAGCAGGAAAAAGCAAAAAATTTCAGAATTGCACCTTGCAATGTGGAGATATTACTGTTTGTGCATTTACAATATTCATTGATTTTTGCCATTGAAAAACGTCCAGAAATGTTTATACCAGAAATGTTTGAAGCTACTGACTGAATGAAAGGAGCTGGCATCTCACTCTCTTTGAATCTTCTTTATCATGCTGAGAGGAGCAGGAAAAAGCAAAAAAATTCAGAATTGCACCTTGCAATGCGGAGAAATTACTGTTTGTGCATTTACAATATTCATTGATTTTTGCCATTGAAAAATGTCCAGAAATGATTGAAGCTACTGACTGAATGAAAGGAGCTGGCATCTCACTCTCTTTGAATCTTCTTTATCATGCTAAGAGGAGCAGGAAAAAGCAAAAAATTTCAGAATTGCACCTTGCAATGCGGAGAAATTACTGTTTGTGCATTTACAATATTCATTGATTTTTGCCATTGAAAAACGTCCAGAAATGATTGAAGCTACTGACTGAATGAAAGGAGCTGGCATCTCACTCTCTTTGAATCTTCTTTATCATGCTAAGAGGAGCAGGAAAAAGCAAAAAATTTCAGAATTGCACCTTGCAATGTGGAGAAATTACTGTTTGTGCATTTACAATATTCATTGATTTTTGCCATTGAAAAACATCATGTTATTCATACCCAGAAATGATTGAAGCTACTGACTGAATGAAAGGAGCTGGCATCTCACTCTCTTTGAATCTTCTTTATCATGCTAAGAGGAGCAGGAAAAAGCAAAACATTTCAGAATTGCACCTTGCAATGCGGAGAAATTACTGTTTGTGCATTTACAATATTCATTGATTTTTGCCATTGAAAAACGTCCAGAAATGATTGAAGCTACTGACTGAATGAAAGGAGCTGGCATCTCACTCTCTTTGAATCTTCTTTATCATGCTAAGAGGAGCAGGAAAAAGCAAAAAATTTCAGAATTGCACCTTGCAATGCGGAGAAATTACTGTTTGTGCATTTACAATATTCATTGATTTTTGCCATTGAAAAACGTCCAGAAATGATTGAAGCTACTGACTGAATGAAAGGAGCTGGCATCTCACTCTCTTTGAATCTTCTTTACCATGCTAAGAGGAGCAGGAAAAAGCAAAAAATTTCAGAATTGCACCTTGCAATGCGGAGAAATTACTGTTTGTGCATTTACAATATTCATTGATTTTTGCCATTGAAAAACATCATGTTATTCATATACCAGAAATGATTGAAGCTACTGACTGAATGAAAGGAGCTGGCATCTCACTCTCTTTGAATCTTCTTTATCATGCTAAGAGGAGCAGGAAAAAGCAAAAAATTTCAGAATTGCACCTTGCAATGCGGAGAAATTACTGTTTGTGCATTTACAATATTCATTGATTTTTGCCATTGAAAAACGTCCAGAAGTGATTGAAGCTACTGACTGAATGAAAGGAGCTGGCATCTCACTCTCTTTGAATCTTCTTTATCATGCTAAGAGGAGCAGGAAAAAGCAAAAAAATTCAGAATTGCACCTTGCAATGCGGAGAAATTACTGTTTGTGCATTTACAATATTCATTGATTTTTGCCATTGAAAAACGTCCAGAAATGATTGAAGCTACTGACTGAATGAAAGGAGCTGGCATCTCACTCTCTTTGAATCTTCTTTACCATGCTAAGAGGAGCAGGAAAAAGCAAAAAATTTCAGAATTGCACCTTGCAATGCGGAGAAATTACTGTTTGTGCAGTTACAATATTCATTGATTTTTGCCATTGAAAAACATCATGTTATTCATATACCAGAAATGATTGAAGCTACTGACTGAATGAAAGGAGCTGGCATCTCACTCTCTTTGAATCTTCTTTATCATGCTAAGAGGAGCAGGAAAAAGCAAAAAATTTCAGAATTGCACCTTGCAATGCGGAGAAATTACTGTTTGTGCATTTACAATATTCATTGATTTTTGCCATTGAAAAACGTCCAGAAATGATTGAAGCTACTGACTGAATGAAAGGAGCTGGCATCTCACTCTCTTTGAATCTTCTTTATCATGCTAAGAGGAGCAGGAAAAAGCAAAAAATTTCAGAATTGCACCTTGCAATGCGGAGAAATTACTGTTTGTGCATTTACAATATTCATTGATTTTTGCCATTGAAAAACGTCCAGAAATGATTGAAGCTACTGACTGAATGAAAGGAGCTGGCATGTAACTCTCTTTGAGTCTTCTTTATCATGCTAAGAGGAGCAGGAAAAAGCAAAAAATTTCAGAATTGCACCTTGCAATGCGGAGAAATTACTCTTTGTGCATTTACAATATTCATTGATTTTTGCCATTGAAAAACATCATGTTATTCATTTACCAGAAATGTTTGAAGCTACTGACTGAATGAAAGAAGCTGGCATCTCACTATCTTTGAATCTTCTTTATCATGCTAAGAGGAGCAGGAAAAAGCAAAAAATTTCAGAATTCCACCTTACAATGCGGAGAAATTACTGTTTGTGCATATACAATATTCATTGATTTTTGCCATTGAAAAACGTCCAGAAATGTTTGAAGCTACTGACTGAATGAAAGGAGCTGGCATCTCACTCTATTTAAATATTCTTTATCATGCTAGGATTAGCAGGAAAAAGCAAAAAATTTCAGAATTGCACCTTGCAATGTGGAGATATTACTGTTTGTGCATTTACAATATTCATTGATTTTTGCCATTGAAAAACGTCCAGAAATGTTTATACCAGAAATGTTTGAAGCTACTGACTGAATGAAAGGAGCTGGCATCTCACTCTCTTTGAATCTTCTTTATCATGCTAAGAGGAGCAGGAAAAAGCAAAAAAATTCAGAATTGCACCTTGCAATGCGGAGAAATTACTGTTTGTGCATTTACAATATTCATTGATTTTTGCCATTGAAAAATGTCCAGAAATGATTGAAGCTACTGACTGAATGAAAGGAGCTGGCATCTCACTCTCTTTGAATCTTCTTTATCATGCTAAGAGGAGCAGGAAAAAGCAAAAAATTTCAGAATTGCACCTTGCAATGCGGAGAAATTACTGTTTGTGCATTTACAATATTCATTGATTTTTGCCATTGAAAAACGTCCAGAAATGATTGAAGCTACTGACTGAATGAAAGGAGCTGGCATCTCACTCTCTTTGAATCTTCTTTATCATGCTAAGAGGAGCAGGAAAAAGCAAAAAATTTCAGAATTGCACCTTGCAATGTGGAGAAATTACTGTTTGTGCATTTACAATATTCATTGATTTTTGCCATTGAAAAACATCATGTTATTCATACCCAGAAATGATTGAAGCTACTGACTGAATGAAAGGAGCTGGCATCTCACTCTCTTTGAATCTTCTTTATCATGCTAAGAGGAGCAGGAAAAAGCAAAACATTTCAGAATTGCACCTTGCAATGCGGAGAAATTACTGTTTGTGCATTTACAATATTCATTGATTTTTGCCATTGAAAAACGTCCAGAAATGATTGAAGCTACTGACTGAATGAAAGGATCTGGCATCTCACTCTCTTTGAATCTTCTTTATCATGCTAAGAGGAGCAGGAAAAAGCAAAAAATTTCAGAATTGCACCTTGCAATGCGGAGAAATTACTGTTTGTGCATTTACAATATTCATTGATTTTTGCCATTGAAAAACGTCCAGAAATGATTGAAGCTACTGACTGAATGAAAGGAGCTGGCATCTCACTCTCTTTGAATCTTCTTTACCATGCTAAGAGGAGCAGGAAAAAGCAAAAAATTTCAGAATTGCACCTTGCAATGCGGAGAAATTACTGTTTGTGCATTTACAATATTCATTGATTTTTGCCATTGAAAAACATCATGTTATTCATATACCAGAAATGATTGAAGCTACTGACTGAATGAAAGGAGCTGGCATCTCACTCTCTTTGAATCTTCTTTATCATGCTAAGAGGAGCAGGAAAAAGCAAAAAATTTCAGAATTGCACCTTGCAATGCGGAGAAATTACTGTTTGTGCATTTACAATATTCATTGATTATTGCCATTGAAAAACGTCCAGAAATGATTGAAGCTACTGACTGAATGAAAGGAGCTGGCATCTCAATCTCTTTGAATCTTCTTTATCATGCTAAGAGGAGCAGGAAAAAGCAAAAAATTTCAGAATTGCACCTTGCAATGCGGAGAAATTACTGTTTGTGCATTTACAATATTCATTGATTTTTGCCATTGAAAAACGTCCAGAAATGATTGAAGCTACTGACTGAATGAAAGGAGCTGGCATCTCACTCTGTTTGAATCTTCTTTACCATGCTAAGAGGAGCAGGAAAAAGCAAAAAATTTCAGAATTGCACCTTGCAATGCGGAGAAATTACTGTTTGTGCAGTTACAATATTCATTGATTTTTGCCATTGAAAAATATCATGTTATTCATATACCAGAAATGATTGAAGCTACTGACTGAATGAAAGGAGCTGGCATCTCACTCTCTTTGAATCTTCTTTACCATGCTAAGAGGAGCAGGAAAAAGCAAAAAATTTCAGAATTGCACCTTGCAATGCGGAGAAATTACTGTTTGTGCAGTTACAATATTCATTGATTTTTGCCATTGAAAAACATCATGTTATTCATATACCAGAAATGATTGAAGCTACTGACTGAATGAAAGGAGCTGGCATCTCACTCTCTTTGAATCTTCTTTATCATGCTAAGAGGAGCAGGAAAAAGCAAAAAATTTCAGAATTGCACCTTGCAATGCGGAGAAATTACTGTTTGTGCATTTACAATATTCATTGATTTTTGCCATTGAAAAACGTCCAGAAATGATTGAAGCTACTGACTGAATGAAAGGAGCTGGCATCTCACTCTCTTTGAATCTTCTTTATCATGCTAAGAGGAGCAGGAAAAAGCAAAAAATTTCAGAATTGCACCTTGCAATGCGGAGAAATTACTGTTTGTGCATTTACAATATTCATTGATTTTTGCCATTGAAAAACGTCCAGAAATGATTGAAGCTACTGACTGAATGAAAGGAGCTGGCATGTAACTCTCTTTGAGTCTTCTTTATCATGCTAAGAGGAGCAGGAAAAAGCAAAAAATTTCAGAATAGCACCTTGCAATGCGGAGAAATTACTCTTTGTGCATTTACAATATTCATTGATTTTTGCCATTGAAAAACATCATGTTATTCATTTACCAGAAATGTTTGAAGCTACTGACTGAATGAAAGAAGCTGGCATCTCACTATCTTTGAATCTTCTTTATCATGCTAAGAGGAGCAGGAAAAAGCAAAAAATTTCAGAATTCCACCTTACAATGCGGAGAAATTACTGTTTGTGCATATACAATATTCATTGATTTTTGCCATTGAAAAACGTCCAGAAATGTTTGAAGCTACTGACTGAATGAAAGGAGCTGGCATCTCACTCTATTTAAATATTCTTTATCATGCTAGGATTAGCAGGAAAAAGCAAAAAATTTCAGAATTGCACCTTGCAATGTGGAGATATTACTGTTTGTGCATTTACAATATTCATTGATTTTTGCCATTGAAAAACGTCCAGAAATGTTTATACCAGAAATGTTTGAAGCTACTGACTGAATGAAAGGAGCTGGCATCTCACTCTCTTTGAATCTTCTTTATCATGCTAAGAGGAGCAGGAAAAAGCAAAAAAATTCAGAATTGCACCTTGCAATGCGGAGAAATTACTGTTTGTGCATTTACAATATTCATTGATTTTTGCC
Organism: Phyllobates terribilis; assembly: GCF_046119375.1. NCBI lineage: Eukaryota > Metazoa > Chordata > Amphibia > Anura > Dendrobatidae > Phyllobates > Phyllobates terribilis. The sequence continues at coordinate 384,355 of NW_027363756.1, forward strand.
ATTGAAAAATGTCCAGAAATGATTGAAGCTACTGACTGAATGAAAGGAGCTGGCATCTCACTCTCTTTGAATCTTCTTTATCATGCTAAGAGGAGCAGGAAAAAGCAAAAAATTTCAGAATTGCACCTTGCAATGCGGAGAAATTACTGTTTGTGCATTTACAATATTCATTGATTTTTGCCATTGAAAAACGTCCAGAAATGATTGAAGCTACTGACTGAATGAAAGGAGCTGGCATCTCACTCTCTTTGAATCTTCTTTATCATGCTAAGAGGAGCAGGAAAAAGCAAAAAATTTCAGAATTGCACCTTGCAATGTGGAGAAATTACTCTTTGTGCATTTACAATATTCATTGATTTTTGCCATTGAAAAACATCATGTTATTCATACCCAGAAATGATTGAAGCTACTGACTGAATGAAAGGAGCTGGCATCTCACTCTCTTTGAATCTTCTTTATCATGCTAAGAGGAGCAGGAAAAAGCAAAACATTTCAGAATTGCACCTTGCAATGCGGAGAAATTACTGTTTGTGCATTTACAATATTCATTGATTTTTGCCATTGAAAAACGTCCAGAAATGATTGAAGCTACTGACTGAATGAAAGGATCTGGCATCTCACTCTCTTTGAATCTTCTTTATCATGCTAAGAGGAGCAGGAAAAAGCAAAAAATTTCAGAATTGCACCTTGCAATGCGGAGAAATTACTGTTTGTGCATTTACAATATTCATTGATTTTTGCCATTGAAAAACGTCCAGAAATGATTGAAGCTACTGACTGAATGAAAGGAGCTGGCATCTCACTCTCTTTGAATCTTCTTTACCATGCTAAGAGGAGCAGGAAAAAGCAAAAAATTTCAGAATTGCACCTTGCAATGCGGAGAAATTACTGTTTGTGCATTTACAATATTCATTGATTTTTGCCATTGAAAAACATCATGTTATTCATATACCAGAAATGATTGAAGCTACTGACTGAATGAAAGGAGCTGGCATCTCACTCTCTTTGAATCTTCTTTATCATGCTAAGAGGAGCAGGAAAAAGCAAAAAATTTCAGAATTGCACCTTGCAATGCGGAGAAATTACTGTTTGTGCATTTACAATATTCATTGATTATTGCCATTGAAAAACGTCCAGAAATGATTGAAGCTACTGACTGAATGAAAGGAGCTGGCATCTCAATCTCTTTGAATCTTCTTTATCATGCTAAGAGGAGCAGGAAAAAGCAAAAAATTTCAGAATTGCACCTTGCAATGCGGAGAAATTACTGTTTGTGCATTTACAATATTCATTGATTTTTGCCATTGAAAAACGTCCAGAAATGATTGAAGCTACTGACTGAATGAAAGGAGCTGGCATCTCACTCTGTTTGAATCTTCTTTACCATGCTAAGAGGAGCAGGAAAAAGCAAAAAATTTCAGAATTGCACCTTGCAATGCGGAGAAATTACTGTTTGTGCAGTTACAATATTCATTGATTTTTGCCATTGAAAAATATCATGTTATTCATATACCAGAAATGATTGAAGCTACTGACTGAATGAAAGGAGCTGGCATCTCACTCTCTTTGAATCTTCTTTATCATGCTAAGAGGAGCAGGAAAAAGCAAAAAATTTCAGAATTGCACCTTGCAATGCGGAGAAATTACTGTTTGTGCATTTACAATATTCATTGATTTTTGCCATTGAAAAACGTCCAGAAATGATTGAAGCTACTGACTGAATGAAAGGAGCTGGCATCTCACTCTCTTTGAATCTTCTTTATCATGCTAAGAGGAGCAGGAAAAAGCAAAAAATTTCTGAATTGCACCTTGCAATGCGGAGAAATTACTGTTTGTGCATTTACAATATTCATTGATTTTTGCCATTGAAAAACATCATGTTATTCATATACCAGAAATGTTTGAAGCTACTGACTGAATGAAAGGAGCTGGCATCTCCATCTCTTTGAATCTTCTTTATCATGCTAAGAGGAGCAGGAAAAAGCAAAAAATTTCAGAATTGCACCTTGCAATGCGGAGAAATTACTGTTTGTGCATTTACAATATTCATTGATTTTTGCCATTGAAAAACGTCCAGAAATGATTGAAGCTACTGACTGAATGAAAGGAGCTGGCATCTCACTCTCTTTGAATCTTCTTTATCATGCTAAGAGGAGCAGGAAAAAGCAAAAAAATTCAGAATTGCACCTTGCAATGCGGAGAAATTACTGTTTGTGCATTTACAATATTCATTGATTTTTGCCATTGAAAAACATCATGTTATTCATATACCAGAAATGATTGAAGCTACTGACTGAATGAAAGGAGCGGGCATCTCACTCTCTTTGAATCTTCTTTATCATGCTAAGAGGAGCAGGAAAAAGCAAAAAATTTCAGAATTGCACGTTGCAATGCAGAGAAATTACTGTTTGTGCATTTACAATATTCATTGATTTTTGCCATTGAAAAACGTCCAGAAATGATTGAAGCTACTGACTGAATGAAAGGAGCTGGCATCTCACTCTCTTTGAATCTTCTTTATCATGCTAGGATTAGCAGGAAAAAGCAAAAAATTTCAGAATTGCACCTTGCAATGTGGAGATATTACTGTTTGTGCATTTACAATATTCATTGATTTTTGCCATTGAAAAACGTCCAGAAATGTTTGAAGCTACTGACTGAATGAAAGGAGCTGGCATCTCACTCTCTTTGAATCTTCTTTATCATGCTAGGATTAGCAGGAAAAAGCAAAAAATTTCAGAATTGCACCTTGCAATGTGGAGATATTACTGTTTGTGCATTTACAATATTCATTGATTTTTGCCATTGAAAAACGTACAGAAATGTTTGAAGCTACTGACTGAATGAAAGGAGCTGGCATCTCACTCTCTTTGAATCTTCTTTATCATGCTAGGAGTAGCAGGAAAAAGCAAAAAATTTCAGAATTGCACCTTGCAATGTGGAGATATTACTGTTTGTGCATTTACAATATTCATTGATTTTTGCCATTGAAAAACGTCCAGAAATGTTTGAAGCTACTGACTGAATGAAAGGAGCTGGCATCTCACTCTCTTTGAATCTTCTTTATCATGCTAGGATTAGCAGGAAAAAGCAAAAAATTTCAGAATTGCACCTTGCAATGTGGAGATATTACTGTTTGTGCATTTACAATATTCATTGATTTTTGCCATTGAAAAACGTCCAGAAATGTTTGAAGCTACTGACTGAATGAAAGGAGCTGGCATCTCACTCTATTTGAATATTCTTTATCATGCTAGGATTAGCAGGAAAAAGCAAAAAATTTCAGAATTGCACCTTGCAATGTGGAGATATTACTGTTTGTGCATTTACAATATTCATTGATTTTTGCCATTGAAAAACGTCCAGAAATGTTTATACCAGAAATGTTTGAAGTTACTGACTGAATGAAAGGAGCTGGCATCTCACTCTCTTTGAATCTTCTTTATCATGCTAAGAGGAGCAGGAAAAAGCAAAAAAATTCAGAATTGCACCTTGCAATGCGGAGAAATTACTGTTTGTGCATTTTCAATATTCATTGATTTTTGCCATTGAAAAATGTCCAGAAATGATTGAAGCTACTGACTGAATGAAAGGAGCTGGCATCTCACTCTCTTTGAATCTTCTTTATCATGCTAAGAGGAGCAGGAAAAAGCAAAAAATTTCAGAATTGCATCTTGCAATGCGGAGAAATTACTGTTTGTGCATTTACAATATTCATTGATTTTTGCCATTGAAAAACGTCCAGAAATGATTGAAGCTACTGACTGAATGAAAGGAGCTGGCATCTCACTCTCTTTGAATCTTCTTTATCATGCTAAGAGGAGCAGGAAAAAGCAAAAAATTTCAGAATTGCACCTTGCAATGTGGAGAAATTACTGTTTGTGCATTTACAATATTCATTGATTTTTGCCATTGAAAAACATCATGTTATTCATACCCAGAAATGATTGAAGCTACTGACTGAATGAAAGGAGCTGGCATCTCACTCTCTTTGAATCTTCTTTATCATGCTAAGAGGAGCAGGAAAAAGCAAAAAATTTCAGAATTGCACCTTGCAATGCGGAGAAATTACTGTTTGTGCATTTACAATATTCATTGATTTTTGCCATTGAAAAACGTCCAGAAATGATTGAAGCTACTGACTGAATGAAAGGAGCTGGCATCTCACTCTCTTTGAATCTTCTTTACCATGCTAAGAGGAGCAGGAAAAAGCAAAAAATTTCAGAATTGCACCTTGCAATGCGGAGAAATTACTGTTTGTGCATTTACAATATTCATTGATTTTTGCCATTGAAAAACATCATGTTATTCATATACCAGAAATGATTGAAGCTACTGACTGAATGAAAGGAGCTGGCATCTCACTCTCTTTGAATCTTCTTTATCATGCTAAGAGGAGCAGGAAAAAGCAAAAAATTTCAGAATTGCACCTTGCAATGCGGAGAAATTACTGTTTGTGCATTTACAATATTCATTGATTTTTGCCATTGAAAAACGTCCAGAAAAGATTGAAGCTACTGACTGAATGAAAGGAGCTGGCATCTCACTCTCTTTGAATCTTCTTTATCATGCTAAGAGGAGCAGGAAAAAGCAAAAAATTTCAGAATTGCACCTTGCAATGCGGAGAAATTACTGTTTGTGCATTTACAATATTCATTGATTTTTGCCATTGAAAAACATCATGTTATTCATATACCAGAAATGTTTGAAGCTACTGACTGAATGAAAGGAGCTGGCATCTCACTCTCTTTGAATCTTCTTTATCATGCTAAGAGGAGCAGGAAAAAGCAAAAAATTTCAGAATTGCACCTTGCAATGCGGAGAAATTACTGTTTGTGCATTTACAATATTCATTGATTTTTGCCATTGAAAAACGTCCAGAAATGATTGAAGCTACTGACTGAATGAAAGGAGCTGGCATCTCACTCTCTTTGAATCTTCTTTATCATGCTAAGAGGAGCAGGAAAAAGCAAAAAAATTCAGAATTGCACCTTGCAATGCGGAGAAATTACTGTTTGTGCATTTACAATATTCATTGATTTTTGCCATTGAAAAACATCATGTTATTCATATACCAGAAATGATTGAAGCTACTGACTGAATGAAAGGAGCGGGCATCTCATTCTCTTTGAATCTTCTTTTTCATGCTAAGAGGAGCAGGAAAAAGCAAAAAATTTCAGAATTGCACCTTGCAATGCGGAGAAATTACTGTTTGTGCATTTACAATATTCATTGATTTTTGCCATTGAAAAACGTCCAGAAATGATTGAAGCTACTGACTGAATGAAAGGAGCGAGCTGGCATCTCACTCTCTTTGAATCTTCTTTATCATGCTAAGAGGAGCAGGAAAAAGCAAAAAATTTCAGAATTGCACCTTGCAATGCGGAGAAATTACTGCTTGTGCATTTACAATATTCATTGATTTTTGCCATTGAAAAACGTCCAGAAATGATTGAAGCTACTGACTGAATGAAAGGAGCTGGCATCTCACTCTCTTTGAATCTTTATCATGCTAAGAGGAGCAGGAAAAAGCAAAAAATTTCAGAATTGCACCTTGCAATGCGGAGAAATTACTGTTTGTGCATTTACAATATTCATAGATTTTTGCCATTGAAAAACGTCCAGAAATGTTTGAAGCTACTGACTGAATGAAAGGAGCTGGCATCTCACTCTCTTTGAATCTTCTTTATCATGCTAGGATTAGCAGGAAAAAGCAAAAAATTTCAGAATTGCACCTTGCAATGTGGAGATATTACTGTTTGTGCATTTACAATATTCATTGATTTTTGCCATTGAAAAACGTCCAGAAATGTTTGAAGCTACTGACTGAATGAAAGGAGCTGGCATCTCACTCTCTTTGAATCTTCTTTATCATGCTAGGAGTAGCAGGAAAAAGCAAAAAATTTCAGAATTGCACCTTGCAATGTGGAGATATTACTGTTTGTGCATTTACAATATTCATTGATTTTTGCCATTGAAAAACGTCCAGAAATGTTTGAAGCTACTGACTGAATGAAAGGAGCTGGCATCTCACTCTCTTTGAATCTTCTTTATCATGCTAGGATTAGCAGGAAAAAGCAAAAAATTTCAGAATTGCACCTTGCAATATGGAGATATTACTGTTTGTGCATTTACAATATTCATTGATTTTTGCCATTGAAAAACGTCCAGAAATGTTTATACCAGAAATGTTTGAAGCTACTGACTGAATGAAAGGAGCTGGCATCTCACTCTCTTTGAATCTTCTTTATCATGCTAAGAGGAGCAGGAAAAAGCAAAGAATTTCAGAATTGCACCTTGCAATGCGGAGAAATTACTGTTTGTGCATTTACAATATTCATTGATTTTTGCCATTGAAAAACGTCCAGAAATGACTGAAGCTACTGACTGAATGAAAGGAGCTGGCATCTCACTCTCTTTGAATCTTCTTTATCATGCTAAGAGGAGCAGGAAAAAGCAAAAAATTTCAGAATTGCACCTTGCAATGCGGAGAAATTACTGTTTGTGCATTTACAATATTCATTGATTTTTGCCATTGAAAAACGTCCAGAAATGATTGAAGCTACTGACTGAATGAAAAGAGCTGGCATCTCACTCTCTTTAAATCTTCTTTATCATGCTAAGAGGAGCAGGAAAAAGCAAAAAATTTCAGAATTTCACCTTGCAATGCGGAGAAATTACTGTTTGTGCATTTACAATATTCATTGATTTTTGCCATTGAAAAACATCATGTTATTCATATACCAGAAATGATTGAAGCTACTGACTGAATGAAAGGAGCTGGCATCTCACTCTCTTTGAATCTTCTTTATCATGCTAAGAGGAGCAGGAAAAAGCAAAAAATTTCAGAATTGCACCTTGCAATGCGGAGAAATTACTGTTTGTGCATTTACAATATTCATTGATTTTTGCCATTGAAAAACGTCCAGAAATGATTGAAGCTACTGACTGAATGAAAGGAGCTGGCATCTCACTCTCTTTGAATCTTCTTTATCATGCTAAGAGGAGCAGGAAAAAGCAAAAAATTTCAGAATTGCACCTTGCAATGTGGAGATATTACTGTTTGTGCATTTACAATATTCATTGATTTTTGCCATTGAAAAACGTCCATAAATGTTTATACCAGAAATGTTTGAAGCTACTGACTGAATGAAAGGAGCTGGCATCTCACTCTCTTTGAATCTTCTTTATCATGCTAAGAGGAGCAGGAAAAAGCAAAAAATTTCAGAATTGCACCTTGCAATGCGGAGAAATTACTGTTTGTGCATTTACAATATTCATTGATTTTTGCCATTGAAAAACGTCCAGAAATGACTGAAGCTACTGACTGAATGAAAGGAGCTGGCATCTCACTCTCTGAATCTTCTTTATCATGCTAAGAGGAGCAGGAAAAAGCAAAAAATTTCAGAATTGCACCTTGCAATGCGGAGAAATTACTGTTTGTGCATTTACAATATTCATTGATTTTTGCCATTGAAAAACATCCAGAAATGATTGAAGCTACTGACTGAATGAAAGGAGCTGGCATCTCACTCTCTTTGAATCTTCTTTATCATGCTAAGAGGAGCAGGAAAACAAAAAATTTCAGAATTGCACCTTGCAATGCGGAGAAATTACTGTTTGTGCATTGACAATATTCATTGATTTTTGCCATTGAAAAACATCATGTTATTCATATACCAGAAATGATTGAAGCTACTGACTGAATGAATGGAGCTGGCATCTCATTCTCTTTGAATCTTCTTTATCATGCTAAGAGGAGCAGGAAAAAGCAAAAAATTTCAGAATTGCACCTTGCAATGCGGAGAAATTACTGTTTGTGCATTTACAATATTCATTGATTTTTGCCATTGAAAAACGTCCAGAAATGATTGAAGCTACTGACTGAATGAAAGGAGCTGGCATCTCACTCTCTTTGAATCTTCTTTATCATGCTAAGAGGAGCAGGAAAAAGCAAAAAATTTCAGAATTGCAATTTGCAATGCGGAGAAATTACTGTTTGTGCATTTACAATATTCATTGATTTTTGCCATTGAAAAACGTCCAGAAATGATTGAAGCTACTGACTGAATGAAAGGAGCTGGCATCTCACTCTCTTTGAACCTTCTTTATCATGCTAAGAGGAGCAGGAAAAAGCAAAAAATTTCAGAATTGCACCTTGCAATACGGAGAAATTACTGTTTGTGCATTTACAATATTCATTGATTTTTGCCATTGAAAAACGTCCAGAAATGATTGAAGCTACTGACTGAATGAAAGGAGCTGGCATCTCACTCTCTTTGAATCTTCTTTATCATGCTAAGAGGAGCAGGAAAAAGCAAAAAATTTCAGAATTGCACCTTGCAATGCGGAGAAATTACTGTTTGTGCATTTACAATATTCATTGATTTTTGCCATTGAAAAACGTCCAGAAATGACTGAAGCTACTGACTGAATGAAAGGAGCTGGCATCTCACTCTCTTTGAATCTTCTTTATCATGCTAAGAGGAGCAGGAAAAAGCAAAAAATTTCAGAATTGCACCTTGCAATGCGGAGAAATTACTGTTTGTGCATTTACAATATTCATTGATTTTTGCCATTGAAAAACGTCCAGAAATGATTGAAGCTACTGACTGAATGAAAGGAGCTGGCATCTCACTCTCTTTGAATCTTCTTTATCATGCTAAGAGGAGCAGGAAAAAGCAAAAAATTTCAGAATTGCACCTTGCAATGCGGAGAAATTACTGTTTGTGCATTTACAATATTCATTGATTTTTGCCATTGAAAAACATCATGTTATTCATATACCAGAAATGATTGAAGCTACTGACTGAATGAAAGGAGCTGGCATCTCACTCTCTTTGAATCTTCTTTATCATGCTAAGAGGAGCAGGAAAAAGCAAAAAATTTCAGAATTGCACCTTGCAATGCGGAGAAATTACTGTTTGTGCATTTACAATATTCATTGATTTTTGCCATTGAAAAACGTCCAGAAATGATTGAAGCTACTGACTGAATGAAAGGAGCTGGCATCTCACTCTCTTTGAATCTTCTTTATCATGCTAAGAGGAGCAGGAAAAAGCAAAAAATTTCAGAATTGCACCTTGCAATGCGGAGAAATTACTGTTTGTGCATTTACAATATTCATTGATTTTTACCATTGAAAAACGTCCAGAAATGATTGAAGCTACTGACTGAATGAAAGGAGCTGGCATCTCACTCTCTTTGAATCTTCTTTATCATGCTAGGATTAGCAGGAAAAAGCAAAAAATTTCAGAATTGCACCTTGCAATGTGGAGATATTACTGTTTGTGCATTTACAATATTCATTGAATTTTGCCATTGAAAAACGTCCAGAAATGTTTGAAGCTACTGACTGAATGAAAGGAGCTGGCATCTCACTCTATTTGAATCTTCTTTATCATGCTAGGATTAGCAGGAAAAAGCAAAAAATTTCAGAATTGCACCTTGCAATGTGGAGATATTACTGTTTGTGCATTTACAATATTCATTGATTTTTGCCATTGAAAAACATCCAGAAATGTTTATACCAGAAATGTTTGAAGCTACTGACTGAATGAAAGGAGCTGGCATCTCACTCTCTTTGAATCTTCTTTATCATGCTAAGAGGAGCAGGAAAAAGCAAAAAATTTCAGAATTGCACCTTGCAATGCGGAGAAATTACTGTTTGTGCATTTACAATATTCATTGATTTTTGCCATTGAAAAACGTCCAGAAATGACTGAAGCTACTGACTGAATGAAAGGAGCTGGCATCTCACTCTCTTTGAATCTTCTTTATCATGCTAAGAGGAGCAGGAAAAAGCAAAAAATTTCAGAATTGCACCTTGCAATGCGGAGAAATTACTGTTTGTGCATTTACAATATTCATTGATTTTTGCCATTGAAAAACATCCAGAAATGATTGAAGCTACTGACTGAATGAAAGGAGCTGGCATCTCACTCTCTTTGAATCTTCTTTAACATGCTAAGAGGAGCAGGAAAAAGCAAAAAATTTCAGAATTGCACCTTGCAATGCGGAGAAATTACTGTTTGTGCATTTACAATATTCATTGATTTTTGCCATTGAAAAACATCATGTTATTCATATACCAGAAATGATTGAAGCTACTGACTGAATGAAAGGAACTGGCATCTCACTCTCTTTGAATCTTCTTTATCATGCTAAGAGGATCAGGAAAAAGCAAAAAAATTCAGAATTGCACCTTGCAATGCGGAGAAATTACTGTTTGTGCATTTACAATATTCATTGATTTTTGCCATTGAAAAACGTCCAGAAATGATTGAAGCTACTGACTGAATGAAAGGAGCTGGCATCTCACTCTCTTAGAATCTTCTTTATCATGCTAAGAGGAGCAGGAAAAACCAAAAAATTTCAGAATTGCACCTTGCAATGCGGAGAAATTACTGTTTGTGCATTTACAATATTCATTGATTTTTGCCATTGAAAAACGTCCAGAAATGATTGAAGCTACTGACTGAATGAAAGGAGCTGGCATCTCACTCTCTTTGAATCTTCTTTATCATGCTAAGAGGAGCAGGAAAAAGCAAAAAATTTCAGAATTGCACCTTGCAATGCGGAGAAATTACTGTTTGTGCATTTACAATATTCATTGCTTTTTGCCATTGAAAAACATCATGTTATTCATATACCAGAAATGATTGAAGCTACTGACTGAATGAAAGGAGCTGGCATCTCACTCTCTTTGAATCTTCTTTATCATGCTAAGAGGAGCAGGAAAAAGCAAAAAATTTCAGAATTGCACCTTGCAATGCGGAGAAATTACTGTTTGTGCATTTACAATATTCATTGATTTTTGCCATTGAAAAACGTCCAGAAATGATTGAAGCTACTGACTGAATGAAAGGAGCTGGCATCTCACTCTCTTTGAATCTTCTTTATCATGCTAAGAGGAGCAGGAAAAAGCAAAAAATTTCAGAATTGCACCTTGCAATGCGGAGAAATTACTGTTTGTGCATTTACAATATTCATTGATTTTTGCCATTGAAAAACGTCCAGAAATGATTGAAGCTACTGACTGAATGAAAGGAGCTGGCATCTCACTCTCTTTGAATCTTCTTTATCATGCTAGGATTAGCAGGAAAAAGCAAAAAATTTCAGAATTGCACCTTGCAATGTGGAGATATTACTGTTTGTGCATTTACAATATTCATTGAATTTTGCCATTGAAAAACGTCCAGAAATGTTTGAAGCTACTGACTGAATGAAAGGAGCTGGCATCTCACTCTATTTGAATCTTCTTTATCATGCTAGGATTACCAGGAAAAAGCAAAAAATTTCAGAATTGCACCTTGCAATGTGGAGATATTACTGTTTGTGCATTTACAATATTCATTGATTTTTGCCATTGAAAAACGTCCAGAAATGTTTATACCAGAAATGTTTGAAGCTACTGACTGAATGAAAGGAGCTGGCATCTCACTCTCTTTGAATCTTCTTTATCATGCTAAGAGGAGCAGGAAAAAGCAAAAAATTTCAGAATTGCACGTTGCAATGCGGAGAAATTACTGTTTGTGCATTTACAATATTCATTGATTTTTGCCATTGAAAAACGTCCAGAAATGACTGAAGCTACTGACTGAATGAAAGGAGCTGGCATCTCACTCTCTTTGAATCTTCTTTATCATGCTAAGAGGAGCAGGAAAAAGCAAAAAATTTCAGAATTGCACCTTGCAATGCGGAGAAATTACTGTTTGTGCATTTACAATATTCATTGATTTTTGCCATTGAAAAACATCCAGAAATGATTGAAGCTACTGACTGAATGAAAGGAGCTGGCATCTCACGCTCTTTGAATCTTCTTTATCATGCTAAGAGGAGCAGGAAAAAGCAAAAAATTTCAGAATTGCACCTTGCAATGCGGAGAAATTACTGTTTGTGCATTTACAATATTCATTGATTTTTGCCATTGAAAAACATCATGTTATTCATATACCAGAAATGATTGAAGCTACTGACTGAATGAAAGGAGCTGGCATCTCACTCTCTTTGAATCTTCTTTATCATGCTAAGAGGAGCAGGAAAAAGCAAAAAATTTCAGAATTGCACCTTGCAATGCGGAGAAATTACTGTTTGTGCATTTACAATATTCATTGATTTTTGCCATTGAAAAACGTCCAGAAATGATTGAAGCTACTGACTGAATGAAAGGAGCTGGCATCTCACTCTCTTTGAATCTTCTTTATCATGCTAAGAGGAGCAGGAAAAAGCAAAAAATTTCAGAATTGCACCTTGCAATGCGGAGAAATTACTGTTTGTGCATTTACAATATTCATTGATTTTTGCCATTGAAAAACGTCCAGAAATGATTGAAGCTACTGACTGAATGAAAGGAGCTGGCATCTCACTCTCTTTGAATCTTCTTTATCATGCTAAGAGGAGCAGGAAAAAGCAAAAAATTTCAGAATTGCACCTTGCAATGCGGAGAAATTACTGTTTGTGCATTTACAATATTCATTGATTTTTGCCATTGAAAAACGTCCAGAAATGATTGAAGCTACTGACTGAATGAAAGGAGCTGGCATCTCACTCTCTTTGAATCTTCTTTATCATGCTAAGAGGAGCAGGAAAAAGCAAAAAATTTCAGAATTGCAACTTGCAATGCGGAGAAATTACTGTTTGTGCATTTACAATATTCATTGATTTTTGCCATTGAAAAACATCATGTTATTCATATACCAGAAATGATTGAAGCTACTGACTGAATGAAAGGAGCTGGCATCTCACTCTCTTTGAATCTTCATTATCATGCTAAGAGGAGCAGGAAAAAGCAAAAAATTTCAGAATTGCACCTTGCAATGCGGAGAAATTACTGTTTGTGCATTTACAATATTCATTGATTTTTGCCATTGAAAAACGTCCAGAAATGATTGAAGCTACTGACTGAATGAAAGGAGCTGGCATCTCACTCTCTTTGAATCTTCTTTATCATGCTAAGAGGAGCAGGAAAAAGCAAAAAATTTCAGAATTGCACCTTGCAATGCGGAGAAATTACTGTTTGTGCATTTACAATATTCATTGATTTTTGCCATTGAAAAACGTCCAGAAATGTTTGAAGCTACTGACTGAATGAAAGGAGCTGGCATCTCACTCTCTTTGAATCTTCTTTATCATGCTAGGATTAGCAGGAAAAAGCAAAAAATTTCAGAATTGCACCTTGCAATGTGGAGATATTACTGTTTGTGCATTTACAATATTCATTGATTTTTGCCATTGAAAAACGTCCAGAAATGTTTGAAGCTACTGACTGAATGAAAGGAGCTGGCATCTCACTCTCTTTGAATCTTCTTTATCATGCTAGGAGTAGCAGGAAAAAGCAAAAAATTTCAGAATTGCACCTTGCAATGTGGAGATATTACTGTTTGTGCATTTACAATATTCATTGATTTTTGCCATTGAAAAATGTCCAGAAATGTTTGAAGCTACTGACTGAATGAAAGGAGCTGGCATCTCACTCTCTTTGAATCTTCTTTATCATGCTAGGATTAGCAGGAAAAAGCAAAAAATTTCAGAATTGCACCTTGCAATGTGGAGATATTACTGTTTGTGCATTTACAATATTCATTGATTTTTGCCATTGAAAAACATCATGTTATTCATATACCAGAAATGTTTGAAGCTACTGACTGAATGAAAGGAGCTGACATCTCACTCTCTTTGAATCTTCTTTATCATGCTAGGATTAGCAGGAAAAAGCAAAAAATTTCAGAATTGCACCTTGCAATTTGGAGATATTACTGTTTGTGCATTTACAATATTCATTGATTTTTGCCATTGAAAAACGTCCAGAAATGTTTGAAGCTACTGACTGAATGAAAGGAGCTGGCATCTCACTCTATTTGAATCTTCTTTATCATCCTAGGATTAGCAGGAAAAAGCAAAAAATTTCAGCATTGCACCTTGCAATGTGGAGATATTACTGTTTGTGCATTTACAATATTCATTGATTTTTGCCATTGAAAAACATCCAGAAATGTTTATACCAGAAATGTTTGAAGCTACTGACTGAATGAAAGGAGCTGGCATCTCACTCTCTTTGAATCTTCTTTATCATGCTAAGAGGAGCAGGAAAAAGCAAAAAATTTCAGAATTGCACTTTGCAATGCGGAGAAATTACTGTTTGTGCATTTACAATATTCATTGATTTTTGCCATTGAAAAACGTCCAGAAATGACTGAAGCTACTGACTGAATGAAAGGAGCTGGCATCTCACTCTCTTTGAATCTTCTTTATCATGCTAAGAGGAGCAGGAAAAAGCAAAAAATTTCAGAATTGCATCTTGCAATGCGGAGAAATTACTGTTTGTGCATTTACAATATTCATTGATTTTTGCCATTGAAAAACGTCCAGAAATGATTGAAGCTACTGACTGAATGAAAGGAGCTGGCATCTCACTCTCTTTGAATCTTCTTTATCATGCTAAGAGGAGCAGGAAAAAGCAAAAAATTTCAGAATTGCACCTTGCAATGCGGAGAAATTACTGTTTGTGCATTTACAATATTCATTGATTTTTGCCATTGAAAAACATCATGTTATTCATATACCAGAAATGATTGAAGCTACTGACTGAATGAAAGGAGCTGGCATCTCACTCTCTTTGAATCTTCTTTATCATGCTAAGAGGAGCAGGAAAAAGCAAAAAATTTCAGAATTGCACCTTGCAATGCGGAGAAATTACTGTTTGTGCATTTACAATATTCATTGATTTTTGCCATTGAAAAACATCCAGAAATGATTGAAGCTACTGACTGAATGAAAGGAGCTGGCATCTCACTCTCTTTGAATCTTCTTTATCATGCTAAGAGGAGCAGGAAAAAGCAAAAAATTTCAGAATTGCACCTTGCAATGCGGAGAAATTACTGTTTGTGCATTTACAATATTCATTGATTTTTGCCATTGAAAAACTTCCAGAAATGATTGAAGCTACTGACTGAATGAAAGGAGCTGGCATCTCACTCTCTTTGAATCTTCTTTATCATGCTAGGATTAGCAGGAAAAAGCAAAAAATTTCAGAATTGCACCTTGCAATGTGGAGATATTACTGTTTGTGCATTTACAATATTCATTGAATTTTGCCATTGAAAAACGTCCAGAAATGTTTGAAGCTACTGACTGAATGAAAGGAGCTGGCATCTCACTCTATTTGAATCTTCTTTATCATGCTAGGATTAGCAGGAAAAAGCAAAAAACTTCAGAATTGCACCTTGCAATGTGGAGATATTACTGTTTGTGCATTTACAATATTCATTGATTTTTGCCATTGAAAAACGTCCAGAAATGTTTATACCAGAAATGTTTGAAGCTACTGACTGAATGAAAGGAGCTGGCATCTCACTCTCTTTGAATCTTCTTTATCATGCTAAGAGGAGCAGGAAAAAGCAAAAAATTTCAGAATTGCACCTTGCAATGCGGAGAAATTACTTTTTGTGCATTTACATTATTCATTGATTTTTGCCATTGAAAAACGTCCAGAAATGACTGAAGCTACTGACTGAATGAAAGGAGCTGGCATCTCACTCTCTTTGAATCTTCTTTACCATGCTAAGAGGAGCAGGAAAAAGCAAAAAAATTCAGAATTGCACCTTGCAATGCGGAGAAATTACTGTTTGTGCATTTACAATATTCATTGATTTTTGCCATTGAAAAACGTCCAGAAATGATTGAAGCTACTGACTGAATGAAAGGAGCTGGCATCTCACTCTCTTTGAATCTTCTTTATCATGCTAGGAGTAGCAGGAAAAAGCAAAAAATTTCAGAATTGCACCTTGCAATGTGGAGATATTACTGTTTGTGCATTTACAATATTCATTGATTTTTGCCTTTGAAAAACGTCCAGAAATGTTTGAAGCTACTGACTGAATGAAAGGAGCTGGCATCTCACTCTCTTTGAATCTTCTTTATCATGCTAGGATTAGCAGGAAAAAGCAAAAAATTTCAGAATTGCACCTTGCAATGTGGAGATATTACTGTTTGTGCATTTACAATATTCATTGATTTTTGCCGTTGAAAAACATCATGTTATTCATATACCAGAAATGTTTGAAGCTACTGACTGAATGAAAGGAGCTGACATCTCACTCTCTTTGAATCTTCTTTATCATGCTAGGATTAGCAGGAAAAAGCAAAAAATTTCAGAATTGCACCTTGCAATGTGGAGATATTACTGTTTGTGCATTTACAATATTCATTGATTTTTGCCATTGAAAAACGTCCAGAAATGTTTGAAGCTACTGACTGAATGAAAGGAGCTGGCATCTCACTCTATTTGAATCTTCTTTATCATGCTAGGATTAGCAGGAAAAAGCAAAAAAAATTTCAGCATTGCACCTTGCAATGTGGAGATATTACTGTTTGTGCATTTACAATATTCATTGATTTTTGCCATTGAAAAACGTCCAGAAATGTTTATACCAGAAATGTTTGAAGCTACTGACTGAATGAAAGGAGCTGGCATCTCACTCTCTTTGAATCTTCTTTATCATGCTAAGAGGAGCAGGAAAAAGCAAAAAAATTCAGAATTGCACCTTGCAATACGGAGAAATTACTGTTTGTGCATTTACAATATTCATTGATTTTTGCCATTGAAAAACTTCCAGAAATGACTGAAGCTACTGACTGAATGAAAGGAGCTGGCATCTCACTCTCTTTGAATCTTCTTTATCATGCTAAGAGGAGCAGGAAAAAGCAAAAAATTTCAGAATTGCACCTTGCAATGCGGAGAAATTACTGTTTGTGCATTTACAATATTCATTGATTTTTGCCATTGAAAAACGTCCAGAAATGATTGAAGCTACTGACTGAATGAAAGGAGCTGGCATCTCACTCTCTTTGAATCTTCTTTATCATGCTAAGAGGAGCAGGAAAAAGCAAAAAATTTCAGAATTGCACCTTGCAATGCGGAGAAATTACTGTTTGTGCATTTACAATATTCATTGATTTTTGCCATTGAAAAACATCATGTTATTCATATACCAGAAATGATTGAAGCTACTGACTGAATGAAAGGAGCTGGCATCTCACTCTCTTTGAATCTTCTTTATCATGCTAAGAGGAGCAGGAAAAAGCCAAAAATTTCAGAATTGCACCTTGCAATGCGGAGAAATTACTGTTTGTGCATTTACAATATTCATTGATTTTTGCCATTGAAAAACGTCCAGAAATGATTGAAGCTACTGACTGAATGAAAGGAGCTGGCATCTCACTCTCTTTGAATCTTCTTTATCATGCTAAGAGGAGCAGGAAAAAGCAAAAAATTTCAGAATTTCATCTTGCAATGCGGAGAAATTACTGTTTGTGCATTTACAATATTCATTGATTTTTGCCATTGAAAAACGTCCAGAAATGATTAAAGCTACTGACTGAATGAAAGGAGCTGGCATCTCACTCTCTTTGAATCTTCTTTATCATGCTAAGAGGAGCAGGAAAAAGCAAAAAATTTCAGAATTGCACCTTGCAATGCGGAGAAATTACTGTTTGTGCATTTACAATATTCATTGATTTTTGCCATTGAAAAACGTCCAGAAATGATTGAAGCTACTGACTGAATGAAAGGAGCCGGAATCTCACTCTCTTTGAATCTTCTTTATCATGCTAAGAGGAGCAGGAAAAAGCAAAAAATTTCAGAATTGCAACTTGCAATGCGGAGAAATTACTGTTTGTGCATTTACAATATTCATTGATTTTTGCCATTGAAAAACATCATGTTATTCATATACCAGAAATGATTGAAGCTACTAACTGAATGAAAGGAGCTGGCATCTCACTCTCTTTGAATCTTCTTTATCATGCTAAGAGGAGCAGGAAAAAGCAAAAAAATTCAGAATTGCACCTTGCAATGCGGAGAAATTACTGTTTGTGCATTTACAATATTCATTGATTTTTGCCATTGAAAAACGTCCAGAAATGATTGAAGCTACTGACTGAATGAAAGGAGCTGGCATCTCACTCTCTTTGAATCTTCTTTATCATGCTAAGAGGAGCAGGAAAAAGCAAAAAATTTCAGAATTGCACCTTGCAATGCGGAGAAATTACTGTTTGTGCATTTACAATATTCATTGATTTTTGCCATTGAAAAACATCATGTTATTCATATACCAGAAATGTTTGAAGCTACTGACTGAATGAAAGGAGCTGGCATCTCACTCTCTTTGAATCTTCTTTATCATGCTAAGAGGAGCAGGAAAAAGCAAAAAATTTCAGAATTGCACCTTGCAATGCGGAGAAATTACTGTTTGTGCATTTACAATATTCATTGATTTTTGCCATTGAAAAACGTCCAGAAATGATTGAAGCTACTGACTGAATGAAAGGAGCTGGCATCTCACTCTCTTTGAATCTTCTTTATCATGCTAAGAGGAGCAGGAAAATGCAAGAAATTTCAGAATTGCACCTTGCAATGCGGAGAAATTACTGTTTGTGCATTTATAATATTCATTGATTTTTGCCATTGAAAAACATCCAGAAATGATTGAAGCTACTGACTGAATGAAAGGAGCTGGCATCTCACTCTCTTTGAATCTTCTTTATCATGCTAAGAGGAGCAGGAAAAAGCAAAAAATTTCAGAATTGCACCTTGCAATGCGGAGAAATTACTGTTTGTGCATTTACAATATTCATTGATTTTTGCCATTGAAAAACATCATGTTATTCATATACCAGAAATGATTGAAGCTACTGACTGAATGAAAGGAGCTGGCATCTCACTCTCTTTGAATCTTCTTTATCATGCTAAGAGGAGCAGGAAAAAGCAAAAAATTTCAGAATTGCACCTTGCAATGCGGAGAAATTACTGTTTGTGCATTTACAATATTCATTGATTTTTGCATTGAAAAACGTCCAGAAATGACTGAAGCTACTGACTGAATGAAAGGAGCTGGCATCTCACTCTCTTTGAATCTTCTTTATCATGCTAAGAGGAGCAGGAAAAAGCAAAAAATTTCAGAATTGCATCTTGCAATGCGGAGAAATTACTGTTTGTGCATTTACAATATTCATTGATTTTTGCCATTGAAAAACGTCCAGAAATGATTGAAGCTACTGACTGAATGAAAGGAGCTGGCATCTCACTCTCTTTGAATCTTCTTTATCATGCTAAGAGGAGCAGGAAAAAGCAAAAAATTTCAGAATTGCACCTTGCAATGCGGAGAAATTACTGTTTGTGCATTTACAATATTCATTGATTTTTGCCATTGAAAAACATCATGTTATTCATATACCAGAAATGATTGAAGCTACTGACTGAATGAAAGGAGCTGGCATCTCACTCTCTTTGAATCTTCTTTATCATGCTAAGAGGAGCAGGAAAAAGCAAAAAATTTCAGAATTGCACCTTGCAATGCGGAGAAATTACTGTTTGTGCATTTACAATATTCATTGATTTTTGCCATTGAAAAACGTCCAGAAATGATTGAAGCTACTGACTGAATGAAAGGAGCTGGCATCTCACTCTCTTTGAATCTTCTTTATCATGCTAAGAGGAGCAGGAAAAAGCAAAAAATTTCAGAATTGCACCTTGCAATGCGGAGAAATTACTGTTTGTGCATTTACAATATTCATTGATTTTTGCCATTGAAAAACGTCCAGAAATGATTGAAGCTACTGACTGAATGAAAGGAGCTGGCATCTCACTCTCTTTGAATCTTCTTTATCATGCTAGGATTAGCAGGAAAAAGCAAAAAATTTCAGAATTGCACCTGGCAATGTGGAGATATTACTGTTTGTGCATTTACAATATTCATTGAATTTTGCCATTGAAAAACGTCCAGAAATGTTTGAAGCTACTGACTGAATGAAAGGAGCTGGCATCTCACTCTATTTGAATATTCTTTATCATGCTAGGATTAGCAGGAAAAAGCAAAAAATTTCAGAATTGCACCTTGCAATGTGGAGATATTACTGTTTGTGCATTTACAATATTCATTGATTTTTGCCATTGAAAAACGTCCAGAAATGTTTATACCAGAAATGTTTGAAGCTACTGACTGAATGAAAGGAGCTGGCATCTCACTCTCTTTGAATCTTCTTTATCATGCTAAGAGGAGCAGGAAAAAGCAAAAAATTTCAGAATTGCACCTTGCAATGCGGAGAAATTACTGTTTGTGCATTTACAATATTCATTGATTTTTGCCATTGAAAAACGTCCAGAAATGACTGAAGCTACTGACTGAATGAAAGGAGCTGGCATCTCACTCTCTTTGAATCTTCTTTATCATGCTAAGAGGAGCAGGAAAAAGCAAAAAATTTCAAAATTGCACCTTGCAATGCGGAGAAATTACTGTTTGTGCATTTACAATATTCATTGATTTTTGCCATTGAAAAACGTCCAGAAATGATTGAAGCTACTGACTGAATGAAAGGAGCTGGCATCTCACTCTCTTTGAATCTTCTTTATCATGCTAAGAGGAGCAGGAAAAAGCAAAAAATTTCAGAATTGCACCTTGCAATGCGGAGAAATTACTGTTTGTGCATTTACAATATTCATTAATTTTTGCAATTGAAAAACATCATGTTATTCATATCCCAGAAATGTTTGAAGCTACTGACTGAATGAAAGAAGCTGGCATCTCACTCTCTTTGAATCTTCTTTATCATGCTAAGAGGAGCAGGAAAAAGCAAAAAATTTCAGAATTGCACCTTGCAATGCGGAGAAATTACTGTTTGTGCATTTACAATATTCATTGATTTTTGCCATTGAAAAACGTCCAGAAATGATTGAAGCTACTGACTGAATGAAAGGAGCTGGCATCTCACTCTCTTTGAATCTTCTTTATCATGCTAAGAGGAGCAGGAAAAAGCAAAAAATTTCAGAATTGCACCTTGCAATGCGGAGAAATTACTGTTTGTGCATTTACAATATTCATTGATTTTTGCCATTGAAAAACATCATGTTATTCATATACCAGAAATGTTTGAAGCTACTGACTGAATGAAAGGAGCTGGCATCTCACTCTCTTTGAATCTTCTTTATCATGCTAAGAGGAGCAGGAAAAAGCAAAAAATTTCAGAATTGCACCTTGCAATGCGGAGAAATTACTGTTTGTGCATTTACAATATTCATTGATTTTTGCCATTGAAAAACGTCCAGAAATGATTGAAGCTACTGACTGAATGAAAGGAGCTGGCATCTCACTCTCTTTGAATCTTCTTTATCATGCTAAGAGGAGCAGGAAAATGCAAGAAATTTCAGAATTGCACCTTGCAATGCGGAGAAATTACTGTTTGTGCATTTACAATATTCATTGATTTTTGCCATTGAAAAACATCCAGAAATGATTGAAGCTACTGACTGAATGAAAGGAGCTGGCATCTCACTCTCTTTGAATCTTCTTTATCATGCTAAGAGGAGCAGGAAAAAGCCAAAAATTTCAGAATTGCACCTTGCAATGCGGAGAAATTACTGTTTGTGCATTTTCAATATTCATTGATTTTTGCCATTGAAAAACATCATGTTATTCATATACCAGAAATGATTGAAGCTACTGACTGAATGAAAGGAGCTGGCATCTCACTCTCTTTGAATCTTCTTTATCATGCAAAGAGGAGCAGGAAAAAGCAAAAAATTTCAGAATTGCACCTTGCAATGCGGAGAAATTACTGTTTGTGCATTTACAATATTCATTGATTTTTGCCATTGAAAAACGTCCAGAAATGATTGAAGCTACTGACTGAATGAAAGGAGCTGGCATCTCACTCTCTTTGAATCTTCTTTATCATGCTAAGAGGAGCAGGAAAAAGCAAAAAATTTCAGAATTGCACCTTGCAATGCGGAGAAATTACTGTTTGTGCATTTACAATATTCACTGATTTTTGCCATTGAAAAACGTCCAGAAATGATTGAAGCAACTGACTGAATGAAAGGAGCTGGCATCTCACTCTCTTTGAATCTTCTTTATCATGCTAAGAGGAGCAGGAAAAAGCAAAAAATTTCAGAATTGCACCTTGCAATGCGGAGAAATTACTGTTTGTGCATTTACAATATTCATTGATTTTTGCCATTGAAAAACGTCCAGAAATAATTGAAGCTACTGACTGAATGAAAGGAGCTGGCATCTCACTCTCTTTGAATCTTCTTTATCATGCTAAGAGGAGCAGGAAAAAGCAAAAAATTTCAGAATTGCAACTTGTAATGCGGAGAAATTACTGTTTGTGCATTTACAATATTCATTGATTTTTGCCATTGAAAAACATCATGTTATTCATATACCAGAAATGATTGAAGCTACTGACTGAATGAAAGGAGCTGGCATCTCACTCTCTTTGAATCTTCTTTATCATGCTAAGAGGAGCAGGAAAAAGCAAAAAATTTCAGAATTGCACCTTGCAATGCGGAGAAATTACTGTTTGTGCATTTACAATATTCATTGATTTTTGCCATTGAAAAACGTCCAGAAATGATTGAAGCTACTGACTGAATGAAAGGAGCTGGCATCTCACTCTCTTTGAATCTTCTTTATCATGCTAAGAGGAGCAGGAAAAAGCAAAAAATTTCAGAATTGCACCTTGCAATGCGGAGAAATTACTGTTTGTGCTTTTACAATATTCATTGATTTTTGCCATTGAAAAACATCATGTTATTCATATACCAGAAATGTTTGAAGCTACTGACTGAATGAAAGGAGCTGGCATCTCACTCTCTTTGAATCTTCTTTATCATGCTAAGAGGAGCAGGAAAAAGCAAAAAATTTCAGAATTGCACCTTGCAATGCGGAGAAATTACTGTTTGTGCATTTACAATATTCATTGATTTTTGCCATTGAAAAATGTCCAGAAATGATTGAAGCTGCTGACTGAATGAAAGGAGCTGGCATCTCACTCTCTTTGAATCTTCTTTATCATGCTAAGAGGAGCAGGAAAAAGCAAAAAATTTCAGAATTGCACCTTGCAATGCGGAGAAATTACTGTTTGTGCATTTACAATATTCATTGATTTTTGCCATTGAAAAACATCATGTTATTCATATACCAGAAATGATTGAAGCTACTGACTGAATGAAAGGAGCTGGCATCTCACTCTCTTTGAATCTTCTTTATCATGCTAAGAGGAGCAGGAAAAAGCAAAAAATTTCAGAATTGCACCTTGCAATGCGGAGAAATTACTGTTTGTGCATTTACAATATTCATTGATTTTTGCCATTGAAAAACGTCCAGAAATGATTGAAGCTACTGACTGAATGAAAGGAGCTGGCATCTCACTCTCTTTGAATCTTCTTTATCATGCTAAGAGGAGCAGGAAAAAGCAAAAAATTTCAGAATTGCACCTTGCAATGCGGAGAAATTACTGTTTGTGCATTTACAATATTCATTGATTTTTGCCATTGAAAAACGTCCAGAAATGATTGAAGCTACTGACTGAATGAAAGGAGCTGGCATCCAGAAAGATTGAAGCTACTGACTGAATGAAAGGAGCTGGCATCTCACTCTCTTTGAATCTTCTTTATCATGCTAAGAGGAGCAGGAAAAAGCAAAAATTTCAGAATTACAATATTGATTTTTGCCATTGAAAAACATCATGTTATTCATATACTAGAAATGTTTGAAGCTACTGACTGAATGAAAGGAGCTGGCATCTCACTCTCTTTGAATCTTCTTTATCATGCTAAGAGGAGCAGGAAAAAGCAAAAAATTTCAGAATTGCACCTTGCAATGCGGAGAAATTACTGTTTGTGCATTTACAATATTCATTGATTTTTGCCATTGAAAAACGTCCAGAAATGATTGAAGCTACTGACTGAATGAAAGGAGCTGGCATCTCACTCTCTTTGAATCTTCTTTATCATGCTAAGAGGAGCAGGAAAAAGCAAAAAATTTCAGAATTGCACCTTGCAATGCGGAGAAATTACTGTTTGTGCATTTACAATATTCATTGATTTTTGCCATTGAAAAACATCATGTTATTCATATACCAGAAATGATTGAAGCTACTGACTGAATGAAAGGAGCTGGCATCTCGCTCTCTTTGAATCTTCTTTATCATGCTAAGAGGAGCAGGAAAAAGCAAAAAATTTCAGAATTGCACCTTGCAATGCGGAGAAATTACTGTTTGTGCATTTACAATATTCATTGATTTTTGCCATTGAAAAACGTCCAGAAATGATTGAAGCTACTGACTGAATGAAAGGAGCTGGCATCTCACTCTCTTTGAATCTTCTTTATCATGCTAAGAGGAGCAGGAAAAAGCAAAAAATTTCAGAATTGCACCTTGCAATGTGGAGAAATTACTGTTTGTGCATTTACAATATTCATTGATTTTTGCCATTGAAAAACATCATGTTATTCATATACCAGAAATGATTGAAGCTACTGACTGAATGAAAGGAGCTGGCATCTCACTCTCTTTGAATCTTCTTTATCATGCTAAGAGGAGCAGGAAAAAGCAAAAAATTTCAGAATTGCACCTTGCAATGCGGAGAAATTACTGTTTGTGCATTTACAATATTCATTGATTTTTGCCATTGAAAAACGTCCAGAAATGATTGAAGCTACTGACTGAATGAAAGGAGCTGGCATCTCACTCTCTTTGAATCTTCTTTATCATGCTAAGAGGAGCAGGAAAAAGCAAAAAATTTCAGAATTGCACCTTGCAATGCGGAGAAATTACTGTTTGTGCTTTTACAATATTCATTGATTTTTGCCATTGAAAAACATCATGTTATTCATATACCAGAAATGTTTGAAGCTACTGACAGAATGAAAGGAGCTGGCATCTCACTCTCTTTGAATCTTCTTTATCATGCTAAGAGGAGCAGGAAAAAGCAAAAAATTTCAGAATTGCACCTTGCAATGCGGAGAAATTACTGTTTGTGCATTTACAATATTCATTGATTTTTGCCATTGAAAAACGTCCAGAAATGATTGAAGCTACTGACTGAATGAAAGGAGCTGGCATCTCACTCTCTTTGAATCTTCTTTATCATGCTAAGAGGAGCAGGAAAAAGCAAAACATTTCAGAATTGCACCTTGCAATGCGGAGAAATTACTGTTTGTGCATTTACAATATTCATTGATTTTTGCCATTGAAAAACGTCCAGAAATGATTGAAGCTACTGACTGAATGAAAGGAGCTGGCATCTCACTCTCTTTGAATCTTCTTTATCATGCTAAGAGGAGCAGGAAAAAGCAAAAAATTTCAGAATTGCAACTTGCAATGCGGAGAAATTACTGTTTGTGCATTTACAATATTCATTGATTTTTGCCATTGAAAAACATCATGTTATTCATATACCAGAAATGATTGAAGCTACTGACTGAATGAAAGGAGCTGGCATCTCACTCTCTTTGAATCTTCTTTATCATGCTAAGAGGAGCAGGAAAAAGCAAAAAATTTCAGAATTGCACCTTGCAATGCGGAGAAATTACTGTTTGTGCATTTACAATATTCATTGATTTTTGCCATTGAAAAACGTCCAGAAATGATTGAAGCTACTGACTGAATGAAAGGAGCTGGCATCTCACTCTCTTTGAATCTTCTTTATCATGCTAAGAGGAGCAGGAAAAAGCAAAAAATTTCAGAATTGCACCTTGCAATGCGGAGAAATTACTGTTTGTGCATTTACAATATTCACTGATTTTTGCCATTGAAAAACGTCCAGAAATGATTGAAGCAACTGACTGAATGAAAGGAGCTGGCATCTCACTCTCTTTGAATCTTCTTTATCATGCTAAGAGGAGCAGGAAAAAGCAAAAAATTTCAGAATTGCACCTTGCAATGCGGAGAAATTACTGTTTGTGCATTTACAATATTCATTGATTTTTGCCATTGAAAAACGTCCAGAAATAATTGAAGCTACTGACTGAATGAAAGGAGCTGGCATCTCACTCTCTTTGAATCTTCTTTATCATGCTAAGAGGAGCAGGAAAAAGCAAAAAATTTCAGAATTGCAACTTGCAATGCGGAGAAATTACTGTTTGTGCATTTACAATATTCATTGATTTTTGCCATTGAAAAACATCATGTTATTCATATACCAGAAATGATTGAAGCTACTGACTGAATGAAAGGAGCTGGCATCTCACTCTCTTTGAATCTTCTTTATCATGCTAAGAGGAGCAGGAAAAAGCAAAAAATTTCAGAATTGCACCTTGCAATGCGGAGAAATTACTGTTTGTGCATTTACAATATTCATTGATTTTTGCCATTGAAAAACGTCCAGAAATGATTGAAGCTACTGACTGAATGAAAGGAGCTGGCATCTCACTCTCTTTGAATCTTCTTTATCATGCTAAGAGGAGCAGGAAAAAGCAAAAAATTTCAGAATTGCACCTTGCAATGCGGAGAAATTACTGTTTGTGCTTTTACAATATTCATTGATTTTTGCCATTGAAAAACATCATGTTATTCATATACCAGAAATGTTTGAAGCTACTGACTGAATGAAAGGAGCTGGCATCTCACTCTCTTTGAATCTTCTTTATCATGCTAAGAGGAGCAGGAAAAAGCAAAAAATTTTAGAATTGCACCTTGCAATGCGGAGAAATTACTGTTTGTGCATTTACAATATTCATTGATTTTTGCCATTGAAAAATGTCCAGAAATGATTGAAGCTGCTGACTGAATGAAAGGAGCTGGCATCTCACTCTCTTTGAATCTTCTTTATCATGCTAAGAGGAGCAGGAAAAAGCAAAAAATTTCAGAATTGCACCTTGCAATGCGGAGAAATTACTGTTTGTGCATTTACAATATTCATTGATTTTTGCCATTGAAAAACATCATGTTATTCATATACCAGAAATGATTGAAGCTACTGACTGAATGAAAGGAGCTGGCATCTCACTCTCTTTGAATCTTCTTTATCAAGCTAAGAGGAGCAGGAAAAAGCAAAAAATTTCAGAATTGCACCTTGCAATGCGGTGAAATTACTGTTTGTGCATTTACAATATTCATTGATTTTTGCCATTGAAAAACGTCCAGAAATGATTGAAGCTACTGACTGAATTTAAGGAGCTGGCATCTCACTCTCTTTGAATCTTCTTTATCATGCTAAGAGGAGCAGGAAAAAGCAAAAAATTTCAGAATTGCACCTTGCAATGCGGAGAAATTACTGTTTGTGCATTTACAATATTCATTGATTTTTGCCATTGAAAAACGTCCAGAAATGATTGAAGCTACTGACTGAATGAAAGGAGCTGGCATCTCACTCTCTTTGAATCTTCTTTATCATGCTAAGAGGAGCAGGAAAAAGCAAAAAATTTCAGAATTGCACCTTGCAATGCGGAGAAATTACTGTTTGTGCATTTACAATATTCATTGATTTTTGCCATTGAAAAACATCATGTTATTCATATACTAGAAATGTTTGAAGCTACTGACTGAATGAAAGGAGCTGGCATCTCACTCTCTTTGAATCTTCTTTATCATGCTAAGAGGAGCAGGAAAAAGCAAAAAATTTCAGAATTGCACCTTGCAATGCGGAGAAATTACTGTTTGTGCATTTACAATATTCATTGATTTTTGCCATTGAAAAACGTCCAGAAATGATTGAAGCTACTGACTGAATGAAAGGAGCTGGCATCTCACTCTCTTTGAATCTTCTTTATCATGCTAAGAGGAGCAGGAAAAAGCAAAAAATTTCAGAATTGCACCTTGCAATGCGGAGAAATTACTGTTTGTGCATTTACAATATTCATTGATTTTTGCCATTGAAAAACGTCCAGAAATGATTGAAGCAACTGACTGAATGAAAGGAGCTGGCATCTCACTCTCTTTGAATCTTCTTTATCATGCTAAGAGGAGCAGGAAAAAGCAAAAAATTTCAGAATTGCACCTTGCAATGCGGAGAAATTACTGTTTGTGCATTTACAATATTCATTGATTTTTGCCATTGAAAAACGTCCAGAAATAATTGAAGCTACTGACTGAATGAAAGGAGCTGGCATCTCACTCTCTTTGAATCTTCTTTATCATGCTAAGAGGAGCAGGAAAAAGCAAAAAATTTCAGAATTGCAACTTGCAATGCGGAGAAATTACTGTTTGTGCATTTACAATATTCATTGATTTTTGCCATTGAAAAACATCATGTTATTCATATACCAGAAATGATTGAAGCTACTGACT
Source organism: Phyllobates terribilis (assembly GCF_046119375.1). Classification (NCBI taxonomy): domain Eukaryota; kingdom Metazoa; phylum Chordata; class Amphibia; order Anura; family Dendrobatidae; genus Phyllobates; species Phyllobates terribilis. The sequence continues at coordinate 412,423 of NW_027363756.1, forward strand.
GAATGAAAGGAGCTGGCATCTCACTCTCTTTGAATCTTCTTTATCATGCTAAGAGGAGCAGGAAAAAGCAAAAAATTTCAGAATTGCACCTTGCAATGCGGAGAAATTACTGTTTGTGCATTTACAATATTCATTGATTTTTGCCATTGAAAAACGTCCAGAAATGATTGAAGCTACTGACTGAATGAAAGGAGCTGGCATCTCACTCTCTTTGAATCTTCTTTATCATGCTAAGAGGAGCAGGAAAAAGCAAAAAATTTCAGAATTGCACCTTGTAATGCGGAGAAATTACTGTTTGTGCTTTTACAATATTCATTGATTTTTGCCATTGAAAAACATCATGTTATTCATATACCAGAAATGTTTGAAGCTACTGACTGAATGAAAGGAGCTGGCATCTCACTCTCTTTGAATCTTCTTTATCATGCTAAGAGGAGCAGGAAAAAGCAAAAAATTTCAGAATTGCACCTTGCAATGCGGAGAAATTACTGTTTGTGCATTTACAATATTCATTGATTTTTGCCATTGAAAAATGTCCAGAAATGATTGAAGCTGCTGACTGAATGAAAGGAGCTGGCATCTCACTCTCTTTGAATCTTCTTTATCATGCTAAGAGGAGCAGGAAAAAGCAAAAAATTTCAGAATTGCACCTTGCAATGCGGAGAAATTACTGTTTGTGCATTTACAATATTCATTGATTTTTGCCATTGAAAAACATCATGTTATTCATATACCAGAAATGATTGAAGCTACTGACTGAATGAAAGGAGCTGGCATCTCACTCTCTTTGAATCTTCTTTATCATGCTAAGAGGAGCAGGAAAAAGCAAAAAATTTCAGAATTGCACCTTGCAATGCGGAGAAATTACTGTTTGTGCATTTACAATATTCATTGATTTTTGCCATTGAAAAACGTCCAGAAATGATTGAAGCTACTGACTGAATTTAAGGAGCTGGCATCTCACTCTCTTTGAATCTTCTTTATCATGCTAAGAGGAGCAGGAAAAAGCAAAAAATTTCAGAATTGCACCTTGCAATGCGGAGAAATTACTGTTTGTGCATTTACAATATTCATTGATTTTTGCCATTGAAAAACGTCCAGAAATGATTGAAGCTACTGACTGAATGAAAGGAGCTGGCATCTCACTCTCTTTGAATCTTCTTTATCATGCTAAGAGGAGCAGGAAAAAGCAAAAAATTTCAGAATTGCACCTTGCAATGCGGAGAAATTACTGTTTGTGCATTTACAATATTCATTGATTTTTGCCATTGAAAAACATCATGTTATTCATATACTAGAAATGTTTGAAGCTACTGACTGAATGAAAGGAGCTGGCATCTCACTCTCTTTGAATCTTCTTTATCATGCTAAGAGGAGCAGGAAAAAGCAAAAAATTTCAGAATTGCACCTTGCAATGCGGAGAAATTACTGTTTGTGCATTTACAATATTCATTGATTTTTGCCATTGAAAAACGTCCAGAAATAATTGAAGCTACTGACTGAATGAAAGGAGCTGGCATCTCACTCTCTTTGAATCTTCTTTATCATGCTAAGAGGAGCAGGAAAAAGCAAAAAATTTCAGAATTGCACCTTGCAATGCGGAGAAATTACTGTTTGTGCATTTACAATATTCATTGATTTTTGCCATTGAAAAACATCATGTTATTCATATACCAGAAATGATTGAAGCTACTGACTGAATGAAAGGAGCTGGCATCTCGCTCTCTTTGAATCTTCTTTATCATGCTAAGAGGAGCAGGAAAAAGCAAAAAATTTCAGAATTGCACCTTGCAATGCGGAGAAATTACTGTTTGTGCATTTACAATATTCATTGATTTTTGCCATTGAAAAACGTCCAGAAATGATTGAAGCTACTGACTGAATGAAAGGAGCTGGCATCTCACTCTCTTTGAATCTTCTTTATCATGCTAAGAGGAGCAGGAAAAAGCAAAAAATTTCAGAATTGCACCTTGCAATGTGGAGAAATTACTGTTTGTGCATTTACAATATTCATTGATTTTTGCCATTGAAAAACATCATGTTATTCATATACCAGAAATGATTGAAGCTACTGACTGAATGAAAGGAGCTGGCATCTCACTCTCTTTGAATCTTCTTTATCATGCTAAGAGGAGCAGGAAAAAGCAAAAAATTTCAGAATTGCACCTTGCAATGCGGAGAAATTACTGTTTGTGCATTTACAATATTCATTGATTTTTGCCATTGAAAAATGTCCAGAAATGATTGAAGCTACTGACTGAATGAAAGGAGCTGGCATCTCACTCTCTTTGAATCTTCTTTATCATGCTAAGAGGAGCAGGAAAAAGCAAAAAATTTCAGAATTGCACCTTGCAATGCGGAGAAATTACTGTTTGTGCTTTTACAATATTCATTGATTTTTGCCATTGAAAAACATCATGTTATTCATATACCAGAAATGTTTGAAGCTACTGACTGAATGAAAGGAGCTGGCATCTCACTCTCTTTGAATCTTCTTTATCATGCTAAGAGGAGCAGGAAAAAGCAAAAAATTTCAGAATTGCACCTTGCAATGCGGAGAAATTACTGTTTGTGCATTTACAATATTCATTGATTTTTGCCATTGAAAAACGTCCAGAAATGATTGAAGCTACTGACTGAATGAAAGGAGCTGGCATCTCACTCTCTTTGAATCTTCTTTATCATGCTAAGAGGAGCAGGAAAAAGCAAAAAATTTCAGAATTGCAACTTGCAATGCGGAGAAATTACTGTTTGTGCATTTACAATATTCATTGATTTTTGCCATTGAAAAACATCATGTTATTCATATACCAGAAATGATTGAAGCTACTGACTGAATGAAAGGAGCTGGCATCTCACTCTCTTTGAATCTTCTTTATCATGCTAAGAGGAGCAGGAAAAAGCAAAAAATTTCAGAATTGCACCTTGCAATGCGGAGAAATTACTGTTTGTGCATTTACAATATTCATTGATTTTTGCCATTGAAAAACATCATGTTATTCATATACCAGAAATGATTGAAGCTACTGACTGAATGAAAGGAGCTGGCATCTCACTCTCTTTGAATCTTCTTTATCATGCAAAGAGGAGCAGGAAAAAGCAAAAAATTTCAGAATTGCACCTTGCAATGCGGAGAAATTACTGTTTGTGCATTTACAATATTCATTGATTTTTGCCATTGAAAAACGTCCAGAAATGATTGAAGCTACTGACTGAATGAAAGGAGCTTGCATCTCACTCTCTTTGAATCTTCTTTATCATGCTAAGAGGAGCAGGAAAAAGCAAAAAATTTCAGAATTGCACCTTGCAATGCGGAGAAATTACTGTTTGTGCATTTGCAATATTCACTGATTTTTGCCATTGAAAAACGTCCAGAAATGATTGAAGCAACTGACTGAATGAAAGGAGCTGGCATCTCACTCTCTTTGAATCTTCTTTATCATGCTAAGAGGAGCAGGAAAAAGCAAAAAATTTCAGAATTGCACCTTGCAATGCGGAGAAATTACTGTTTGTGCATTTACAATATTCATTGATTTTTGCCATTGAAAAACGTCCAGAAATGATTGAAGCTACTGACTGAATGAAAGGAGCTTGCATCTCACTCTCTTTGAATCTTCTTTATCATGCTAAGAGGAGCAGGAAAAAGCAAAAAATTTCAGAATTGCACCTTGCAATGCGGAGAAATTACTGTTTGTGCATTTGCAATATTCACTGATTTTTGCCATTGAAAAACGTCCAGAAATGATTGAAGCAACTGACTGAATGAAAGGAGCTGGCATCTCACTCTCTTTGAATCTTCTTTATCATGCTAAGAGGAGCAGGAAAAAGCAAAAAATTTCAGAATTGCACCTTGCAATGCGGAGAAATTACTGTTTGTGCATTTACAATATTCATTGATTTTTGCCATTGAAAAACGTCCAGAAATAATTGAAGCTACTGACTGAATGAAAGGAGCTGGCATCTCACTCTCTTTGAATCTTCTTTATCATGCTAAGAGGAGCAGGAAAAAGCAAAAAATTTCAGAATTGCAACTTGCAATGCGGAGAAATTACTGTTTGTGCATTTACAATATTCATTGATTTTTGCCATTGAAAAACATCATGTTATTCATATACCAGAAATGATTGAAGCTAGTGACTGAATGAAAGGAGCTGGCATCTCACTCTCTTTGAATCTTCTTTATCATGCTAAGAGGAGCAGGAAAAAGCAAAAAATTTCAGAATTGCACCTTGCAATGCGGAGAAATTACTGTTTGTGCATTTACAATATTCATTGATTTTTGCCATTGAAAAACGTCCAGAAATGATTGAAGCTACTGACTGAATGAAAGGAGCTGGCATCTCACTCTCTTTGAATCTTCTTTATCATGCTAAGAGGAGCAGGAAAAAGCAAAAAATTTCAGAATTGCACCTTGCAATGCGGAGAAATTACTGTTTGTGCTTTTACAATATTCATTGATTTTTGCCATTGAAAAACATCATGTTATTCATATACCAGAAATGTTTGAAGCTACTGACTGAATGAAAGGAGCTGGCATCTCACTCTCTTTGAATCTTCTTTATCATGCTAAGAGGAGCAGGAAAAAGCAAAAAATTTCAGAATTGCACCTTGCAATGCGGAGAAATTACTGTTTGTGCATTTACAATATTCATTGATTTTTGCCATTGAAAAATGTCCAGAAATGATTGAAGCTGCTGACTGAATGAAAGGAGCTGGCATCTCACTCTCTTTGAATCTTCTTTATCATGCTAAGAGGAGCAGGAAAAAGCAAAAAATTTCAGAATTGCACCTTGCAATGCGGAGAAATTACTGTTTGTGCATTTACAATATTCATTGATTTTTGCCATTGAAAAACATCATGTTATTCATATACCAGAAATGATTGAAGCTACTGACTGAATGAAAGGAGCTGGCATCTCACTCTCTTTGAATCTTCTTTATCATGCTAAGAGGAGCAGGAAAAAGCAAAAAATTTCAGAATTGCACCTTGCAATGCGGAGAAATTACTGTTTGTGCATTTACAATATTCATTGATTTTTGCCATTGAAAAACGTCCAGAAATGATTGAAGCTACTGACTGAATGAAAGGAGCTGGCATCTCATTCTCTTTGAATCTTCTTTATCATGCTAAGAGGAGCAGGAAAAAGCAAAAAATTTCTTATCATGCTAAGAGGAGCAGGAAAAAGCAAAAAATTTCAGAATTGCACCTTGCAATGCGGAGAAATTACTGTTTGTGCATTTACAATATTCATTGATTTTTGCCATTGAAAACGTCCAGAAATGATTGAAGCTACTGACTGAATGAAAGGAGCTGGCATCTCACTCTCTTTGAATCTTCTTTATCATGCTAAGAGGAGCAGGAAAAAGCAACTGTTTGTGCATTTACAATATTCATTGATTTTTGCCATTGAAAAACATCATGTTATTCATATACCAGAAATGTTTGAAGCTACTGACTGAATGAAAGGAGCTGGCATCTCACTCTCTTTGAATCTTCTTTATCATGCTAAGAGGAGCAGGAAAAAGCAAAAAATTTCAGAATTGCACCTTGCAATGCGGAGAAATTACTGTTTGTGCATTTACAATATTCATTGATTTTTGCCATTGAAAAACGTCCAGAAATGATTGAAGCTACTGACTGAATGAAAGGAGCTGGCATCTCACTCTCTTTGAATCTTCTTTATCATGCTAAGAGGAGCAGGAAAAAGCAAAAAATTTCAGAATTGCACCTTGCAATGCGGAGAAATTACTGTTTGTGCATTTACAATATTCATTGATTTTTGCCATTGAAAAACATCATGTTATTCATATACCAGAAATGATTGAAGCTACTGACTGAATGAAAGGAGCTGGCATCTCGCTCTCTTTGAATCTTCTTTATCATGCTAAGAGGAGCAGGAAAAAGCAAAAAATTTCAGAATTGCACCTTGCAATGCGGAGAAATTACTGTTTGTGCATTTACAATATTCATTGATTTTTGCCATTGAAAAACGTCCAGAAATTATTGAAGCGACTGACTGAATGAAAGGAGCTGGCATCTCACTCTCTTTGAATCTTCTTTATCATGCTAAGAGGAGCAGGAAAAAGCAAAAAATTTCAGAATTGCACCTTGCAATGTGGAGAAATTACTGTTTGTGCATTTACAATATTCATTGATTTTTGCCATTGAAAAACATCATGTTATTCATATACCAGAAATGATTGAAGCTACTGACTGAATGAAAGGAGCTGGCATCTCACTCTCTTTGAATCTTCTTTATCATGCTAAGAGGAGCAGGAAAAAGCAAAAAATTTCAGAATTGCACCTTGCAATGCGGAGAAATTACTGTTTGTGCATTTACAATATTCATTGATTTTTGCCATTGAAAAACGTCCAGAAATGATTGAAGCTACTGACTGAATGAAAGGAGCTGGCATCTCACTCTCTTTGAATCTTCTTTATCATGCTAAGAGGAGCAGGAAAAAGCAAAAAATTTCAGAATTGCACCTTGCAATGCGGAGAAATTACTGTTTGTGCTTTTACAATATTCATTGATTTTTGCCATTGAAAAACATCATGTTATTCATATACCAGAAATGTTTGAAGCTACTGACTGAATGAAAGGAGCTGGCATCTCACTCTCTTTGAATCTTCTTTATCATGCTAAGAGGAGCAGGAAAAAGCAAAAAATTTCAGAATTGCACCTTGCAATGCGGAGAAATTACTGTTTGTGCATTTACAATATTCATTGATTTTTGCCATTGAAAAACGTCCAGAAATGATTGAAGCTACTGACTGAATGAAAGGAGCTGGCATCTCACTCTCTTTGAATCTTCTTTATCATGCTAAGAGGAGCAGGAAAAAGCAAAAAATTTCAGAATTGCACCTTGCAATGCGGAGAAATTACTGTTTGTGCATTTACAATATTCATTGATTTTTGCCATTGAAAAACGTCCAGAATTGATTGAAGCTACTGACTGAATGAAAGGAGCTGGCATCTCACTCTCTTTGAATCTTCTTTATCATGCTAAGAGGAGCAGGAAAAAGCAAAAAATTTCAGAATTGCAACTTGCAATGCGGAGAAATTACTGTTTGTGCATTTACAATATTCATTGATTTTTGCCATTGAAAAACATCATGTTATTCATATACCAGAAATGATTGAAGCTACTGACTGAATGAAAGGAGCTGGCATCTCACTCTCTTTGAATCTTCTTTATCATGCTAAGAGGAGCAGGAAAAAGCAAAAAATTTCAGAATTGCACCTTGCAATGCGGAGAAATTACTGTTTGTGCATTTACAATATTCATTGATTTTTGCCATTGAAAAACGTCCAGAAATGATTGAAGCTACTGACTGAATGAAAGGAGCTGGCATCTCACTCTCTTTGAATCTTCTTTATCATGCTAAGAGGAGCAGGAAAAAGCAAAAAATTTCAGAATTGCACCTTGTAATGCGGAAAAATTACTGTTTGTGCATTTACAATATTCATTGATTTTTGCCATTGAAAAACGTCCAGAAATGATTGAAGCTACTGACTGAATGAAAGGAGCTGGCATCTCACTCTCTTTGAATCTTCTTTATCATGCTAAGAGGAGCAGGAAAAAGCAAAAAATTTCAGAATTGCACCTTGCAATGCGGAGAAATTACTGTTTGTGCATTTACAATATTCATTAATTTTTGCCATTGAAAAACATCATGTTATTCATATCCCAGAAATGTTTGAAGCTACTGACTGAATGAAAGAAGCTGGCATCTCACTCTCTTTGAATCTTCTTTATCATGCTAAGAGGAGCAGGAAAAAGCAAAAAATTTCAGAATTGCACCTTGCAATGCGGAGAAATTACTGTTTGTGCATTTACAATATTCATTGATTTTTGCCATTGAAAAACGTCCAGAAATGATTGAAGCTACTGACTGAATGAAAGGAGCTGGCATCTCACTCTCTTTGAATCTTCTTTATCATGCTAAGAGGAGCAGGAAAATGCAAGAAATTTCAGAATTGCACCTTGCAATGCGGAGAAATTACTGTTTGTGCATTTACAATATTCATTGATTTTTGCCATTGAAAAACATCATGTTATTCATATACCAGAAATGATTGAAGCTACTGACTGAATGAAAGGAGCTGGCATCTCACTCTCTTTGAATCTTCTTTATCATGCAAAGAGGAGCAGGAAAAAGCAAAAAATTTCAGAATTGCACCTTGCAATGCGGAGAAATTACTGTTTGTGCATTTGCAATATTCACTGATTTTTGCCATTGAAAAACGTCCAGAAATGATTGAAGCAACTGACTGAATGAAAGGAGCTGGCATCTCACTCTCTTTGAATCTTCTTTATCATGCTAAGAGGAGCAGGAAAAAGCAAAAAATTTCAGAATTGCACCTTGCAATGCGGAGAAATTACTGTTTGTGCATTTACAATATTCATTGATTTTTGCCATTGAAAAACATCATGTTATTCATATACCAGAAATGATTGAAGCTAGTGACTGAATGAAAGGAGCTGGCATCTCACTCTCTTTGAATCTTCTTTATCATGCTAAGAGGAGCAGGAAAAAGCAAAAAATTTCAGAATTGCACCTTGCAATGCGGAGAAATTACTGTTTGTGCATTTACAATATTCATTGATTTTTGCCATTGAAAAACGTCCAGAAATGATTGAAGCTACTGACTGAATGAAAGGAGCTGGCATCTCACTCTCTTTGAATCTTCTTTATCATGCTAAGAGGAGCAGGAAAAAGCAAAAAATTTCAGAATTGCACCTTGCAATGCGGAGAAATTACTGTTTGTGCTTTTACAATATTCATTGATTTTTGCCATTGAAAAACATCATGTTATTCATATACCAGAAATGTTTGAAGCTACTGACTGAATGAAAGGAGCTGGCATCTCACTCTCTTTGAATCTTCTTTATCATGCTAAGAGGAGCAGGAAAAAGCAAAAAATTTCAGAATTGCACCTTGCAATGCGGAGAAATTACTGTTTGTGCATTTACAATATTCATTGATTTTTGCCATTGAAAAATGTCCAGAAATGATTGAAGCTGCTGACTGAATGAAAGGAGCTGGCATCTCACTCTCTTTGAATCTTCTTTATCATGCTAAGAGGAGCAGGAAAAAGCAAAAAATTTCAGAATTGCACCTTGCAATGCGGAGAAATTACTCTTTGTGCATTTACAATATTCATTGATTTTTGCCATTGAAAAACATCATGTTATTCATATACCAGAAATGATTGAAGCTACTGATTGAATGAAAGGAGCTGGCATCTCACTCTCTTTGAATCTTCTTTATCATGCTAAGAGGAGCAGGAAAAAGCAAAAAATTTCAGAATTGCACCTTGCAATGCGGAGAAATTACTGTTTGTGCATTTACAATATTCATTGATTTTTGCCATTGAAAAACGTCCAGAAATGATTGAAGCTACTGACTGAATGAAAGGAGCTGGCATCTCATTCTCTTTGAATCTTCTTTATCATGCTAAGAGGAGCAGGAAAAAGCAAAAAATTTCAGAATTGCACCTTGCAATGCGGAGAAATTACTGTTTGTGCATTTACAATATTCATTGATTTTTGCCATTGAAAAACGTCCAGAAATGATTGAAGCTACTGACTGAATGAAAGGAGCTGGCATCTCACTCTCTTTGAATCTTCTTTATCATGCTAAGAGGAGCAGGAAAAAGCAAAAAATTTCAGAATTGCACCTTGCAATGCGGAGAAATTACTGTTTGTGCATTTACAATATTCATTGATTTTTGCCATTGAAAAACATCATGTTATTCATATACCAGAAATGTTTGAAGCTACTGACTGAATGAAAGGAGCTGGCATCTCACTCTCTTTGAATCTTCTTTATCATGCTAAGAGGAGCAGGAAAAAGCAAAAAATTTCAGAATTGCACCTTGCAATGCGGAGAAATTACTGTTTGTGCATTTACAATATTCATTGATTTTTGCCATTGAAAAACGTCCAGAAATGATTGAAGCTACTGACTGAATGAAAGGAGCTGGCATCTCACTCTCTTTGAATCTTCTTTATCATGCTAAGAGGAGCAGGAAAAAGCAAAAAATTTCAGAATTGCACCTTGCAATGCGGAGAAATTACTGTTTGTGCATTTACAATATTCATTGATTTTTGCCATTGAAAAACATCATGTTATTCATATACCAGAAATGATTGAAGCTACTGACTGAATGAAAGGAGCTGGCATCTCGCTCTCTTTGAATCTTCTTTATCATGCTAAGAGGAGCAGGAAAAAGCAAAAAATTTCAGAATTGCACCTTGCAATGCGGAGAAATTACTGTTTGTGCATTTACAATATTCATTGATTTTTGCCATTGAAAAACGTCCAGAAATGATTGAAGCGACTGACTGAATGAAAGGAGCTGGCATCTCACTCTCTTTGAATCTTCTTTATCATGCTAAGAGGAGCAGGAAAAAGCAAAAAATTTCAGAATTGCACCTTGCAATGTGGAGAAATTACTGTTTGTGCATTTACAATATTCATTGATTTTTGCCATTGAAAAACATCATGTTATTCATATACCAGAAATGATTGAAGCTACTGACTGAATGAAAGGAGCTGGCATCTCACTCTCTTTGAATCTTCTTTATCATGCTAAGAGGAGCAGGAAAAAGCAAAAAATTTCAGAATTGCACCTTGCAATGCGGAGAAATTACTGTTTGTGCATTTACAATATTCATTGATTTTTGCCATTGAAAAACGTCCAGAAATGATTGAAGCTACTGACTGAATGAAAGGAGCTGGCATCTCACTCTCTTTGAATCTTCTTTATCATGCTAAGAGGAGCAGGAAAAAGCAAAAAATTTCAGAATTGCACCTTGCAATGCGGAGAAATTACTGTTTGTGCTTTTACAATATTCATTGATTTTTGCCATTGAAAAACATCATGTTATTCATATACCAGAAATGTTTGAAGCTACTGACTGAATGAAAGGAGCTGGCATCTCACTCTCTTTGAATCTTCTTTATCATGCTAAGAGGAGCAGGAAAAAGCAAAAAATTTCAGAATTGCACCTTGCAATGCGGAGAAATTACTGTTTGTGCATTTACAATATTCATTGATTTTTGCCATTGAAAAACGTCCAGAAATGATTGAAGCTACTGACTGAATGAAAGGAGCTGGCATCTCACTCTCTTTGAATCTTCTTTATCATGCTAAGAGGAGCAGGAAAAAGCAAAAAATTTCAGAATTGCACCTTGCAATGCGGAGAAATTACTGTTTGTGCATTTACAATATTCATTGATTTTTGCCATTGAAAAACGTCCAGAATTGATTGAAGCTACTGACTGAATGAAAGGAGCTGGCATCTCACTCTCTTTGAATCTTCTTTATCATGCTAAGAGGAGCAGGAAAAAGCAAAAAATTTCAGAATTGCAACTTGCAATGCGGAGAAATTACTGTTTGTGCATTTACAATATTCATTGATTTTTGCCATTGAAAAACATCATGTTATTCATATACCAGAAATGATTGAAGCTACTGACTGAATGAAAGGAGCTGGCATCTCACTCTCTTTGAATCTTCTTTATCATGCTAAGAGGAGCAGGAAAAAGCAAAAAATTTCAGAATTGCACCTTGCAATGCGGAGAAATTACTGTTTGTGCATTTACAATATTCATTGATTTTTGCCATTGAAAAACGTCCAGAAATGATTGAAGCTACTGACTGAATGAAAGGAGCTGGCATCTCACTCTCTTTGAATCTTCTTTATCATGCTAAGAGGAGCAGGAAAAAGCAAAAAATTTCAGAATTGCACCTTGCAATGTGGAGAAATTACTGTTTGTGCATTTACAATATTCATTGATTTTTGCCATTGAAAAACATCATGTTATTCATATACCAGAAATGATTGAAGCTACTGACTGAATGAAAGGAGCTGGCATCTCACTCTCTTTGAATCTTCTTTATCATGCTAAGAGGAGCAGGAAAAAGCAAAAAATTTCAGAATTGCACCTTGCAATGCGGAGAAATTACTGTTTGTGCATTTACAATATTCATTGATTTTTGCCATTGAAAAACGTCCAGAAATGATTGAAGCTACTGACTGAATGAAAGGAGCTGGCATCTCACTCTCTTTGAATCTTCTTTATCATGCTAAGAGGAGCAGCAAAAAGCAAAAAATTTCAGAATTGCACCTTGCAATGCGGAGAAATTACTGTTTGTGCTTTTACAATATTCATTGATTTTTGCCATTGAAAAACATCATGTTATTCATATACCAGAAATGTTTGAAGCTACTGACTGAATGAAAGGAGCTGGCATCTCACTCTCTTTGAATCTTCTTTATCATGCTAAGAGGAGCAGGAAAAAGCAAAAAATTTCAGAATTGCACCTTGCAATGCGGAGAAATTACTGTTTGTGCATTTACAATATTCATTGATTTTTGCCATTGAAAAACGTCCAGAAATGATTGAAGCTACTGACTGAATGAAAGGAGCTGGCATCTCACTCTCTTTGAATCTTCTTTATCATGCTAAGAGGAGCAGGAAAAAGCAAAAAATTTCAGAATTGCACCTTGCAATGCGGAGAAATTACTGTTTGTGCATTTACAATATTCATTGATTTTTGCCATTGAAAAACGTCCAGAATTGATTGAAGCTACTGACTGAATGAAAGGAGCTGGCATCTCACTCTCTTTGAATCTTCTTTATCATGCTAAGAGGAGCAGGAAAAAGCAAAAAATTTCAGAATTGCAACTTGCAATGCGGAGAAATTACTGTTTGTGCATTTACAATATTCATTGATTTTTGCCATTGAAAAACATCATGTTATTCATATACCAGAAATGATTGAAGCTACTGACTGAATGAAAGGAGCTGGCATCTCACTCTCTTTGAATCTTCTTTATCATGCTAAGAGGAGCAGGAAAAAGCAAAAAATTTCAGAATTGCACCTTGCAATGCGGAGAAATTACTGTTTGTGCATTTACAATATTCATTGATTTTTGCCATTGAAAAACGTCCAGAAATGATTGAAGCTACTGACTGAATGAAAGGAGCTGGCATCTCACTCTCTTTGAATCTTCTTTATCATGCTAAGAGGAGCAGGAAAAAGCAAAAAATTTCAGAATTGCACCTTGCAATGCGGAGAAATTACTGTTTGTGCATTTACAATATTCATTGATTTTTGCCATTGAAAAACGTCCAGAAATGATTGAAGCTACTGACTGAATGAAAGGAGCTGGCATCTCACTCTCTTTGAATCTTCTTTATCATGCTAAGAGGAGCAGGAAAAAGCAAAAAATTTCAGAATTGCACCTTGCAATGCGGAGAAATTACTGTTTGTGCATTTACAATATTCATTAATTTTTGCCATTGAAAAACATCATGTTATTCATATCCCAGAAATGTTTGAAGCTACTGACTGAATGAAAGAAGCTGGCATCTCACTCTCTTTGAATCTTCTTTATCATGCTAAGAGGAGCAGGAAAAAGCAAAAAATTTCAGAATTGCACCTTGCAATGCGGAGAAATTACTGTTTGTGCATTTACAATATTCATTGATTTTTGCCATTGAAAAACGTCCAGAAATGATTGAAGCTACTGACTGAATGAAAGGAGCTGGCATCTCACTCTCTTTGAATCTTCTTTATCATGCTAAGAGGAGCAGGAAAAAGCAAAAAATTTCAGAATTGCACCTTGCAATGCGGAGAAATTACTGTTTGTGCATTTACAATATTCATTGATTTTTGCCATTGAAAAACATCATGTTATTCATATACCAGAAATGATTGAAGCTACTGACTGAATGAAAGGAGCTGGCATCTCGCTCTCTTTGAATCTTCTTTATCATGCTAAGAGGAGCAGGAAAAAGCAAAAAATTTCAGAATTGCACCTTGCAATGCGGAGAAATTACTGTTTGTGCATTTACAATATTCATTGATTTTTGCCATTGAAAAACGTCCAGAAATGATTGAAGCTACTGACTGAATGAAAGGAGCTGGCATCTCACTCTCTTTGAATCTTCTTTATCATGCTAAGAGGAGCAGGAAAAAGCAAAAAATTTCAGAATTGCACCTTGCAATGTGGAGAAATTACTGTTTGTGCATTTACAATATTCATTGATTTTTGCCATTGAAAAACATCATGTTATTCATATACCAGAAATGATTGAAGCTACTGACTGAATGAAAGGAGCTGGCATCTCACTCTCTTTGAATCTTCTTTATCATGCTAAGAGGAGCAGGAAAAAGCAAAAAATTTCAGAATTGCACCTTGCAATGCGGAGAAATTACTGTTTGTGCATTTACAATATTCATTGATTTTTGCCATTGAAAAACGTCCAGAAATGATTGAAGCTACTGACTGAATGAAAGGAGCTGGCATCTCACTGTCTTTGAATCTTCTTTATCATGCTAAGAGGAGCAGGAAAAAGCAAAAAATTTCAGAATTGCACCTTGCAATGCGGAGAAATTACTGTTTGTGCTTTTACAATATTCATTGATTTTTGCCATTGAAAAACATCATGTTATTCATATACCAGAAATGTTTGAAGCTACTGACTGAATGAAAGGAGCTGGCATCTCACTCTCTTTGAATCTTCTTTATCATGCTAAGAGGAGCAGGAAAAAGCAAAAAATTTCAGAATTGCACCTTGCAATGCGGAGAAATTACTGTTTGTGCATTTACAATATTCATTGATTTTTGCCATTGAAAAACGTCCAGAAATGATTGAAGCTACTGACTGAATGAATGGAGCTGGCATCTCACTCTCTTTGAATCTTCTTTATCATGCTAAGAGGAGCAGGAAAAAGCAAAAAATTTCAGAATTGCACCTTGCAATGCGGAGAAATTACTGTTTGTGCATTTACAATATTCATTGATTTTTGCCATTGAAAAACGTCCAGAAATGATTGAAGCTACTGACTGAATGAAAGGAGCTGGCATCTCACTCTCTTTGAATCTTCTTTATCATGCTAAGAGGAGCAGGAAAAAGCAAAAAATTTCAGAATTGCAACTTGCAATGCGGAGAAATTACTGTTTGTGCATTTACAATATTCATTGATTTTTGCCATTGAAAAACATCATGTTATTCATATACCAGAAATGATTGAAGCTACTGACTGAATGAAAGGAGCTGGCATCTCAATCTCTTTGAATCTTCTTTATCATGCTAAGAGGAGCAGGAAAAAGCAAAAAATTTCAGAATTGCACCTTGCAATGCGGAGAAATTACTGTTTGTGCATTTACAATATTCATTGATTTTTGCCATTGAAAAACGTCCAGAAATGATTGAAGCTACTGACTGAATGAAAGGAGCTGGCATCTCACTCTCTTTGAATCTTCTTTATCATGCTAAGAGGAGCAGGAAAAAGCAAAAAATTTCAGAATTGCACCTTGCAATGCGGAGAAATTACTGTTTGTGCTTTTACAATATTCATTGATTTTTGCCATTGAAAAACATCATGTTATTCATATACCAGAAATGTTTGAAGCTACTGACTGAATGAAAGGAGCTGGCATCTCACTCTCTTTGAATCTTCTTTATCATGCTAAGAGGAGCAGGAAAAAGCAAAAAATTTCAGAATTGCACCTTGCAATGCGGAGAAATTACTGTTTGTGCATTTACAATATTCATTGATTTTTGCCATTGAAAAACGTCCAGAAATGATTGAAGCTACTGACTGAATGAAAGGAGCTGGCATCTCACTCTCTTTGAATCTTCTTTATCATGCTAAGAGGAGCAGGAAAAAGCAAAAAATTTCAGAATTGCACCTTGCAATGCGGAGAAATTACTGTTTGTGCATTTACAATATTCATTGATTTTTGCCATTGAAAAACGTCCAGAAATGATTGAAGCTACTGACTGAATGAAAGGAGCTGGCATCTCACTCTCTTTGAATCTTCTTTATCATGCTAAGAGGAGCAGGAAAAAGCAAAAAATTTCAGAATTGCACCTTGCAATGCGGAGAAATTACTGTTTGTGTTTTACAATATTCATTGATTTTTGCCATTGAAAAACATCATGTTATTCATATACCAGAAATGTTTGAAGCTACTGACTGAATGAAAGGAGCTGGCATCTCACTCTCTTTGAATCTTCTTTATCATGCTAAGAGGAGCAGGAAAAAGCAAAAAATTTCAGAATTGCACCTTGCAATGCGGAGAAATTACTGTTTGTGCATTTACAATATTCATTGATTTTTGCCATTGAAAAACGTCCAGAAATGATTGAAGCTACTGACTGAATGAAAGGAGCTGGCATCTCACTCTCTTTGAATCTTCTTTATCATGCTAAGAGGAGCAGGAAAAAGCAAAAAATTTCAGAATTGCACCTTGCAATGCGGAGAAATTACTGTTTGTGCATTTACAATATTCATTGATTTTTGCCATTGAAAAACATCCAGAAATGATTGAAGCTACTGACTGAATGAAAGGAGCTGGCATCTCACTCTCTTTGAATCTTCTTTATCATGCTAAGAGGAGCAGGAAAAAGCAAAAAATTTCAGAATTGCAACTTGCAATGCGGAGAAATTACTGTTTGTGCATTTACAATATTCATTGATTTTTGCCATTGAAAAACATCATGTTATTCATATACCAGAAATGATTGAAGCTACTGACTGAATGAAAGGAGCTGGCATCTCACTCTCTTTGAATCTTCTTTATCATGCTAAGAGGAGCAGAAAAAAGCAAAAAATTTCAGAATTGCACCTTGCAATGCGGAGAAATTACTGTTTGTGCATTTACAATATTCATTGATTTTTGCCATTGAAAAACGTCCAGAAATGATTGAAGCTACTGACTGAATGAAAGGAGCTGGCATCTCACTCTCTTTGAATCTTCTTTATCATGCTAAGAGGAGCAGGAAAAAGCAAAAAATTTCAGAATTGCACCTTGCAATGCGGAGAAATTACTGTTTGTGCTTTTACAATATTCATTGATTTTTGCCATTGAAAAACATCATGTTATTCATATACCAGAAATGTTTGAAGCTACTGACTGAATGAAAGGAGCTGGCATCTCACTCTCTTTGAATCTTCTTTATCATGCTAAGAGGAGCAGGAAAAAGCAAAAAATTTCAGAATTGCACCTTGCAATGCGGAGAAATTACTGTTTGTGCATTTACAATATTCATTGATTTTTGCCATTGAAAAACGTCCAGAAATGATTGAAGCTACTGACTGAATGAAAGGAGCTGGCATCTCACTCTCTTTGAATCTTCTTTATCATGCTAAGAGGAGCAGGAAAAAGCAAAAAATTTCAGAATTGCACCTTGCAATGCGGAGAAATTACTGTTTGTGCATTTACAATATTCATTGATTTTTGCCATTGAAAAACGTCCAGAAATGATTGAAGCTACTGACTGAATGAAAGGAGCTGGCATCTCACTCTCTTTGAATCTTCTTTATCATGCTAAGAGGAGCAGGAAAAAGCAAAAAATTTCAGAATTGCAACTTGCAATGCGGAGAAATTACTGTTTGTGCATTTACAATATTCATTGATTTTTGCCATTGAAAAACATCATGTTATTCATATACCAGAAATGATTGAAGCTACTGACTGAATGAAAGGAGCTGGCATCTCACTCTCTTTGAATCTTCTTTATCATGCTAAGAGGAGCAGAAAAAAGCAAAAAATTTCAGAATTGCACCTTGCAATGCGGAGAAATTACTGTTTGTGCATTTACAATATTCATTGATTTTTGCCATTGAAAAACGTCCAGAAATGATTGAAGCTACTGACTGAATGAAAGGAGCTGGCATCTCACTCTCTTTGAATCTTCTTTATCATGCTAAGAGGAGCAGGAAAAAGCAAAAAATTTCAGAATTGCACCTTGCAATGCGGAGAAATTACTGTTTGTGCTTTTACAATATTCATTGATTTTTGCCATTGAAAAACATCATGTTATTCATATACCAGAAATGTTTGAAGCTACTGACTGAATGAAAGGAGCTGGCATCTCACTCTCTTTGAATCTTCTTTATCATGCTAAGAGGAGCAGGAAAAAGCAAAAAATTTCAGAATTGCACCTTGCAATGCGGAGAAATTACTGTTTGTGCATTTACAATATTCATTGATTTTTGCCATTGAAAAACGTCCAGAAATGATTGAAGCTACTGACTGAATGAAAGGAGCTGGCATCTCACTCTCTTTGAATCTTCTTTATCATGCTAAGAGGAGCAGGAAAAAGCAAAAAATTTCAGAATTGCACCTTGCAATGCGGAGAAATTACTGTTTGTGCATTTACAATATTCATTGATTTTTGCCATTGAAAAACGTCCAGAAATGATTGAAGCTACTGACTGAATGAAAGGAGCTGGCATCTCACTCTCTTTGAATCTTCTTTATCATGCTAAGAGGAGCAGGAAAAAGCAAAAAATTTCAGAATTGCACCTTGCAATGCGGAGAAATTACTGTTTGTGCATTTACAATATTCATTGATTTTTGCCATTGAAAAACATCATGTTATTCATATACCAGAAATGATTGAAGCTACTGACTGAATGAAAGGAGCTGGCATCTTACTCTCTTTGAATCTTCTTTGTCATGCTAAGAGGAGCAGGAAAAAGCAAAAAATTTCAGAATTGCACCTTGCAATGCGGAGAAATTACTGTTTGTGCATTTACAATATTCATTGATTTTTGCCATTGAAAAACGTCCAGAAATGATTGAAGCTACTGACTGAATGAAAGGAGCTGGCATCTCACTCTCTTTGAATCTTCTTTATCATGCTAAGAGGAGCAGGAAAAAGCAAAAAATTTCAGAATTGCACCTTGCAATGCGGAGAAATTACTGTTTGTGCATTTACAATATTCATTGATTTTTGCCATTGAAAAACGTCCAGAAATGATTGAAGCTACTGACTGAATGAAAGGAGCTGGCATCTCACTCTCTTTGAATCTTCTTTATCATGCTAAGAGGAGCAGGAAAAAGCAAAAAATTTCAGAATTGCACCTTGCAATGCGGAGAAATTACTGTTTGTGCATTTACAATATTCATTGATTTTTGCCATTGAAAAACATCATGTTATTCATATACCAGAAATGTTTGAAGCTACTGACTGAATGAAAGGAGCTGGCATCTCACTCTCTTTGAATCTTCTTTATCATGCTAAGAGGAGCAGGAAAAAGCAAAAAATTTCAGAATTGCACCTTGCAATGCGGAGAAATTACTGTTTGTGCATTTACAATATTCATTGATTTTTGCCATTGAAAAACGTCCAGAAATGATTGAAGCTACTGACTGAATGAAAGGAGCTGGCATCTCACTCTCTTTGAATCTTCTTTATCATGCTAAGAGGAGCAGGAAAAAGCAAAAAATTTCAGAATTGCACCTTGCAATGCGGAGAAATTACTGTTTGTGCATTTACAATATTCATTGATTTTTGCCATTGAAAAACGTCCAGAAATGATTGAAGCTACTGACTGAATGAAAGGAGCTGGCATCTCACTCTCTTTGAATCTTCTTTATCATGCTAAGAGGAGCAGGAAAAAGCTAAAAATTTCAGAATTGCACCTTGCAACGCGGAGAAATTACTCTTTGTGCATTTACAATATTCATTGATTTTTGCCATTGAAAAACATCATGTTATTCATATACCAGAAATGTTTGAAGCTACTGACTGAATGAAAGGAGCTGGCATCTCACTCTCTTTGAATCTTCTTTATCATGCTAAGAGGAGCAGGAAAAAGCAAAAAATTTCAGAATTGCACCTTGCAATGCGGAGAAATTACTGTTTGTGCATTTACAATATTCATTGATTTTTGCCATTGAAAAACATCATGTTATTCATATACCAGAAATGTTTGAAGCTACTGACTGAATGAAAGGAGCTGGCATCTCACTCTCTTTGAATCTTCTTTATCATGCTAAGAGGAGCAGGAAAAAGCAAAAAATTTCAGAATTGCACCTTGCAATGTGGAGAAATTACTGTTTGTGCATTTACAATATTCATTGATTTTTACCATTGAAAAACGTCCAGAAATGATTGAAGCTACTGACTGAATGAAAGTAGCTGGCATCTCACTCTCTTTGAATCTTCTTTATCATGCTAAGAGGAGCAGGAAAAAGCAAAAAATTTCAGACTTGCACCTTGCAATGCGGAGAAATTACTGTTTGTGCATTTACAATATTCATTGATTTTTGCCATTGAAAAACATCATGTTATTCATATACCAGAAATGTTTGAAGCTACTGACTGAATGAAAGGAGCTGGCATCTCACTCTCTTTGAATCTTCTTTATCATGCTAAGAGGAGCAGGAAAAAGCAAAAAATTTCAGAATTGCACCTTGCAATGCGGAGAAATTACTGTTTGTGCATTTACAATATTCATTGATTTTTGCCATTGAAAAACGTCCAGAAATGATTGAAGCTACTGACTGAATGAAAGGAGCTGGCATCTCACTCTCTTTGAATCTTCTTTATCATGCTAAGAGGAGCAGGAAAAAGCAAAAAATTTCAGAATTGCACCTTGCAATGCGGAGAAATTACTGTTTGTGCATTTACAATATTCATTGATTTTTGCCATTGAAAAACGTCCAGAAATGATTGAAGCTACTGACTGAATGAAAGGAGCTGGCATCTCACTCTCTTTGAATCTTCTTTATCATGCTAAGAGGAGCAGGAAAAATCAAAAAATTTCAGAATTGCACCTTGCAATGCGGAGAAATTACTGTTTGTGCATTTACAATATTCAATGATTTTTGCCATTGAAAAACATGTTATTCATATACCAGAAATGTTTGAAGCTACTGACTGAATGAAAGGAGCTGGCACCTCACTCTCTTTGAATCTTCTTTATCATGCTAAGAGGAGCGGGAAAAAGCAAAAAATTTCAGAATTGCACCTTGCAATGCGGAGAAATTACTGTTTGTGCATTTACAATATTCATTGATTTTTGCCATTGAAAAACATCCAGAAATGATTGAAGGTACTGACTGAATGAAAGGAGCTGGCATCTCACTCTCTTTGAATCTTCTTTATCATGCTAAGAGGAGCAGGAAAAAGCAAAAAATTTCAGAATTGCACCTTGCAATGCGGAGAAATTACTGTTTGTGCATTTACAATATTCATTGATTTTTGCCATTGAAAAACGTCCAGAAATGATTGAAGCTACTGACTGAATGAAAGGAGCTGGCATCTCACTCTCTTTGAATCTTCTTTATCATGCTAAGAGGAGCAGGAAAAAGCAAAAAATTTCAGAATTGCACCTTGCAATGCGGAGAAATTACAGTTTGTGCATTTACAATATTCATTGATTTTTGCCATTGAAAAACATCCAGAAATGATTGAAGCTACTGACTGAATGAAAGGAGCTGGCATCTCACTCTCTTTGAATCTTCTTTATCATGCTAAGAGGAGCAGGAAAAAGCAAAAAATTTCAGAATTGCACCTTGCAATGCGGAGAAATTACTGTTTGTGCATTTACAATATTCATTGATTTTTGCCATTGAAAAACGTCCAGAAATGATTGAAGCTACTGACTGAATGAAAGGAGCTGGCATCTCACTCTCTTTGAATCTTCTTTATCATGCTAAGAGGAGCAGGAAAAAGCAAAAAATTTCAGAATTGCACCTTGCAATGCGGAGAAATTACTGTTTGTGCATTTACAATATTCATTGATTTTTGCCATTGAAAAACATCATGTTATTCATATACCAGAAATGATAGAAGCTACTGACTGAATGAAAGGAGCTGGCATCTTACTCTCTTTGAATCTTCTTTGTCATGCTAAGAGGAGCAGGAAAAAGCAAAAAATTTCAGAATTGCACCTTGCAATGCGGAGAAATTACTGTTTGTGCATTTACAATATTCATTGATTTTTGCCATTGAAAAACGTCCAGAAATGATTGAAGCTACTGACTGAATGAAAGGAGCTGGCATCTCACTCTCTTTGAATCTTCTTTATCATGCTAAGTGGAGCAGGAAAAAGCAAAAAATTTCAGAATTGCACCTTGCAATGCGGAGAAATTACTGTTTGTGCATTTACAATATTCATTGATTTTTGCCATTGAAAAACATCATGTTATTCATATACCAGAAATGTTTGAAGCTACTGACTGAATGAAAGGAGCTGGCATCTCACTCTCTTTGAATCTTCTTTATCATGCTAAGAGGAGCAGGAAAAAGCAAAAAATTTCAGAATTGCACCTTGCAATGTGGAGAAATTACTGTTTGTGCATTTACAATATTCATTGATTTTTACCATTGAAAAACGTCCAGAAATGATTGAAGCTACTGACTGAATGAAAGTAGCTGGCATCTCACTCTCTTTGAATCTTCTTTATCATGCTAAGAGGAGCAGGAAAAAGCAAAAAATTTCAGAATTGCACCTTGCAATCCAGAGAAATTACTGTTTGTGCATTTACAATATTCATTGATTTTTGCCATTGAAAAACATCATGTTATTCATATACCAGAAATGTTTGAAGCTACTGACTGAATGAAAGGAGCTGGCATCTCACTCTCTTTGAATCTTCTTTATCATGCTAAGAGGAGCAGGAAAAAGCAAAAAATTTCAGAATTGCACCTTGCAATGCGGAGAAATTACTGTTTGTGCATTTACAATATTCATTGATTTTTGCCATTGAAAAACATCATGTTATTCATATACCAGAAATGTTTGAAGCTACTGACTGAATGAAAGGAGCTGGCATCTCACTCTCTTTGAATCTTCTTTATCATGCTAAGAGGAGCAGGAAAAAGCAAAAAATTTCAGAATTGCACCTTGCAATGTGGAGAAATTACTGTTTGTGCATTTACAATATTCATTGATTTTTACCATTGAAAAACGTCCAGAAATGATTGAAGCTACTGACTGAATGAAAGTAGCTGGCATCTCACTCTCTTTGAATCTTCTTTATCATGCTAAGAGGAGCAGGAAAAAGCAAAAAATTTCAGACTTGCACCTTGCAATGCGGAGAAATTACTGTTTGTGCATTTACAATATTCATTGATTTTTGCCATTGAAAAACATCATGTTATTCATATACCAGAAATGTTTGAAGCTACTGACTGAATGAAAGGAGCTGGCATCTCACTCTCTTTGAATCTTCTTTATCATGCTAAGAGGAGCAGGAAAAAGCAAAAAATTTCAGAATTGCACCTTGCAATGCGGAGAAATTACTGTTTGTGCATTTACAATATTCATTGATTTTTGCCATTGAAAAACGTCCAGAAATGATTGAAGCTACTGACTGAATGAAAGGAGCTGGCATCTCACTCTCTTTGAATCTTCTTTATCATGCTAAGAGGAGCAGGAAAAAGCAAAAAATTTCAGAATTGCACCTTGCAATGCGGAGAAATTACTGTTTGTGCATTTACAATATTCATTGATTTTTGCCATTGAAAAACGTCCAGAAATGATTGAAGCTACTGACTGAATGAAAGGAGCTGGCATCTCACTCTCTTTGAATCTTCTTTATCATGCTAAGAGGAGCAGGAAAAATCAAAAAATTTCAGAATTGCACCTTGCAATGCGGAGAAATTACTGTTTGTGCATTTACAATATTCAATGATTTTTGCCATTGAAAAACATGTTATTCATATACCAGAAATGTTTGAAGCTACTGACTGAATGAAAGGAGCTGGCACCTCACTCTCTTTGAATCTTCTTTATCATGCTAAGAGGAGCGGGAAAAAGCAAAAAATTTCAGAATTGCACCTTGCAATGCGGAGAAATTACTGTTTGTGCATTTACAATATTCATTGATTTTTGCCATTGAAAAACATCCAGAAATGATTGAAGGTACTGACTGAATGAAAGGAGCTGGCATCTCACTCTCTTTGAATCTTCTTTATCATGCTAAGAGGAGCAGGAAAAAGCAAAAAATTTCAGAATTGCACCTTGCAATGCGGAGAAATTACTGTTTGTGCATTTACAATATTCATTGATTTTTGCCATTGAAAAACGTCCAGAAATGATTGAAGCTACTGACTGAATGAAAGGAGCTGGCATCTCACTCTCTTTGAATCTTCTTTATCATGCTAAGAGGAGCAGGAAAAAGCAAAAAATTTCAGAATTGCACCTTGCAATGCGGAGAAATTACAGTTTGTGCATTTACAATATTCATTGATTTTTGCCATTGAAAAACATCCAGAAATGATTGAAGCTACTGACTGAATGAAAGGAGCTGGCATCTCACTCTCTTTGAATCTTCTTTATCATGCTAAGAGGAGCAGGAAAAAGCAAAAAATTTCAGAATTGCACCTTGCAATGCGGAGAAATTACTGTTTGTGCATTTACAATATTCATTGATTTTTGCCATTGAAAAACGTCCAGAAATGATTGAAGCTACTGACTGAATGAAAGGAGCTGGCATCTCACTCTCTTTGAATCTTCTTTATCATGCTAAGAGGAGCAGGAAAAAGCAAAAAATTTCAGAATTGCACCTTGCAATGCGGAGAAATTACTGTTTGTGCATTTACAATATTCATTGATTTTTGCCATTGAAAAACATCATGTTATTCATATACCAGAAATGATAGAAGCTACTGACTGAATGAAAGGAGCTGGCATCTTACTCTCTTTGAATCTTCTTTGTCATGCTAAGAGGAGCAGGAAAAAGCAAAAAATTTCAGAATTGCACCTTGCAATGCGGAGAAATTACTGTTTGTGCATTTACAATATTCATTGATTTTTGCCATTGAAAAACGTCCAGAAATGATTGAAGCTACTGACTGAATGAAAGGAGCTGGCATCTCACTCTCTTTGAATCTTCTTTATCATGCTAAGTGGAGCAGGAAAAAGCAAAAAATTTCAGAATTGCACCTTGCAATGCAGAGAAATTACTGTTTGTGCATTTACAATATTCATTGATTTTTGCCATTGAAAAACATCATGTTATTCATATACCAGAAATGTTTGAAGCTACTGACTGAATGAAAGGAGCTGGCATCTCACTCTCTTTGAATCTTCTTTATCATGCTAAGAGGAGCAGGAAAAAGCAAAAAATTTCAGAATTGCACCTTGCAATGTGGAGAAATTACTGTTTGTGCATTTACAATATTCATTGATTTTTACCATTGAAAAACGTCCAGAAATGATTGAAGCTACTGACTGAATGAAAGTAGCTGGCATCTCACTCTCTTTGAATCTTCTTTATCATGCTAAGAGGAGCAGGAAAAAGCAAAAAATTTCAGAATTGCACCTTGCAATCCAGAGAAATTACTGTTTGTGCATTTACAATATTCATTGATTTTTGCCATTGAAAAACATCATGTTATTCATATACCAGAAATGTTTGAAGCTACTGACTGAATGAAAGGAGCTGGCATCTCACTCTCTTTGAATCTTCTTTATCATGCTAAGAGGAGCAGGAAAAAGCAAAAAATTTCAGAATTGCACCTTGCAATGTGGAGAAATTACTGTTTGTGCATTTACAATATTCATTGATTTTTACCATTGAAAAACGTCCAGAAATGATTGAAGCTACTGACTGAATGAAAGTAGCTGGCATCTCACTCTCTTTGAATCTTCTTTATCATGCTAAGAGGAGCAGGAAAAAGCAAAAAATTTCAGACTTGCACCTTGCAATGCGGAGAAATTACTGTTTGTGCATTTACAATATTCATTGATTTTTGCCATTGAAAAACATCATGTTATTCATATACCAGAAATGTTTGAAGCTACTGACTGAATGAAAGGAGCTGGCATCTCACTCTCTTTGAATCTTCTTTATCATGCTAAGAGGAGCAGGAAAAAGCAAAAAATTTCAGAATTGCACCTTGCAATGCGGAGAAATTACTGTTTGTGCATTTACAATATTCATTGATTTTTGCCATTGAAAAACGTCCAGAAATGATTGAAGCTACTGACTGAATGAAAGGAGCTGGCATCTCACTCTCTTTGAATCTTGTTTATCATGCTAAGAGGAGCAGGAAAAAGCAAAAAATTTCAGAATTGCACCTTGCAATGGGGAGAAATTACTGTTTGTGCATTTACAATATTCATTGATTTTTGCCATTGAAAAACGTCCAGAAATGATTGAAGCTACTGACTGAATGAAAGGAGCTGGCATCTCACTCTCTTTGAATCTTCTTTATCATGCTAAGAGGAGCAGGAAAAAGCAAAAAATTTCAGAATTGCACCTTGCAATGCGGAGAAATTACTGTTTGTGCATTTACAATATTCATTGATTTTTGCCATTGAAAAACATCATGTTATTCATATACCAGAAATGATTGAAGCTACTGACTGAATGAAAGGAGCTGGCATCTCACTCTCTTTGAATCTTCTTTATCATGCTAAGAGGAGCAGGAAAAAGCAAAAAATTTCAGAATTGCACCTTGCAATGCGGAGAAATTACTGTTTGTGCATTTACAATATTCATTGATTTTTGCCATTGAAAAACGTCCAGAAATGTTTGAAGCTACTGACTGAATGAAAGGAGCTGGCATCTCACTCTCTTTGAATCTTCTTTATCATGCTAGGATTAGCAGGAAAAAGCAAAAAATTTCAGAATTGCACCTTGCAATGTGGAGATATTACTGTTTGTGCATTTACAATATTCATTGATTTTTGCCTTTGAAAAACGTCCAGAAATGTTTGAAGCTACTGACTGAATGAAAGGAGCTGGCATCTCACTCTCTTTGAATCTTCTTTATCATGCTAGGAGTAGCAGGAAAAAGCAAAAAATTTCAGAATTGCACCTTGCAATGTGGAGATATTACTGTTTGTGCATTTACAATATTCATTGATTTTTGCCATTGAAAAACGTCCAGAAATGTTTGAAGCTACTGACTGAATGAAAGGAGCTGGCATCTCACTCTCTTTGAATCTTCTTTATCATGCTAGGATTAGCAGGAAAAAGCAAAAAATTTCAGAATTGCACCTTGCAATGTGGAGATATTACTGTTTGTGCATTTACAATATTCATTGATTTTTGCCATTGAAAAACATCATGTTATTCATATACCAGAAATGTTTGAAGCTACTGACTGAATGAAAGGAGCTGACATCTCACTCTCTTTGAATCTTCTTTATCATGCTAGGATTAGCAGGAAAAAGCAAAAAATTTCAGAATTGCACCTTGCAATGTGGAGATATTACTGTTTGTGCATTTACAATATTCATTGATTTTTGCCATTGAAAAATGTCCAGAAATGTTTGAAGCTACTGACTGAATGAAAGGAGCTGGCATCTCACTCTATTTGAATCTTCTTTATCATCCTAGGATTAGCAGGAAAAAGCAAAAAATTTCAGCATTGCACCTTGCAATGTGGAGATATTACTGTTTGTGCATTTACAATATTCATTGATTTTTGCCATTGAAAAACATCCAGAAATGTTTATACCAGAAATGTTTGAAGCTACTGACTGAATGAAAGGAGCTGGCATCTCACTCTCTTTGAATCTTCTTTATCATGCTAAGAGGAGCAGGAAAAAGCAAAAAATTTCAGAATTGCACTTTGCAATGCGGAGAAATTACTGTTTGTGCATTTACAATATTCATTGATTTTTGCCATTGAAAAACGTCCAGAAATGACTGAAGCTACTGACTGAATGAAAGGAGCTGGCATCTCACTCTCTTTGAATCTTCTTTATCATGCTAAGAGGAGCAGGAAAAAGCAAAAAATTTCAGAATTGCATCTTGCAATGCGGAGAAATTACTGTTTGTGCATTTACAATATTCATTGATTTTTGCCATTGAAAAACGTCCAGAAATGATTGAAGCTACTGACTGAATGAAAGGAGCTGGCATCTCACTCTCTTTGAATCTTCTTTATCATGCTAAGAGGAGCAGGAAAAAGCAAAAAATTTCAGAATTGCACCTTGCAATGCGGAGAAATTACTGTTTGTGCATTTACAATATTCATTGATTTTTGCCATTGAAAAACATCATGTTATTCATATACCAGAAATGATTGAAGCTACTGACTGAATGAAAGGAGCTGGCATCTCACTCTCTTTGAATCTTCTTTATCATGCTAAGAGGAGCAGGAAAAAGCAAAAAATTTCAGAATTGCACCTTGCAATGCGGAGAAATTACTGTTTGTGCATTTACAATATTCATTGATTTTTGCCATTGAAAAACATCCAGAAATGATTGAAGCTACTGACTGAATGAAAGGAGCTGGCATCTCACTCTCTTTGAATCTTCTTTATCATGCTAAGAGGAGCAGGAAAAAGCAAAAAATTTCAGAATTGCACCTTGCAATGCGGAGAAATTACTGTTTGTGCATTTACAATATTCATTGATTTTTGCCATTGAAAAACGTCCAGAAATGATTGAAGCTACTGACTGAATGAAAGGAGCTGGCATCTCACTCTCTTTGAATCTTCTTTATCATGCTAGGATTAGCAGGAAAAAGCAAAAAATTTCAGAATTGCACCTTGCAATGTGGAGATATTACTGTTTGTGCATTTACAATATTCATTGAATTTTGCCATTGAAAAACGTCCAGAAATGTTTGAAGCTACTGACTGAATGAAAGGAGCTGGCATCTCACTCTATTTGAATCTTCTTTATCATGCTAGGATTAGCAGGAAAAAGCAAAAAATTTCAGAATTGCACCTTGCAATGTGGAGATATTACTGTTTGTGCATTTACAATATTCATTGATTTTTGCCATTGAAAAACGTCCAGAAATGTTTATACCAGAAATGTTTGAAGCTACTGACTGAATGAAAGGAGCTGGCATCTCACTCTCTTTGAATCTTCTTTATCATGTTAAGAGGAGCAGGAAAAAGCAAAAAATTTCAGAATTGCACCTTGCAATGCGGAGAAATTACTTTTTGTGCATTTACAATATTCATTGATTTTTGCCATTGAAAAACGTCCAGAAATGACTGAAGCTACTGACTGAATGAAAGGAGCTGGCATCTCACTCTCTTTGAATCTTCTTTACCATGCTAAGAGGAGCAGGAAAAAGCAAAAAAATTCAGAATTGCACCTTGCAATGCGGAGAAATTACTGTTTGTGCATTTACAATATTCATTGATTTTTGCCATTGAAAAACGTCCAGAAATGATTGAAGCTACTGACTGAATGAAAGGAGCTGGCATCTCACTCTCTTTGAATCTTCTTTATCATGCTAGGATTAGCAGGAAAAAGCAAAAAATTTCAGAATTGCACCTTGCAATGTGGAGATATTACTGTTTGTGCATTTACAATATTCATTGATTTTTGCCATTGAAAAACATCATGTTATTCATATACCAGAAATGTTTGAAGCTACTGACTGAATGAAAGGAGCTGACATCTCACTCTCTTTGAATCTTCTTTATCATGCTAGGATTAGCAGGAAAAAGCAAAAAATTTCAGAATTGCACCTTGCAATGTGGAGATATTACTGTTTGTGCATTTACAATATTCATTGATTTTTGCCATTGAAAAACGTCCAGAAATGACTGAAGCTACTGACTGAATGAAAGGAGCTGGCATCTCACTCTATTTGAATCTTCTTTATCATGCTAGGATTAGCAGGAAAAAGCAAAAAATTTCAGAATTGCACCTTGCAATGTGGAGATATTACTGTTTGTGCATTTACAATATTCATTGATTTTTGCCATTGAAAAACGTCCAGAAATGTTTATACCAGAAATGTTTGAAGCTACTGACTGAATGAAAGGAGCTGGCATCTCACTCTCTTTGAATCTTCTTTATCATGCTAAGAGGAGCAGGAAAAAGCAAAAAATTTCAGAATTGCACCTTGCAATGCGGAGAAATTACTTTTTGTGCATTTACAATATTCATTGATTTTTGCCATTGAAAAACGTCCAGAAATGACTGAAGCTACTGACTGAATGAAAGGAGCTGGCATCTCACTCTCTTTGAATCTTCTTTACCATGCTAAGAGGAGCAGGAAAAAGCAAAAAAATTCAGAATTGCACCTTGCAATGCGGAGAAATTACTGTTTGTGCATTTACAATATTCATTGATTTTTGCCATTGAAAAACGTCCAGAAATGATTGAAGCTACTGACTGAATGAAAGGAGCTGGCATCTCACTCTATTTGAATCTTCTTTATCATGCTAGGATTAGCAGGAAAAAGCAAAAAATTTCAGAATTGCACCTTGCAATGTGGAGATATTACTGTTTGTGCATTTACAATATTCATTGATTTTTGCCATTGAAAAACATCATGTTATTCATATACCAGAAATGTTTGAAGCTACTGACTGAATGAAAGGAGCTGACATCTCACTCTCTTTGAATCTTCTTTATCATGCTAGGATTAGCAGGAAAAAGCAAAAAATTTCAGAATTGCACCTTGCAATGTGGAGATATTACTGTTTGTGCATTTACAATATTCATTGATTTTTGCCAATGAAAAACGTCCACAAATGTTTGAAGCTACTGACTGAATGAAAGGAGCTGGCATCTCACTCTATTTGAATCTTCTTTATCATGCTAGGATTAGCAGGAAAAAGCAAAAAATTTCAGCATTGCACCTTGCAATGTGGAGATATTACTGTTTGTGCATTTACAATATTCATTGATTTTTGCCATTGAAAAACGTCCAGAAATGTTTATACCAGAAATGTTTGAAGCTACTGACTGAAAGAAAGGAGCTGGCATCTCACTCTCTTTGAATCTTCTTTATCATGCTAAGAGGAGCAGGAAAAAGCAAAAAATTTCAGAATTGCACCTTGCAATGCGGAGAAATTACTGTTTGTGCATTTACAATATTCATTGATTTTTGCCATTGAAAAACGTCCAGAAATGACTGAAGCTACTGACTGAATGAAAGGAGCTGGCATCTCACTCTCTTTGAATCTTCTTTATCATGCTAAGAGGAGCAGGAAAAAGCAAAAAATTTCAGAATTGCACCTTGCAATGTGGAGATATTACTGTTTGTGCATTTACAATATTCATTGATTTTTGCCATTGAAAAACATCATGTTATTCATATACCAGAAATGTTTGAAGCTACTGACTGAATGAAAGGAGCTGACATCTCACTCTCTTTGAATCTTCTTTATCATGCTAGGATTAGCAGGAAAAAGCAAAAAATTTCAGAATTGCACCTTGCAATGTGGAGATATTACTGTTTGTGCATTTACAATATTCATTGATTTTTGCCAATGAAAAACGTCCACAAATGTTTGAAGCTACTGACTGAATGAAAGGAGCTGGCATCTCACTCTATTTGAATCTTCTTTATCATGCTAGGATTAGCAGGAAAAAGCAAAAAATTTCAGCATTGCACCTTGCAATGTGGAGATATTACTGTTTGTGCATTTACAATATTCATTGATTTTTGCCATTGAAAAACGTCCAGAAATGTTTATACCAGAAATGTTTGAAGCTACTGACTGAAAGAAAGGAGCTGGCATCTCACTCTCTTTGAATCTTCTTTATCATGCTAAGAGGAGCAGGAAAAAGCAAAAAATTTCAGAATTGCACCTTGCAATGCGGAGAAATTACTGTTTGTGCATTTACAATATTCATTGATTTTTGCCATTGAAAAACGTCCAGAAATGACTGAAGCTACTGACTGAATGAAAGGAGCTGGCATCTCACTCTCTTTGAATCTTCTTTATCATGCTAAGAGGAGCAGGAAAAACCAAAAAATTTCAGAATTGCATCTTGCAATGCGGAGAAATTACTGTTTGTGCATTTACAATATTCATTGATTTTTGCCATTGAAAAACGTCCAGAAATGATTGAAGCTACTGACTGAATGAAAGGAGCTGGCATCTCACTCTCTTTGAATCTTCTTTATCATGCTAAGAGGAGCAGGAAAAAGCAAAAAATTTCAGAATTGCACCTTGCAATGCGGAGAAATTACTGTTTGTGCATTTACAATATTCATTGATTTTTGCCATTGAAAAACGTCCAGAAATGATTGAAGCTACTGACTGAATGAAAGGAGCTGGCATCTCACTCTCTTTGAATCTTCTTTATCATGCTAAGAGGAGCAGGAAAAAGCAAAAAATTTCAGAATTGCACCTTGCAATGCGGAGAAATTACTGTTTGTGCATTTACAATATTCATTGATTTTTGCCATTGAAAAACGTCCAGAAATGATTGAAGCTACTGACTGAATGAAAGGAGCTGGCATCTCACTCTCTTTGAATCTTCTTTATCATGCTAGGATTAGCAGGAAAAAGCAAAAAATTTCAGAATTGCACCTGGCAATGTGGAGATATTACTGTTTGTGCATTTACAATATTCATTGAATTTTGCCATTGAAAAACGTCCAGAAATGTTTGAAGCTACTGACTGAATGAAAGGAGCTGGCATCTCACTCTATTTGAATCTTCTTTATCATGCTAGGATTAGCAGGAAAAAGCAAAAAATTTCAGCATTGCACCTTGCAATGTGGAGATATTACTGTTTGTGCATTTACAATATTCATTGATTTTTGCCATTGAAAAACGTCCAGAAATGTTTATACCAGAAATGTTTGAAGCTACTGACTGAAAGAAAGGAGCTGGCATCTCACTCTCTTTGAATCTTCTTTATCATGCTAAGAGGAGCAGGAAAAAGCAAAAAATTTCAGAATTGCACCTTGCAATGCGGAGAAATTACTGTTTGTGCATTTACAATATTCATTGATTTTTGCCATTGAAAAACGTCCAGAAATGACTGAAGCTACTGACTGAATGAAAGGAGCTGGCATCTCACTCTCTTTGAATCTTCTTTATCATGCTAAGAGGAGCAGGAAAAAGCAAAAAATTTCAGAATTGCACCTTGCAATGTGGAGATATTACTGTTTGTGCATTTACAATATTCATTGATTTTTGCCATTGAAAAACATCATGTTATTCATATACCAGAAATGTTTGAAGCTACTGACTGAATGAAAGGAGCTGACATCTCACTCTCTTTGAATCTTCTTTATCATGCTAGGATTAGCAGGAAAAAGCAAAAAATTTCAGAATTGCACCTTGCAATGTGGAGATATTACTGTTTGTGCATTTACAATATTCATTGATTTTTGCCAATGAAAAACGTCCACAAATGTTTGAAGCTACTGACTGAATGAAAGGAGCTGGCATCTCACTCTATTTGAATCTTCTTTATCATGCTAGGATTAGCAGGAAAAAGCAAAAAATTTCAGCATTGCACCTTGCAATGTGGAGATATTACTGTTTGTGCATTTACAATATTCATTGATTTTTGCCATTGAAAAACGTCCAGAAATGTTTATACCAGAAATGTTTGAAGCTACTGACTGAAAGAAAGGAGCTGGCATCTCACTCTCTTTGAATCTTCTTTATCATGCTAAGAGGAGCAGGAAAAAGCAAAAAATTTCAGAATTGCACCTTGCAATGCGGAGAAATTACTGTTTGTGCATTTACAATATTCATTGATTTTTGCCATTGAAAAACGTCCAGAAATGACTGAAGCTACTGACTGAATGAAAGGAGCTGGCATCTCACTCTCTTTGAATCTTCTTTATCATGCTAAGAGGAGCAGGAAAAACCAAAAAATTTCAGAATTGCATCTTGCAATGCGGAGAAATTACTGTTTGTGCATTTACAATATTCATTGATTTTTGCCATTGAAAAACGTCCAGAAATGATTGAAGCTACTGACTGAATGAAAGGAGCTGGCATCTCACTCTCTTTGAATCTTCTTTATCATGCTAAGAGGAGCAGGAAAAAGCAAAAAATTTCAGAATTGCACCTTGCAATGCGGAGAAATTACTGTTTGTGCATTTACAATATTCATTGATTTTTGCCATTGAAAAACGTCCAGAAATGATTGAAGCTACTGACTGAATGAAAGGAGCTGGCATCTCACTCTCTTTGAATCTTCTTTATCATGCTAAGAGGAGCAGGAAAAAGCAAAAAATTTCAGAATTGCACCTTGCAATGCGGAGAAATTACTGTTTGTGCATTTACAATATTCATTGATTTTTGCCATTGAAAAACGTCCAGAAATGATTGAAGCTACTGACTGAATGAAAGGAGCTGGCATCTCACTCTCTTTGAATCTTCTTTATCATGCTAGGATTAGCAGGAAAAAGCAAAAAATTTCAGAATTGCACCTGGCAATGTGGAGATATTACTGTTTGTGCATTTACAATATTCATTGAATTTTGCCATTGAAAAACGTCCAGAAATGTTTGAAGCTACTGACTGAATGAAAGGAGCTGGCATCTCACTCTATTTGAATCTTCTTTATCATGCTAGGATTAGCAGGAAAAAGCAAAAAATTTCAGAATTGCACCTTGCAATGTGGAGATATTACTGTTTGTGCATTTACAATATTCATTGATTTTTTCCATTGAAAAACGTCCAGAAATGTTTATACCAGAAATGTTTGAAGCTACTGACTGAATGAAAGGAGCTGGCATCTCACTCTCTTTGAATCTTCTTTATCATGCTAAGAGGAGCAGGAAAAAGCAAAAAATTTCAGAATTGCACCTTGCAATGCGGAGAAATTACTGTTTGTGCATTTACAATATTCATTGATTTTTGCCATTGAAAAACGTCCAGAAATGACTGAAGCTACTGACTGAATGAAAGGAGCTGGCATCTCACTCTCTTTGAATCTTCTTTATCATGCTAAGAGGAGCAGGAAAAAGCAAAAAATTTCAGAATTGCACCTTGCAATGCGGAGAAATTACAGTTTGTGCATTTACAATATTCATTGATTTTTGCCATTGAAAAACGTCCGGAAATGATTGAAGCTACTGACTGAATGAAAGGAGCTGGCATCTCACTCTCTTTGAATCTTCTTTATCATGCTAAGAGGAGCAGGAAAAAGCAAAAAATTTCAGAATTGCACCTTGCAATGCGGAGAAATTACTGTTTGTGCATTTACAATATTCATTGATTTTTGCCATTGAAAAACATCATGTTATTCATATACCAGAAATGATTGAAGCTACTGACTGAATGAAAGGAGCTGGCATCTCACTCTCTTTGAATCTTCTTTATCATGCTAAGAGGAGCAGGAAAAAGCAAAAAATTTCAGAATTGCATCTTGCAATGCGGAGAAATTACTGTTTGTGCATTTACAATATTCATTGATTTTTGCCATTGAAAAACGTCCAGAAATGATTGAAGCTACTGACTGAATGAAAGGAGCTGGCATCTCACTCTCTTTGAATCTTCTTTATCATGCTAAGAGGAGCAGGAAAAAGCAAAAAATTTCAGAATTGCACCTTGCAATGCGGAGAAATTACTGTTTGTGCATTTACAATATTCATTGATTTTTGCCATTGAAAAACGTCCAGAAATGATTGAAGCTACTGACTGAATGAAAGGAGCTGGAATCTCACTCTCTTTGAATCTTCTTTATCATGCTAAGAGGAGCAGGAAAAAGCAAAAAATTTCAGAATTGCAACTTGCAATGCGGAGAAATTACTGTTTGTGCATTTACAATATTCATTGATTTTTGCCATTGAAAAACACCATGTTATTCATATACCAGAAATGATTGAAGCTACTGACTGAATGAAAGGAGCTGGCATCTCACTCTCTTTGAATCTTCTTTATCATG
Organism: Phyllobates terribilis; assembly: GCF_046119375.1. Taxonomy (NCBI): domain Eukaryota; kingdom Metazoa; phylum Chordata; class Amphibia; order Anura; family Dendrobatidae; genus Phyllobates; species Phyllobates terribilis. The sequence goes on from NW_027363756.1 coordinate 447,775, forward strand.
CTAAGAGGAGCAGGAAAAAGCAAAAAATTTCAGAATTGCACCTTGCAATGCGGAGAAATTACTGTTTGTGCATTTACAATATTCATTGATTTTTGCCATTGAAAAACGTCCAGAAATGATTGAAGCTACTGACTGAATGAAAGGAGCTGGAATCTCACTCTCTTTGAATCTTCTTTATCATGCTAAGAGGAGCAGGAAAAAGCAAAAAATTTCAGAATTGCAACTTGCAATGCGGAGAAATTACTGTTTGTGCATTTACAATATTCATTGATTTTTGCCATTGAAAAACACCATGTTATTCATATACCAGAAATGATTGAAGCTACTGACTGAATGAAAGGAGCTGGCATCTCACTCTCTTTGAATCTTCTTTATCATGCTAAGAGGAGCAGGAAAAAGCAAAAAATTTCAGAATTGCACCTTGCAATGCGGAGAAATTACTGTTTGTGCATTTACAATATTCATTGATTTTTGCCATTGAAAAACGTCCAGAAATGATTGAAGCTACTGACTGAATGAAAGGAGCTGGCATCTCACTCTCTTTGAATCTTCTTTATCATGCTAAGAGGAGCAGGAAAAAGCAAAAAATTTCAGAATTGCACCTTGCAATGCGGAGAAATTACTGTTTGTGCATTTACAATATTCATTGATTTTTGCCATTGAAAAACATCATGTTATTCATATACCAGAAATGATTGAAGCTACTGACTGAATGAAAGGAGCTGGCATCTCACTCTCTTTGAATCTTCTTTATCATGCTAAGAGGAGCAGGAAAAAGCAAAAAATTTCAGAATTGCACCTTGCAATGCGGAGAAATTACTGTTTGTGCATTTACAATATTCATTGATTTTTGCCATTGAAAAACGTCCAGAAATGACTGAAGCTACTGACTGAATGAAAGGAGCTGGCATCTCACTCTCTTTGAATCTTCTTTATCATGCTAAGAGGAGCAGGAAAAAGCAAAAAATTTCAGAATTGCACCTTGCAATGCGGAGAAATTACAGTTTGTGCATTTACAATATTCATTGATTTTTGCCATTGAAAAACGTCCAGAAATGATTGAAGCTACTGACTGAATGAAAGGAGCTGGCATCTCACTCTCTTTGAATCTTCTTTATCATGCTAAGAGGAGCAGGAAAAAGCAAAAAATTTCAGAATTGCACCTTGCAATGCGGAGAAATTACTGTTTGTGCATTTACAATATTCATTGATTTTTGCCATTGAAAAACATCATGTTATTCATATACCAGAAATGATTGAAGCTACTGACTGAATGAAAGGAGCTGGCATCTCACTCTCTTTGAATCTTCTTTATCATGCTAAGAGGAGCAGGAAAAAGCAAAAAATTTCAGAATTGCACCTTGCAATGCGGAGAAATTACTGTTTGTGCATTTACAATATTCATTGATTTTTGCCATTGAAAAACGTCCAGAAATGATTGAAGCTACTGACTGAATGAAAGGAGCTGGCATCTCACTCTCTTTGAATCTTCTTTATCATGCTAAGAGGAGCAGGAAAAAGCAAAAAATTTCAGAATTGCATCTTGCAATGCGGAGAAATTACTGTTTGTGCATTTACAATATTCATTGATTTTTGCCATTGAAAAACGTCCAGAAATGATTGAAGCTACTGACTGAATGAAAGGAGCTGGCATCTCACTCTCTTTGAATCTTCTTTATCATGCTAAGAGGAGCAGGAAAAAGCAAAAAATTTCAGAATTGCACCTTGCAATGCGGAGAAATTACTGTTTGTGCATTTACAATATTCATTGATTTTTGCCATTGAAAAACGTCCAGAAATGATTGAAGCTACTGACTGAATGAAAGGAGCTGGAATCTCACTCTCTTTGAATCTTCTTTATCATGCTAAGAGGAGCAGGAAAAAGCAAAAAATTTCAGAATTGCAACTTGCAATGCGGAGAAATTACTGTTTGTGCATTTACAATATTCATTGATTTTTGCCATTGAAAAACATCATGTTATTCATATACCAGAAATGATTGAAGCTACTGACTGAATGAAAGGAGCTGGCATCTCACTCTCTTTGAATCTTCTTTATCATGCTAAGAGGAGCAGGAAAAAGCAAAAAATTTCAGAATTGCACCTTGCAATGCGGAGAAATTACTGTTTGTGCATTTACAATATTCATTGATTTTTGCCATTGAAAAACGTCCAGAAATGATTGAAGCTACTGACTGAATGAAAGGAGCTGGCATCTCACTCTCTTTGAATCTTCTTTATCATGCTAAGAGGAGCAGGAAAAAGCAAAAAATTTCAGAATTGCACCTTGCAATGCGGAGAAATTACTGTTTGTGCATTTACAATATTCATTGATTTTTGCCATTGAAAAACGTCCAGAAATGATTGAAGCTACTGACTGAATGAAAGGAGCTGGCATCTCACTCTCTTTGAATCTTCTTTATCATGCTAAGAGGAGCAGGAAAAAGCAAAAAATTTCAGAATTGCACCTTGCAATGCGGAGAAATTACTGTTTGTGCATTTACAATATTCATTAATTTTTGCCAAAGAAAAACATCATGTTATTCATATCCCAGAAATGTTTGAAGCTACTGACTGAATGAAAGAAGCTGGCATCTCACTCTCTTTGAATCTTCTTTATCATGCTAAGAGGAGCAGGAAAAAGCAAAAAATTTCAGAATTGCACCTTGCAATGCAGAGAAATTACTGTTTGTGCATTTACAATATTCATTGATTTTTGCCATTGAAAAACGTCCAGAAATGATTGAAGCTACTGACTGAATGAAAGGAGCTGGCATCTCACTCTCTTTGAATCTTCTTTATCATGCTAAGAGGAGCAGGAAAAAGCAAAAAATTTCAGAATTGCACCTTGCAATGCGGAGAAATTACTGTTTGTGCATTTACAATATTCATTGATTTTTGCCATTGAAAAACATCATGTTATTCATATACCAGAAATGTTTGAAGCTACTGACTGAATGAAAGGAGCTGGCATCTCACTCTCTTTGAATCTTCTTTATCATGCTAAGAGGAGCAGGAAAAAGCAAAAAATTTCAGAATTGCACCTTGCAATGCGGAGAAATTACTGTTTGTGCATTTACAATATTCATTTATTTTTGCCATTGAAAAACGTCCAGAAATGATTGAAGCTACTGACTGAATGAAAGGAGCTGGCATCTCATTCTCTTTGAATCTTCTTTATCATGATAAGAGGAGCAGGAAAATGCAAGAAATTTCAGAATTGCACCTTGCAATGCGGAGAAATTACTGTTTGTGCATTTACAATATTCATTGATTTTTGCCATTGAAAAACATCCAGAAATAATTGAAGCTACTGACTGAATGAAAGGAGCTGGCATCTCACTCTCTTTGAATCTTCTTTATCATGCTAAGAGGAGCAGGAAAAAGCAAAAAATTTCAGAATTGCACCTTGCAATGCGGAGAAATTACTGTTTGTGCATTTACAATATTCATTGATTTTTGCCATTGAAAAACATCATGTTATTCATATACCAGAAATGATTGAAGCTACTGACTGAATGAAAGGAGCTGGCATCTCACTCTCTTTGAATCTTCTTTATCATGCTGAGGAGCAGGAAAAAGCAAAAAATTTCAGAATTGCACCTTGCAATGCGGAGAAATTACTGTTTGTGCATTTACAATATTCATTGATTTTTGCATTGAAAAACGTCCAGAAATGACTGAAGCTACTGACTGAATGAAAGGAGCTGGCATCTCACTCTCTTTGAATCTTCTTTATCATGCTAAGAGGAGCAGGAAAAAGCAAAAAATTTCAGAATTGCATCTTGCAATGCGGAGAAATTACTGTTTGTGCATTTACAATATTCATTGATTTTTGCCATTGAAAAACGTCCAGAAATGATTGAAGCTACTGACTGAATGAAAGGAGCTGGCATCTCACTCTCTTTGAATCTTCTTTATCATGCTAAGAGGAGCAGGAAAAAGCAAAAAATTTCAGAATTGCACCTTGCAATGCGGAGAAATTACTGTTTGTGCATTTACAATATTCATTGATTTTTGCCATTGAAAAACATCATGTTATTCATATACCAGAAATGATTGAAGCTACTGACTGAATGAAAGGAGCTGGCATCTCACTCTCTTTGAATCTTCTTTATCATGCTAAGAGGAGCAGGAAAAAGCAAAAAATTTCAGAATTGCACCTTGCAATGCGGAGAAATTACTGTTTGTGCATTTACAATATTCATTGATTTTTGCCATTGAAAAACGTCCAGAAATGATTGAAGCTACTGACTGAATGAAAGGAGCTGGCATCTCACTCTCTTTGAATCTTCTTTATCATGCTAAGAGGAGCAGGAAAAAGCAAAAAATTTCAGAATTGCACCTTGCAATGCGGAGAAATTACTGTTTGTGCATTTACAATATTCATTGATTTTTGCCATTGAAAAACGTCCAGAAATGATTGAAGCTACTGACTGAATGAAAGGAGCTGGCATCTCACTCTCTTTGAATCTTCTTTATCATGCTAGGATTAGCAGGAAAAAGCAAAAAATTTCAGAATTGCACCTGGCAATGTGGAGATATTACTGTTTGTGCATTTACAATATTCATTGAATTTTGCCATTGAAAAACGTCCAGAAATGTTTGAAGCTACTGACTGAATGAAAGGAGCTGGCATCTCACTCTATTTGAATCTTCTTTATCATGCTAATATTAGCAGGAAAAAGCAAAAAATTTCAGAATTGCACCTTGCAATGTGGAGATATTACTGTTTGTGCATTTACAATATTCATTGATTTTTGCCATTGAAAAACGTCCAGAAATGTTTATACCAGAAATGTTTGAAGCTACTGACTGAATGAAAGGAGCTGGCATCTCACTCTCTTTGAATCTTCTTTATCATGCTAAGAGGAGCAGGAAAAAGCAAAAAATTTCAGAATTGCACATTGCAATGCGGAGAAATTACTGTTTGTGCATTTACAATATTCATTGATTTTTGCCATTGAAAAACGTCCAGAAATGACTGAAGCTACTGACTGAATGAAAGGAGCTGGCATCTCACTCTCTTTGAATCTTCTTTATCATGCTAAGAGGAGCAGGAAAAAGCAAAAAATTTCAGAATTGCACCTTGCAATGCGGAGAAATTACTGTTTGTGCATTTACAATATTCATTGATTTTTGCCATTGAAAAACGTCCAGAAATGATTGAAGCTACTGACTGAATGAAAGGAGCTGGCATCTCACTCTCTTTGAATCTTCTTTATCATGCTAAGAGGAGCAGGAAAAAGCAAAAAATTTCAGAATTGCACCTTGCAATGCGGAGAAATTACTGTTTGTGCATTTACAATATTCATTGATTTTTGCCATTGAAAAACATCATGTTATTCATATACCAGAAATGATTGAAGCTACTGACTGAATGAAAGGAGCTGGCATCTCACTCTCTTTGAATCTTCTTTATCATGCTAAGAGGAGCAGGAAAAAGCAAAAAATTTCAGAATTGCACCTTGCAATGCGGAGAAATTACTGTTTGTGCATTTACAATATTCATTGATTTTTGCCATTGAAAAACGTCCAGAAATGATTGAAGCTACTGACTGAATGAAAGGAGCTGGCATCTCACTCTCTTTGAATCTTTTTTATCATGCTAAGAGGAGCAGGAAAAAGCAAAAAATTTCAGAATTGCATCTTGCAATGCGGAGAAATTACTGTTTGTGCATTTACAATATTCATTGATTTTTGCCATTGAAAAACGTCCAGAAATGATTGAAGCTACTGACTGAATGAAAGGAGCTGGCATCTCACTCTCTTTGAATCTTCTTTATCATGCTAAGAGGAGCAGGAAAAAGCAAAAAATTTCAGAATTGCACCTTGCAATGCGGAGAAATTACTGTTTGTGCATTTACAATATTCATTGATTTTTGCCATTGAAAAACGTCCAGAAATGATTGAAGCTACTGACTGAATGAAAGGAGCTGGAATCTCACTCTCTTTGAATCTTCTTTATCATGCTAAGAGGAGCAGGAAAAAGCAAAAAATTTCAGAATTGCAACTTGCAATGCGGAGAAATTACTGTTTGTGCATTTACAATATTCATTGATTTTTGCCATTGAAAAACATCATGTTATTCATATACCAGAAATGATTGAAGCTACTGACTGAATGAAAGGAGCTGGCATCTCACTCTCTTTGAATCTTCTTTATCATGCTAAGAGGAGCAGGAAAAAGCAAAAAATTTCAGAATTGCACCTTGCAATGCGGAGAAATTACTGTTTGTGCATTTACAATATTCATTAATTTTTGCCAAAGAAAAACATCATGTTATTCATATCCCAGAAATGTTTGAAGCTACTGACTGAATGAAAGAAGCTGGCATCTCACTCTCTTTGAATCTTCTTTATCATGCTAAGAGGAGCAGGAAAAAGCAAAAAATTTCAGAATTGCACCTTGCAATGCAGAGAAATTACTGTTTGTGCATTTACAATATTCATTGATTTTTGCCATTGAAAAACGTCCAGAAATGATTGAAGCTACTGACTGAATGAAAGGAGCTGGCATCTCACTCTCTTTGAATCTTCTTTATCATGCTAAGAGGAGCAGGAAAAAGCAAAAAATTTCAGAATTGCACCTTGCAATGCGGAGAAATTACTGTTTGTGCATTTACAATATTCATTGATTTTTGCCATTGAAAAACATCATGTTATTCATATACCAGAAATGTTTGAAGCTACTGACTGAATGAAAGGAGCTGGCATCTCACTCTCTTTGAATCTTCTTTATCATGCTAAGAGGAGCAGGAAAAAGCAAAAAATTTCAGAATTGCACCTTGCAATGCGGAGAAATTACTGTTTGTGCATTTACAATATTCATTTATTTTTGCCATTGAAAAACGTCCAGAAATGATTGAAGCTACTGACTGAATGAAAGGAGCTGGCATCTCATTCTCTTTGAATCTTCTTTATCATGATAAGAGGAGCAGGAAAATGCAAGAAATTTCAGAATTGCACCTTGCAATGCGGAGAAATTACTGTTTGTGCATTTACAATATTCATTGATTTTTGCCATTGAAAAACATCCAGAAATAATTGAAGCTACTGACTGAATGAAAGGAGCTGGCATCTCACTCTCTTTGAATCTTCTTTATCATGCTAAGAGGAGCAGGAAAAAGCAAAAAATTTCAGAATTGCACCTTGCAATGCGGAGAAATTACTGTTTGTGCATTTACAATATTCATTGATTTTTGCCATTGAAAAACATCATGTTATTCATATACCAGAAATGATTGAAGCTACTGACTGAATGAAAGGAGCTGGCATCTCACTCTCTTTGAATCTTCTTTATCATGCTGAGGAGCAGGAAAAAGCAAAAAATTTCAGAATTGCACCTTGCAATGCGGAGAAATTACTGTTTGTGCATTTACAATATTCATTGATTTTTGCATTGAAAAACGTCCAGAAATGACTGAAGCTACTGACTGAATGAAAGGAGCTGGCATCTCACTCTCTTTGAATCTTCTTTATCATGCTAAGAGGAGCAGGAAAAAGCAAAAAATTTCAGAATTGCATCTTGCAATGCGGAGAAATTACTGTTTGTGCATTTACAATATTCATTGATTTTTGCCATTGAAAAACGTCCAGAAATGATTGAAGCTACTGACTGAATGAAAGGAGCTGGCATCTCACTCTCTTTGAATCTTCTTTATCATGCTAAGAGGAGCAGGAAAAAGCAAAAAATTTCAGAATTGCACCTTGCAATGCGGAGAAATTACTGTTTGTGCATTTACAATATTCATTGATTTTTGCCATTGAAAAACATCATGTTATTCATATACCAGAAATGATTGAAGCTACTGACTGAATGAAAGGAGCTGGCATCTCACTCTCTTTGAATCTTCTTTATCATGCTAAGAGGAGCAGGAAAAAGCAAAAAATTTCAGAATTGCACCTTGCAATGCGGAGAAATTACTGTTTGTGCATTTACAATATTCATTGATTTTTGCCATTGAAAAACGTCCAGAAATGATTGAAGCTACTGACTGAATGAAAGGAGCTGGCATCTCACTCTCTTTGAATCTTCTTTATCATGCTAAGAGGAGCAGGAAAAAGCAAAAAATTTCAGAATTGCACCTTGCAATGCGGAGAAATTACTGTTTGTGCATTTACAATATTCATTGATTTTTGCCATTGAAAAACGTCCAGAAATGATTGAAGCTACTGACTGAATGAAAGGAGCTGGCATCTCACTCTCTTTGAATCTTCTTTATCATGCTAGGATTAGCAGGAAAAAGCAAAAAATTTCAGAATTGCACCTGGCAATGTGGAGATATTACTGTTTGTGCATTTACAATATTCATTGAATTTTGCCATTGAAAAACGTCCAGAAATGTTTGAAGCTACTGACTGAATGAAAGGAGCTGGCATCTCACTCTATTTGAATCTTCTTTATCATGCTAATATTAGCAGGAAAAAGCAAAAAATTTCAGAATTGCACCTTGCAATGTGGAGATATTACTGTTTGTGCATTTACAATATTCATTGATTTTTGCCATTGAAAAACGTCCAGAAATGTTTATACCAGAAATGTTTGAAGCTACTGACTGAATGAAAGGAGCTGGCATCTCACTCTCTTTGAATCTTCTTTATCATGCTAAGAGGAGCAGGAAAAAGCAAAAAATTTCAGAATTGCACATTGCAATGCGGAGAAATTACTGTTTGTGCATTTACAATATTCATTGATTTTTGCCATTGAAAAACGTCCAGAAATGACTGAAGCTACTGACTGAATGAAAGGAGCTGGCATCTCACTCTCTTTGAATCTTCTTTATCATGCTAAGAGGAGCAGGAAAAAGCAAAAAATTTCAGAATTGCACCTTGCAATGCGGAGAAATTACTGTTTGTGCATTTACAATATTCATTGATTTTTGCCATTGAAAAACGTCCAGAAATGATTGAAGCTACTGACTGAATGAAAGGAGCTGGCATCTCACTCTCTTTGAATCTTCTTTATCATGCTAAGAGGAGCAGGAAAAAGCAAAAAATTTCAGAATTGCACCTTGCAATGCGGAGAAATTACTGTTTGTGCATTTACAATATTCATTGATTTTTGCCATTGAAAAACATCATGTTATTCATATACCAGAAATGATTGAAGCTACTGACTGAATGAAAGGAGCTGGCATCTCACTCTCTTTGAATCTTCTTTATCATGCTAAGAGGAGCAGGAAAAAGCAAAAAATTTCAGAATTGCACCTTGCAATGCGGAGAAATTACTGTTTGTGCATTTACAATATTCATTGATTTTTGCCATTGAAAAACGTCCAGAAATGATTGAAGCTACTGACTGAATGAAAGGAGCTGGCATCTCACTCTCTTTGAATCTTTTTTATCATGCTAAGAGGAGCAGGAAAAAGCAAAAAATTTCAGAATTGCATCTTGCAATGCGGAGAAATTACTGTTTGTGCATTTACAATATTCATTGATTTTTGCCATTGAAAAACGTCCAGAAATGATTGAAGCTACTGACTGAATGAAAGGAGCTGGCATCTCACTCTCTTTGAATCTTCTTTATCATGCTAAGAGGAGCAGGAAAAAGCAAAAAATTTCAGAATTGCACCTTGCAATGCGGAGAAATTACTGTTTGTGCATTTACAATATTCATTGATTTTTGCCATTGAAAAACGTCCAGAAATGATTGAAGCTACTGACTGAATGAAAGGAGCTGGAATCTCACTCTCTTTGAATCTTCTTTATCATGCTAAGAGGAGCAGGAAAAAGCAAAAAATTTCAGAATTGCAACTTGCAATGCGGAGAAATTACTGTTTGTGCATTTACAATATTCATTGATTTTTGCCATTGAAAAACATCATGTTATTCATATACCAGAAATGATTGAAGCTACTGACTGAATGAAAGGAGCTGGCATCTCACTCTCTTTGAATCTTCTTTATCATGCTAAGAGGAGCAGGAAAAAGCAAAAAATTTCAGAATTGCACCTTGCAATGCGGAGAAATTACTGTTTGTGCATTTACAATATTCATTGATTTTTGCCATTGAAAAACGTCCAGAAATGATTGAAGCTACTGACTGAATGAAAGGAGCTGGCATCTCACTCTCTTTGAATCTTCTTTATCATGCTAAGAGGAGCAGGAAAAAGCAAAAAATTTCAGAATTGCACCTTGCAATGCGGAGAAATTACTGTTTGTGCATTTACAATATTCATTGATTTTTGCCATTGAAAAACGTCCAGAAATGATTGAAGCTACTGACTGAATGAAAGGAGCTGGCATCTCACTCTCTTTGAATCTTCTTTATCATGCTAAGAGGAGCAGGAAAAAGCAAAAAATTTCAGAATTGCACCTTGCAATGCGGAGAAATTACTGTTTGTGCATTTACAATATTCATTGATTTTTGCCATTGAAAAACATCATGTTATTCATATACCAGAATTGTTTGAAGCTACTGACTGAATGAAAGGAGCTGGCATCTCACTCTCTTTGAATCTTCTTTATCATGCTAAGAGGAGCAGGAAAAAGCAAAAAATTTCAGAATTGCACCTTGCAATGCGGAGAAATTACTGTTTGTGCATTTACAATATTCATTGATTTTTGCATTGAAAAACGTCCAGAAATGACTGAAGCTACTGACTGAATGAAAGGAGCTGGCATCTCACTCTCTTTGAATCTTCTTTATCATGCTAAGAGGAGCAGGAAAAAGCAAAAAATTTCAGAATTGCATCTTGCAATGCGGAGAAATTACTGTTTGTGCATTTACAATATTCATTGATTTTTGCCATTGAAAAACGTCCAGAAATGATTGAAGCTACTGACTGAATGAAAGGAGCTGGCATCTCACTCTCTTTGAATCTTCTTTATCATGCTAAGAGGAGCAGGAAAAAGCAAAAAATTTCAGAATTGCACCTTGCAATGCGGAGAAATTACTGTTTGTGCATTTACAATATTCATTGATTTTTGCCATTGAAAAACATCATGTTATTCATATACCAGAAATGATTGAAGCTACTGACTGAATGAAAGGAGCTGGCATCTCACTCTCTTTGAATCTTCTTTATCATGCTAAGAGGAGCAGGAAAAAGCAAAAAATTTCAGAATTGCACCTTGCAATGCGGAGAAATTACTGTTTGTGCATTTACAATATTCATTGATTTTTGCCATTGAAAAACGTCCAGAAATGATTGAAGCTACTGACTGAATGAAAGGAGCTGGCATCTCACTCTCTTTGAATCTTCTTTATCATGCTAAGAGGAGCAGGAAAAAGCAAAAAATTTCAGAATTGCACCTTGCAATGCGGAGAAATTACTGTTTGTGCATTTACAATATTCATTGATTTTTGCCATTGAAAAACGTCCAGAAATGATTGAAGCTACTGACTGAATGAAAGGAGCTGGCATCTCACTCTCTTTGAATCTTCTTTATCATGCTAGGATTAGCAGGAAAAAGCAAAAAATTTCAGAATTGCACCTGGCAATGTGGAGATATTACTGTTTGTGCATTTACAATATTCATTGAATTTTGCCATTGAAAAACGTCCAGAAATGTTTGAAGCTACTGACTGAATGAAAGGAGCTGGCATCTCACTCTATTTGAATCTTCTTTATCATGCTAATATTAGCAGGAAAAAGCAAAAAATTTCAGAATTGCACCTTGCAATGTGGAGATATTACTGTTTGTGCATTTACAATATTCATTGATTTTTGCCATTGAAAAACGTCCAGAAATGTTTATACCAGAAATGTTTGAAGCTACTGACTGAATGAAAGGAGCTGGCATCTCACTCTCTTTAAATCTTCTTTATCATGCTAAGAGGAGCAGGAAAAAGCAAAAAATTTCAGAATTGCACATTGCAATGCGGAGAAATTACTGTTTGTGCATTTACAATATTCATTGATTTTTGCCATTGAAAAACGTCCAGAAATGACTGAAGCTACTGACTGAATGAAAGGAGCTGGCATCTCACTCTCTTTGAATCTTCTTTATCATGCTAAGAGGAGCAGGAAAAAGCAAAAAATTTCAGAATTGCACCTTGCAATGCGGAGAAATTACTGTTTGTGCATTTACAATATTCATTGATTTTTGCCATTGAAAAACGTCCAGAAATGATTGAAGCTACTGACTGAATGAAAGGAGCTGGCATCTCACTCTCTTTGAATCTTCTTTATCATGCTAAGAGGAGCAGGAAAAAGCAAAAAATTTCAGAATTGCACCTTGCAATGCGGAGAAATTACTGTTTGTGCATTTACAATATTCATTGATTTTTGCCATTGAAAAACATCATGTTATTCATATACCAGAAATGATTGAAGCTACTGACTGAATGAAAGGAGCTGGCATCTCACTCTCTTTGAATCTTCTTTATCATGCTAAGAGGAGCAGGAAAAAGCAAAAAATTTCAGAATTGCACCTTGCAATGCGGAGAAATTACTGTTTGTGCATTTACAATATTCATTGATTTTTGCCATTGAAAAACGTCCAGAAATGATTGAAGCTACTGACTGAATGAAAGGAGCTGGCATCTCACTCTCTTTGAATCTTTTTTATCATGCTAAGAGGAGCAGGAAAAAGCAAAAAATTTCAGAATTGCATCTTGCAATGCGGAGAAATTACTGTTTGTGCATTTACAATATTCATTGATTTTTGCCATTGAAAAACGTCCAGAAATGATTGAAGCTACTGACTGAATGAAAGGAGCTGGCATCTCACTCTCTTTGAATCTTCTTTATCATGCTAAGAGGAGCAGGAAAAAGCAAAAAATTTCAGAATTGCACCTTGCAATGCGGAGAAATTACTGTTTGTGCATTTACAATATTCATTGATTTTTGCCATTGAAAAACGTCCAGAAATGATTGAAGCTACTGACTGAATGAAAGGAGCTGGAATCTCACTCTCTTTGAATCTTCTTTATCATGCTAAGAGGAGCAGGAAAAAGCAAAAAATTTCAGAATTGCAACTTGCAATGCGGAGAAATTACTGTTTGTGCATTTACAATATTCATTGATTTTTGCCATTGAAAAACATCATGTTATTCATATACCAGAAATGATTGAAGCTACTGACTGAATGAAAGGAGCTGGCATCTCACTCTCTTTGAATCTTCTTTATCATGCTAAGAGGAGCAGGAAAAAGCAAAAAATTTCAGAATTGCACCTTGCAATGCGGAGAAATTACTGTTTGTGCATTTACAATATTCATTGATTTTTGCCATTGAAAAACGTCCAGAAATGATTGAAGCTACTGACTGAATGAAAGGAGCTGGCATCTCACTCTCTTTGAATCTTCTTTATCATGCTAAGAGGAGCAGGAAAAAGCAAAAAATTTCAGAATTGCACCTTGCAATGCGGAGAAATTACTGTTTGTGCATTTACAATATTCATTGATTTTTGCCATTGAAAAACGTCCAGAAATGATTGAAGCTACTGACTGAATGAAAGGAGCTGGCATCTCACTCTCTTTGAATCTTCTTTATCATGCTAAGAGGAGCAGGAAAAAGCAAAAAATTTCAGAATTGCACCTTGCAATGCGGAGAAATTACTGTTTGTGCATTTACAATATTCATTGATTTTTGCCATTGAAAAACATCATGTTATTCATATACCAGAAATGATTGAAGCTACTGACTGAATGAAAGGAGCTGGCATCTCACTCTCTTTGAATCTTCTTTATCATGCAAAGAGGAGCAGGAAAAAGCAAAAAATTTCAGAATTGCACCTTGCAATGCGGAGAAATTACTGTTTGTGCATTTACAATATTCATTGATTTTTGCCATTGAAAAACGTCCAGAAATGATTGAAGCTACTGACTGAATGAAAGGAGCTGGCATCTCACTCTCTTTGAATCTTCTTTATCATGCTAAGAGGAGCAGGAAAAAGCAAAAAATTTCAGAATTGCACCTTGCAATGCGGAGAAATTACTGTTTGTGCATTTACAATATTCACTGATTTTTGCCATTGAAAAACGTCCAGAAATGATTGAAGCAACTGACTGAATGAAAGGAGCTGGCATCTCACTCTCTTTGAATCTTCTTTATCATGCTAAGAGGAGCAGGAAAAAGCAAAAAATTTCAGAATTGCACCTTGCAATGCGGAGAAATTACTGTTTGTGCATTTACAATATTCATTGATTTTTGCCATTGAAAAACGTCCAGAAATAATTGAAGCTACTGACTGAATGAAAGGAGCTGGCATCTCACTCTCTTTGAATCTTCTTTATCATGCTAAGAGGAGCAGGAAAAAAGCAAAAAATTTCAGAATTGCAACTTGCAATGCGGAGAAATTACTGTTTGTGCATTTACAATATTCATTGATTTTTGCCATTGAAAAACATCATGTTATTCATATACCAGAAATGATTGAAGCTACTGACTGAATGAAAGGAGCTGGCATCTCACTCTCTTTGAATCTTCTTTATCATGCTAAGAGGAGCAGGAAAAAGCAAAAAATTTCAGAATTGCACCTTGCAATGCGGAGAAATTACTGTTTGTGCATTTACAATATTCATTGATTTTTGCCATTGAAAAACGTCCAGAAATGATTGAAGCTACTGACTGAATGAAAGGAGCTGGCATCTCACTCTCTTTGAATCTTCTTTATCATGCTAAGAGGAGCAGGAAAAAGCAAAAAATTTCAGAATTGCACCTTGCAATGCGGAGAAATTACTGTTTGTGCTTTTACAATATTCATTGATTTTTGCCATTGAAAAACATCATGTTATTCATATACCAGAAATGTTTGAAGCTACTGACTGAATGAAAGGAGCTGGCATCTCACTCTCTTTGAATCTTCTTTATCATGCTAAGAGGAGCAGGAAAAAGCAAAAAATTTCAGAATTGCACCTTGCAATGCGGAGAAATTACTGTTTGTGCATTTACAATATTCATTGATTTTTGCCATTGAAAAATGTCCAGAAATGATTGAAGCTGCTGACTGAATGAAAGGAGCTGGCATCTCACTCTCTTTGAATCTTCTTTATCATGCTAAGAGGAGCAGGAAAAAGCAAAAAATTTCCGAATTGCACCTTGCAATGCGGAGAAATTACTGTTTGTGCATTTACAATATTCATTGATTTTTGCCATTGAAAAACATCATGTTATTCATATACCAGAAATGATTGAAGCTACTGACTGAATGAAAGGAGCTGGCATCTCACTCTCTTTGAATCTTCTTTATCATGCTAAGAGGAGCAGGAAAAAGCAAAAAATTTCAGAATTGCACCTTGCAATGCGGAGAAATTACTGTTTGTGCATTTACAATATTCATTGATTTTTGCCATTGAAAAACGTCCAGAAATGATTGAAGCTACTGACTGAATGAAAGGAGCTGGCATCTCACTCTCTTTGAATCTTCTTTATCATGCTAAGAGGAGCAGGAAAAAGCAAAAAATTTCAGAATTGCACCTTGCAATGCGGAGAAATTACTGTTTGTGCATTTACAATATTCATTGATTTTTGCCATTGAAAAACGTCCAGAAATGATTGAAGCTACTGACTGAATGAAAGGAGCTGGCATCTCACTCTCTTTGAATCTTCTTTATCATGCTAAGAGGAGCAGGAAAAAGCAAAAAATTTCAGAATTGCACCTTGCAATGCGGAGAAATTACTGTTTGTGCATTTACAATATTCATTGATTTTTGCCATTGAAAAACATCATGTTATTCATATACCAGAAATGTTTGAAGCTACTGACTGAATGAAAGGAGCTGGCATCTCACTCTCTTTGAATCTTCTTTATCATGCTAAGAGGAGCAGGAAAAAGCAAAAAATTTCAGAATTGCACCTTGCAATGCGGAGAAATTACTGTTTGTGCATTTACAATATTCATTGATTTTTGCCATTGAAAAACGTCCAGAAATGATTGAAGCTACTGACTGAATGAAAGGAGCTGGCATCTCACTCTCTTTGAATCTTCTTTATCATGCTAAGAGGAGCAGGAAAAAGCAAAAAATTTCAGAATTGCACCTTGCAATGCGGAGAAATTACTGTTTGTGCATTTACAATATTCATTGATTTTTGCCATTGAAAAACATCATGTTATTCATATACCAGAAATGATTGAAGCTACTGACTGAATGAAAGGAGCTGGCATCTCGCTCTCTTTGAATCTTCTTTATCATGCTAAGAGGAGCAGGAAAAAGCAAAAAATTTCAGAATTGCACCTTGCAATGCGGAGAAATTACTGTTTGTGCATTTACAATATTCATTGATTTTTGCCATTGAAAAACGTCCAGAAATGATTGAAGCTACTGACTGAATGAAAGGAGCTGGCATCTCACTCTCTTTGAATCTTCTTTATCATGCTAAGAGGAGCAGGAAAAAGCAAAAAATTTCAGAATTGCACCTTGCAATGTGGAGAAATTACTGTTTGTGCATTTACAATATTCATTGATTTTTGCCATTGAAAAACATCATGTTATTCATATACCAGAAATGATTGAAGCTACTGACTGAATGAAAGGAGCTGGCATCTCACTCTCTTTGAATCTTCTTTATCATGCTAAGAGGAGCAGGAAAAAGCAAAAAATTTCAGAATTGCACCTTGCAATGCGGAGAAATTACTGTTTGTGCATTTACAATATTCATTGATTTTTGCCATTGAAAAACGTCCAGAAATGATTGAAGCTACTGACTGAATGAAAGGAGCTGGCATCTCACTCTCTTTGAATCTTCTTTATCATGCTAAGAGGAGCAGGAAAAAGCAAAAAATTTGAGAATTGCAACTTGCAATGCGGAGAAATTACTGTTTGTGCATTTACAATATTCATTGATTTTTGCCATTGAAAAACATCATGTTATTCATATACCAGAAATGATTGAAGCTACTGACTGAATGAAAGGAGCTGGCATCTCACTCTCTTTGAATCTTCTTTATCATGCTAAGAGGAGCAGGAAAAAGCAAAAAATTTCAGAATTGCACCTTGCAATGCGGAGAAATTACTGTTTGTGCATTTACAATATTCATTGATTTTTGCCATTGAAAAACATCATGTTATTCATATACCAGAAATGTTTGAAGCTACTGACTGAATGAAAGGAGCTGGCATCGCACTCTCTTTGAATCTTCTTTATCATGCTAAGAGGAGCAGGAAAAAGCAAAAAATTTCAGAATTGCACCTTGCAATGCGGAGAAATTACTGTTTGTGCATTTACAATATTCATTGATTTTTGCCATTGAAAAACATCCAGAAATGATTGAAGCTACTGACTGAATGAAAGGAGCTGGCATCTCACTCTCTTTGAATCTTCTTTATCATGCTAAGAGGAGCAAGAAAAAGCCAAAAATTTCAGAATTGCACCTTGCAATGCGGAGAAATTACTGTTTGTGCATTTACAATATTCATTGATTTTTGCCATTGAAAAACATCATGTTATTCATATACCAGAAATGATTGAAGCTACTGACTGAATGAAAGGAGCTGGCATCTCACTCTCTTTGAATCTTCTTTATCATGCAAAGAGGAGCAGGAAAAAGCAAAAAATTTCAGAATTGCACCTTGCAATGCGGAGAAATTACTGTTTGTGCATTTACAATATTCATTGATTTTTGCCATTGAAAAACGTCCAGAAATGATTGAAGCTACTGACTGAATGAAAGGAGCTGGCATCTCACTCTCTTTGAATCTTCTTTATCATGCTAAGAGGAGCAGGAAAAAGCAAAAAATTTCAGAATTGCACCTTGCAATGCGGAGAAATTACTGTTTGTGCATTTACAATATTCACTGATTTTTGCCATTGAAAAACGTCCAGAAATGATTGAAGCAACTGACTGAATGAAAGGAGCTGGCATCTCACTCTCTTTGAATCTTCTTTATCATGCTAAGAGGAGCAGGAAAAAGCAAAAAATTTCAGAATTGCACCTTGCAATGCGGAGAAATTACTGTTTGTGCATTTACAATATTCATTGATTTTTGCCATTGAAAAACGTCCAGAAATAATTGAAGCTACTGACTGAATGAAAGGAGCTGGCATCTCACTCTCTTTGAATCTTCTTTATCATGCTAAGAGGAGCAGGAAAAAGCAAAAAATTTCAGAATTGCAACTTGCAATGCGGAGAAATTACTGTTTGTGCATTTACAATATTCATTGATTTTTGCCATTGAAAAACATCATGTTATTCATATACCAGAAATGATTGAAGCTACTGACTGAATGAAAGGAGCTGGAATCTCACTCTCTTTGAATCTTCTTTATCATGCTAAGAGGAGCAGGAAAAAGCAAAAAATTTCAGAATGGCACCTTGCAATGCGGAGAAATTACTGTTTGTGCATTTACAATATTCATTGATTTTTGCCATTGAAAAACGTCCAGAAATGATTGAAGCTACTGACTGAATGAAAGGAGCTGGCATCTCACTCTCTTTGAATCTTCTTTATCATGCTAAGAGGAGCAGGAAAAAGCAAAAAATTTCAGAATTGCACCTTGCAATGCGGAGAAATTACTGTTTGTGCTTTTACAATATTCATTGATTTTTGCCATTGAAACACATCATGTTATTCATATACCAGAAATGTTTGAAGCTACTGACTGAATGAAAGGAGCTGGCATCTCTCTCTCTTTGAATCTTCTTTATCATGCTAAGAGGAGCAGGAAAAAGCAAAACATTTCAGAATTGCACCTTGCAATGCGGAGAAATTACTGTTTGTGCATTTACAATATTCATTGATTTTTGCCATTGAAAAATGTCCAGAAATGATTGAAGCTGCTGACTGAATGAAAGGAGCTGGCATCTCACTCTCTTTGAATCTTCTTTATCATGCTAAGAGGAGCAGGAAAAAGCAAAAA
This sequence comes from Phyllobates terribilis, assembly GCF_046119375.1. NCBI lineage: Eukaryota > Metazoa > Chordata > Amphibia > Anura > Dendrobatidae > Phyllobates > Phyllobates terribilis. Next base: position 466,520 of record NW_027363756.1, read on the forward strand.
ATTTCAGAATTGCACCTTGCAATGCGGAGAAATTACTGTTTGTGCATTTACAATATTCATTGATTTTTGCCATTGAAAAACATCATGTTATTCATATACCAGAAATGATTGAAGCTACTGACTGAATGAAAGGAGCTGGCATCTCACTCTCTTTGAATCTTCTTTATCATGCTAAGAGGAGCAGGAAAAAGCAAAAAATTTCAGAATTGCACCTTGCAATGCGGAGAAATTACTGTTTGTGCATTTACAATATTCATTGATTTTTGCCATTGAAAAACGTCCAGAAATGATTGAAGCTACTGACTGAATGAAAGGAGCTGGCATCTCACTCTCTTTGAATCTTCTTTATCATGCTAAGAGGAGCAGGAAAAAGCAAAAAATTTCAGAATTGCACCTTGCAATGCGGAGAAATTACTGTTTGTGCATTTACAATATTCATTGATTTTTGCCATTGAAAAACGTCCAGAAATGATTGAAGCTACTGACTGAATGAAAGGAGCTGGCATCTCACTCTCTTTGAATCTTCTTTATCATGCTAAGAGGAGCAGGAAAAAGCAAAAAATTTCAGAATTGCACCTTGCAATGCGGAGAAATTACTGTTTGTGCATTTACAATATTCATTGATTTTTGCCATTGAAAAACATCATGTTATTCATATACCAGAAATGTTTGAAGCTACTGACTGAATGAAAGGAGCTGGCATCTCACTCTCTTTGAATCTTCTTTATCATGCTAAGAGGAGCAGGAAAAAGCAAAAAATTTCAGAATTGCACCTTGCAATGCGGAGAAATTACTGTTTGTGCATTTACAATATTCATTGATTTTTGCCATTGAAAAACGTCCAGAAATTATTGAAGCTACTGACTGAATGAAAGGAGCTGGCATCTCACTCTCTTTGAATCTTCTTTATCATGCTAAGAGGAGCAGGAAAAAGCAAAAAATTTCAGAATTGCACCTTGCAATGCGGAGAAATTACTGTTTGTGCATTTACAATATTCATTGATTTTTGCCATTGAAAAACATCATGTTATTCATATACCAGAAATGATTGAAGCTACTGACTGAATGAAAGGAGCTGGCATCTCGCTCTCTTTGAATCTTCTTTATCATGCTAAGAGGAGCAGGAAAAAGCAAAAAATTTCAGAATTGCACCTTGCAATGCGGAGAAATTACTGTTTGTGCATTTACAATATTCATTGATTTTTGCCATTGAAAAACGTCCAGAAGAGATTGAAGCTACTGACTGAATGAAAGGAGCTGGCATCTCACTCTCTTTGAATCTTCTTTATCATGCTAAGAGGAGCAGGAAAAAGCAAAAAATTTCAGAATTGCACCTTGCAATGTGGAGAAATTACTGTTTGTGCATTTACAATATTCATTGATTTTTGCCATTGAAAAACGTCCAGAAATGATTGAAGCTACTGACTGAATGAAAGGAGCTGGCATCTCACTCTCTTTGAATCTTCTTTATCATGCTAAGAGGAGCAGGAAAAAGCAAAAAATTTCAGAATTGCACCTTGCAATGCGGAGAAATTACTGTTTGTGCTTTTACAATATTCATTGATTTTTGCCATTGAAAAACATCATGTTATTCATATACCAGAAATGTTTGAAGCTACTGACTGAATGAAAGGAGCTGGCATCTCACTCTCTTTGAATCTTCTTTATCATGCTAAGAGGAGCAGGAAAAAGGAAAAAATTTCAGAATTGCACCTTGCAATGCGGAGAAATTACTGTTTGTGCATTTACAATATTCATTGATTTTTGCCATTGAAAAACGTCCAGAAATGATTGAAGCTACTGACTGAATGAAAGGAGCTGGCATCTCACTCTCTTTGAATCTTCTTTATCATGCTAAGAGGAGCAGGAAAAAGCAAAAAATTTCAGAATTGCACCTTGCAATGCGGAGAAATTACTGTTTGTGCATTTACAATATTCATTGATTTTTGCCATTGAAAAACGTCCAGAAATGATTGAAGCTACTGACTGAATGAAAGGAGCTGGCATCTCACTCTCTTTTAATCTTCTTTATCATGCTAAGAGGAGCAGGAAAAAGGAAAAAATTTCAGAATTGCAACTTGCAATGCGGAGAAATTACTGTTTGTGCATTTACAATATTCATTGATTTTTGCCATTGAAAAACATCATGTTATTCATATACCAGAAATGATTGAAGCTACTGACTGAATGAAAGGAGCTGGCATCTCACTCTCTTTGAATCTTCTTTATCATGCTAAGAGGAGCAGGAAAAAGCAAAAAATTTCAGAATTGCACCTTGCAATGCGGAGAAATTAGTGTTTGTGCATTTACAATATTCATTGATTTTTGGCATTGAAAAACGTCCAGAAATGATTGAAGCTACTGACTGAATGAAAGGAGCTGGCATCTCACTCTCTTTGAATCTTCTTTATCATGCTAAGAGGAGCAGGAAAAAGCAAAAAATTTCAGAATTGCACCTTGCAATGCGGAGAAATTACTGTTTGTGCATTTACAATATTCATTGATTTTTGCCATTGAAAAACGTCCAGAAATGATTGAAGCTACTGACTGAATGAAAGGAGCTGGCATCTCACTCTCTTTGAATCTTCTTTATCATGCTAAGAGGAGCAGGAAAAAGCAAAAAATTTCAGAATTGCACCTTGCAATGCGGAGAAATTACTGTTTGTGCATTTACAATATTCATTAATTTTTGCCATTGAAAAACATCATGTTATTCATATCCCAGAAATGTTTGAAGCTACTGACTGAATGAAAGAAGCTGGCATCTCACTCTCTTTGAATCTTCTTTATCATGCTAAGAGGAGCAGGAAAAAGCAAAAAATTTCAGAATTGCACCTTGCAATGCGGAGAAATTACTGTTTGTGCATTTACAATATTCATTGATTTTTGCCATTGAAAAACGTCCAGAAATGATTGAAGCTACTGACTGAATGAAAGGAGCTGGCATCTCACTCTCTTTGAATCTTCTTTATCATGCTAAGAGGAGCAGGAAAAAGCAAAAAATTTCAGAATTGCACCTTGCAATGCGGAGAAATTACTGTTTGTGCATTTACAATATTCATTGATTTTTGCCATTGAAAAACATCATGTTATTCATATACCAGAAATGTTTGAAGCTACTGACTGAATGAAAGGAGCTGGCATCTCACTCTCTTTGAATCTTCTTTATCATGCTAAGAGGAGCAGGAAAAAGCAAAAAATTTCAGAATTGCACCTTGCAATGCGGAGAAATTACTGTTTGTGCATTTACAATATTCATTGATTTTTGCCATTGAAAAACGTCCAGAAATGATTGAAGCTACTGACTGAATGAAAGGAGCTGGCATCTCACTCTCTTTGAATCTTCTTTATCATGCTAAGAGGAGCAGGAAAATGCAAGAAATTTCAGAATTGCACCTTGCAATGCGGAGAAATTACTGTTTGTGCATTTACAATATTCATTGATTTTTGCCATTGAAAAACATCCAGAAATGATTGAAGCTACTGACTGAATGAAAGGAGCTGGCATCTCACTCTCTTTGAATCTTCTTTATCATGCTAAGAGGAGCAGGAAAAAGCCAAAAATTTCAGAATTGCACCTTGCAATGCGGAGAAATTACTGTTTGTGCATTTACAATATTCATTGATTTTTGCCATTGAAAAACATCATGTTATTCATATACCAGAAATGATTGAAGCTACTGACTGAATGAAAGGAGCTGGCATCTCACTCTCTTTGAATCTTCTTTATCATGCAAAGAGGAGCAGGAAAAAGCAAAAAATTTCAGAATTGCACCTTGCAATGCGGAGAAATTACTGTTTGTGCATTTACAATATTCATTGATTTTTGCCATTGAAAAACGTCCAGAAATGATTGAAGCTACTGACTGAATGAAAGGAGCTGGCATCTCACTCTCTTTGAATCTTCTTTATCATGCTAAGAGGAGCAGGAAAAAGCAAAAAATTTCAGAATTGCACCTTGCAATGCGGAGAAATTACTGTTTGTGCATTTACAATATTCATTGATTTTTGCCATTGAAAAACGTCCAGAAATGATTGAAGCAACTGACTGAATGAAAGGAGCTGGCATCTCACTCTCTTTGAATCTTCTTTATCATGCTAACAGGAGCAGGAAAAAGCAAAAAATTTCAGAATTGCACCTTGCAATGCGGAGAAATTACTGTTTGTGCATTTACAATATTCATTGATTTTTGCCATTGAAAAACGTCCAGAAATAATTGAAGCTACTGACTGAATGAAAGGAGCTGGCATCTCACTCTCTTTGAATCTTCTTTATCATGCTAAGAGGAGCAGGAAAAAGCAAAAAATTTCAGAATTGCAACTTGCAATGCGGAGAAATTACTGTTTGTGCATTTACAATATTCATTGATTTTTGCCATTGAAAAACGTCCAGAAATGATTGAAGCTACTGACTGAATGAAAGGAGCTGGCATCTCACTCTCTTTGAATCTTCTTTATCATGCTAAGAGGAGCAGGAAAAAGCAAAAAATTTCAGAATTGCACCTTGCCATGCGGAGAAATTACTGTTTGTGCTTTTACAATATTCATTGATTTTTGCCATTGAAAAACATCATGTTATTCATATACCAGAAATGTTTGAAGCTACTGACTGAATGAAAGGAGCTGGCATCTCACTCTCTTTGAATCTTCTTTATCATGCTAAGAGGAGCAGGAAAAAGCAAAAAATTTCAGAATTGCACCTTGCAATGCGGAGAAATTACTGTTTGTGCATTTACAATATTCATTGATTTTTGCCATTGAAAAATGTCCAGAAATGATTGAAGCTGCTGACTGAATGAAAGGAGCTGGCATCTCACTCTCTTTGAATCTTCTTTATCATGCTAAGAGGAGCAGGAAAAAGCAAAAAATTTCAGAATTGCACCTTGCAATGCGGAGAAATTACTGTTTGTGCATTTACAATATTCATTGATTTTTGCCATTGAAAAACATCATGTTATTCATATACCAGAAATGATTGAAGCTACTGACTGAATGAAAGGAGCTGGCATCTCACTCTCTTTGAATCTTCTTTATCATGCTAAGAGGAGCAGGAAAAAGCAAAAAATTTCAGAATTGCACCTTGCAATGCGGAGAAATTACTGTTTGTGCATTTACAATATTCATTGATTTTTGCCATTGAAAAACGTCCAGAAATGATTGAAGCTACTGACTGAATGAAAGGAGCTGGCATCTCACTCTCTTTGAATCTTCTTTATCATGCTAAGAGGAGCAGGAAAAAGCAAAAAATTTCAGAATTGCACCTTGCAATGCGGAGAAATTACTGTTTGTGCATTTACAATATTCATTGATTTTTGCCATTGAAAAACGTCCAGAAATGATTGAAGCTACTGACTGAATGAAAGGAGCTGGCATCTCACTCTCTTTGAATCTTCTTTATCATGCTAAGAGGAGCAGGAAAAAGCAAAAAAATTCAGAATTGCACCTTGCAATGCGGAGAAATTACTGTTTGTGCATTTACAATATTCATTGATTTTTGCCATTGAAAAACATCATGTTATTCATATACCAGAAATGTTTGAAGCTACTGACTGAATGAAAGGAGCTGGCATCTCACTCTCTTTGAATCTTCTTTATCATGCTAAGAGGAGCAGGAAAAAGCAAAAAATTTCAGAATTGCACCTTGCAATGCGGAGAAATTACTGTTTGTGCATTTACAATATTCATTGATTTTTGCCATTGAAAAATGTCCAGAAATGATTGAAGCTGCTGACTGAATGAAAGGAGCTGGCATCTCACTCTCTTTGAATCTTCTTTATCATGCTAAGAGGAGCAGGAAAAAGCAAAAAATTTCAGAATTGCACCTTGCAATGCGGAGAAATTACTGTTTGTGCATTTACAATATTCATTGATTTTTGCCATTGAAAAACATCATGTTATTCATATACCAGAAATGATTGAAGCTACTGACTGAATGAAAGGAGCTGGCATCTCACTCTCTTTGAATCTTCTTTATCATGCTAAGAGGAGCAGGAAAAAGCAAAAAATTTCAGAATTGCACCTTGCAATGCGGAGAAATTACTGTTTGTGCATTTACAATATTCATTGATTTTTGCCATTGAAAAACGTCCAGAAATGATTGAAGCTACTGACTGAATGAAAGGAGCTGGCATCTCACTCTCTTTGAATCTTCTTTATCATGCTAAGAGGAGCAGGAAAAAGCAAAAAATTTCAGAATTGCACCTTGCAATGCGGAGAAATTACTGTTTGTGCATTTACAATATTCATTGATTTTTGCCATTGAAAAACGTCCAGAAATGATTGAAGCTACTGACTGAATGAAAGGAGCTGGCATCTCACTCTCTTTGAATCTTCTTTATCATGCTAAGAGGAGCAGGAAAAAGCAAAAAATTTCAGAATTGCACCTTGCATTGCGGAGAAATTACTGTTTGTGCATTTACAATATTCATTGATTTTTGCCATTGAAAAACATCATGTTATTCATATACCAGAAATGTTTGAAGCTACTGACTGAATGAAAGGAGCTGGCATCTCACTCTCTTTGAATCTTCTTTATCATGCTAAGAGGAGCAGGAAAAAGCAAAAAATTTCAGAATTGCACCTTGCAATGCGGAGAAATTACTGTTTGTGCATTTACAATATTCATTGATTTTTGCCATTGAAAAACGTCCAGAAATGATTGAAGCTACTGACTGAATGAAAGGAGCTGGCATCTCACTCTCTTTGAATCTTCTTTATCATGCTAAGAGGAGCAGGAAAAAGCAAAAAATTTCAGAATTGCACCTTGCAATGCGGAGAAATTACTGTTTGTGCATTTACAATATTCATTGATTTTTGCCATTGAAAAACATCATGTTATTCATATACCAGAAATGTTTGAAGCTACTGACTGAATGAAAGGAGCTGGCATCTCACTCTCTTTGAATCTTCTTTATCATGCTAAGAGGAGCAGGAAAAAGCAAAAAATTTCAGAATTGCACCTTGCAATGCGGAGAAATTACTGTTTGTGCATTTACAATATTCATTGATTTTTGCCATTGAAAAACGTCCAGAAATGATTGAAGCTACTGACTGAATGAAAGGAGCTGGCATCTCACTCTCTTTGAATCTTCTTTATCATGCTAAGAGGAGCAGGAAAAAGCAAAAAATTTCAGAATTGCACCTTGCAATGCGGAGAAATTACTGTTTGTGCATTTACAATATTCATTGATTTTTGCCATTGAAAAACATCATGTTATTCATATACCAGAAATGATTGAAGCTACTGACTGAATGAAAGGAGCTGGCATCTCGCTCTCTTTGAATCTTCTTTATCATGCTAAGAGGAGCAGGAAAAAGCAAAAAATTTCAGAATTGCACCTTGCAATGCGGAGAAATTACTGTTTGTGCATTTACAATATTCATTGATTTTTGCCATTGAAAAACGTCCAGAAATGATTGAAGCTACTGACTGAATGAAAGGAGCTGGCATCTCACTCTCTTTGAATCTTCTTTATCATGCTAAGAGGAGCAGGAAAAAGCAAAAAATTTCAGAATTGCACCTTGCAATGTGGAGAAATTACTGTTTGTGCATTTACAATATTCATTGATTTTTGCCATTGAAAAACATCATGTTATTCATATACCAGAAATGATTGAAGCTACTGACTGAATGAAAGGAGCTGGCATCTCACTCTCTTTGAATCTTCTTTATCATGCTAAGAGGAGCAGGAAAAAGCAAAAAATTTCAGAATTGCACCTTGCAATGCGGAGAAATTACTGTTTGTGCATTTACAATATTCATTGATTTTTGCCATTGAAAAACGTCCAGAAATGATTGAAGCTACTGACTGAATGAAAGGAGCTGGCATCTCACTCTCTTTGAATCTTCTTTATCATGCTAAGAGGAGCAGGAAAAAGCAAAAAATTTCAGAATTGCACCTTGCAATGCGGAGAAATTACTGTTTGTGCTTTTACAATATTCATTGATTTTTGCCATTGAAAAACATCATGTTATTCATATACCAGAAATGTTTGATGCTACTGACTGAATGAAAGGAGCTGGCATCTCACTCTCTTTGAATCTTCTTTATCATGCTAAGAGGAGCAGGAAAAAGCAAAAAATTTCAGAATTGCACCTTGCAATGCGGAGAAATTACTGTTTGTGCATTTACAATATTCATTGATTTTTGCCATTGAAAAACGTCCAGAAATGATTGAAGCTACTGACTGAATGAAAGGAGCTGGCATCTCACTCTCTTTGAATCTTCTTTATCATGCTAAGAGGAGCAGGAAAAAGCAAAAAATTTCAGAATTGCACCTTGCAATGCGGAGAAATTACTGTTTGTGCATTTACAATATTCATTGATTTTTGCCATTGAAAAACATCCAGAAATGATTGAAGCTACTGACTGAATGAAAGGAGCTGGCATCTCACTCTCTTTGAATCTTCTTTATCATGCTAAGAGGAGCAGGAAAAAGCAAAAAATTTCAGAATTGCAACTTGCAATGCGGAGAAATTACTGTTTGTGCATTTACAATATTCATTGATTTTTGCCATTGAAAAACATCATGTTATTCATATACCAGAAATGATTGAAGCTACTGACTGAATGAAAGGAGCTGGCATCTCACTCTCTTTGAATCTTCTTTATCATGCTAAGAGGAGCAGGAAAAAGCAAAAAATTTCAGAATTGCACCTTGCAATGCGGAGAAATTACTGTTTGTGCATTTACAATATTCATTGATTTTTGCCATTGAAAAACGTCCAGAAATGATTGAAGCTACTGACTGAATGAAAGGAGCTGGCATCTCACTCTCTTTGAATCTTCTTTATCATGCTAAGAGTAGCAGGAAAAAGCAAAAAATTTCAGAATTGCACCTTGCAATGCGGAGAAATTACTGTTTGTGCATTTACAATATTCATTGATTTTTGCCATTGAAAAACGTCCAGAAATGATTGAAGCTACTGACTGAATGAAAGGAGCTGGCATCTCACTCTCTTTGAATCTTCTTTATCATGCTAAGAGGAGCAGGAAAAAGCAAAAAATTTCAGAATTGCACCTTGCAATGCGGAGAAATTACTGTTTGTGCATTTACAATATTCATTGATTTTTGCCATTGAAAAACATCATGTTATTCATATACCAGAAATGTTTGAAGCTACTGACTGAATGAAAGGAGCTGGCATCTCACTCTCTTTGAATCTTCTTTATCATGCTAAGAGGAGCAGGAAAAAGCAAAAAATTTCAGAATTGCACCTTGCAATGCGGAGAAATTACTGTTTGTGCATTTACAATATTCATTGATTTTTGCCATTGAAAAACGTCCAGAAATGATTGAAGCTACTGACTGAATGAAAGGAGCTGGCATCTCACTCTCTTTGAATCTTCTTTATCATGCTAAGAGGAGCAGGAAAAAGCAAAAAATTTCAGAATTGCACCTTGCAATGCGGAGAAATTACTGTTTGTGCATTTACAATATTCATTGATTTTTGCCATTGAAAAACATCATGTTATTCATATACCAGAAATGATTGAAGCTACTGACTGAATGAAAGGAGCTGGCATCTCGCTCTCTTTGAATCTTCTTTATCATGCTAAGAGGAGCAGGAAAAAGCAAAAAATTTCAGAATTGCACCTTGCAATGCGGAGAAATTACTGTTTGTGCATTTACAATATTCATTGATTTTTGCCATTGAAAAACATCATGTTATTCATATACCAGAAATGTTTGAAGCTACTGACTGAATGAAAGGAGCTGGCATCTCACTCTCTTTGAATCTTCTTTATCATGCTAAGAGGAGCAGGAAAAAGCAAAAAATTTCAGAATTGCACCTTGCAATGCGGAGAAATTACTGTTTGTGCATTTACAATATTCATTGATTTTTGCCATTGAAAAACGTCCAGAAATGATTGAAGCTACTGACTGAATGAAAGGAGCTGGCATCTCACTCTCTTTGAATCTTCTTTATCATGCTAAGAGGAGCAGGAAAAAGCAAAAAATTTCAGAATTGCACCTTGCAATGCGGAGAAATTACTGTTTGTGCATTTACAATATTCATTGATTTTTGCCATTGAAAAACATCATGTTATTCATATACCAGAAATGATTGAAGCTACTGACTGAATGAAAGGAGCTGGCATCTCGCTCTCTTTGAATCTTCTTTATCATGCTAAGAGGAGCAGGAAAAAGCAAAAAATTTCAGAATTGCACCTTGCAATGCGGAGAAATTACTGTTTGTGCATTTACAATATTCATTGATTTTTGCCATTGAAAAACGTCCAGAAATGATTGAAGCTACTGACTGAATGAAAGGAGCTGGCATCTCACTCTCTTTGAATCTTCTTTATCATGCTAAGAGGAGCAGGAAAAAGCAAAAAATTTCAGAATTGCACCTTGCAATGTGGAGAAATTACTGTTTGTGCATTTACAATATTCATTGATTTTTGCCATTGAAAAACATCATGTTATTCATATACCAGAAATGATTGAAGCTACTGACTGAATGAAAGGAGCTGGCATCTCACTCTCTTTGAATCTTCTTTATCATGCTAAGAGGAGCAGGAAAAAGCAAAAAATTTCAGAATTGCACCTTGCAATGCGGAGAAATTACTGTTTGTGCATTTACAATATTCATTGATTTTTGCCATTGAAAAACGTCCAGAAATGATTGAAGCTACTGACTGAATGAAAGGAGCTGGCATCTCACTCTCTTTGAATCTTCTTTATCATGCTAAGAGGAGCAGGAAAAAGCAAAAAATTTCAGAATTGCACCTTGCAATGCGGAGAAATTACTGTTTGTGCTTTTACAATATTCATTGATTTTTGCCATTGAAAAACATCATGTTATTCATATACCAGAAATGTTTGATGCTACTGACTGAATGAAAGGAGCTGGCATCTCACTCTCTTTGAATCTTCTTTATCATGCTAAGAGGAGCAGGAAAAAGCAAAAAATTTCAGAATTGCACCTTGCAATGCGGAGAAATTACTGTTTGTGCATTTACAATATTCATTGATTTTTGCCATTGAAAAACGTCCAGAAATGATTGAAGCTACTGACTGAATGAAAGGAGCTGGCATCTCACTCTCTTTGAATCTTCTTTATCATGCTAAGAGGAGCAGGAAAAAGCAAAAAATTTCAGAATTGCACCTTGCAATGCGGAGAAATTACTGTTTGTGCATTTACAATATTCATTGATTTTTGCCATTGAAAAACATCCAGAAATGATTGAAGCTACTGACTGAATGAAAGGAGCTGGCATCTCACTCTCTTTGAATCTTCTTTATCATGCTAAGAGGAGCAGGAAAAAGCAAAAAATTTCAGAATTGCAACTTGCAATGCGGAGAAATTACTGTTTGTGCATTTACAATATTCATTGATTTTTGCCATTGAAAAACATCATGTTATTCATATACCAGAAATGATTGAAGCTACTGACTGAATGAAAGGAGCTGGCATCTCACTCTCTTTGAATCTTCTTTATCATGCTAAGAGGAGCAGGAAAAAGCAAAAAATTTCAGAATTGCACCTTGCAATGCGGAGAAATTACTGTTTGTGCATTTACAATATTCATTGATTTTTGCCATTGAAAAACGTCCAGAAATGATTGAAGCTACTGACTGAATGAAAGGAGCTGGCATCTCACTCTCTTTGAATCTTCTTTATCATGCTAAGAGTAGCAGGAAAAAGCAAAAAATTTCAGAATTGCACCTTGCAATGCGGAGAAATTACTGTTTGTGCATTTACAATATTCATTGATTTTTGCCATTGAAAAACGTCCAGAAATGATTGAAGCTACTGACTGAATGAAAGGAGCTGGCATCTCACTCTCTTTGAATCTTCTTTATCATGCTAAGAGGAGCAGGAAAAAGCAAAAAATTTCAGAATTGCACCTTGCAATGCGGAGAAATTACTGTTTGTGCATTTACAATATTCATTGATTTTTGCCATTGAAAAACATCATGTTATTCATATACCAGAAATGTTTGAAGCTACTGACTGAATGAAAGGAGCTGGCATCTCACTCTCTTTGAATCTTCTTTATCATGCTAAGAGGAGCAGGAAAAAGCAAAAAATTTCAGAATTGCACCTTGCAATGCGGAGAAATTACTGTTTGTGCATTTACAATATTCATTGATTTTTGCCATTGAAAAACGTCCAGAAATGATTGAAGCTACTGACTGAATGAAAGGAGCTGGCATCTCACTCTCTTTGAATCTTCTTTATCATGCTAAGAGGAGCAGGAAAAAGCAAAAAATTTCAGAATTGCACCTTGCAATGCGGAGAAATTACTGTTTGTGCATTTACAATATTCATTGATTTTTGCCATTGAAAAACATCATGTTATTCATATACCAGAAATGATTGAAGCTACTGACTGAATGAAAGGAGCTGGCATCTCGCTCTCTTTGAATCTTCTTTATCATGCTAAGAGGAGCAGGAAAAAGCAAAAAATTTCAGAATTGCACCTTGCAATGCGGAGAAATTACTGTTTGTGCATTTACAATATTCATTGATTTTTGCCATTGAAAAACGTCCAGAAGAGATTGAAGCTACTGACTGAATGAAAGGAGCTGGCATCTCACTCTCTTTGAATCTTCTTTATCATGCTAAGAGGAGCAGGAAAAAGCAAAAAATTTCAGAATTGCACCTTGCAATGTGGAGAAATTACTGTTTGTGCATTTACAATATTCATTGATTTTTGCCATTGAAAAACATCATGTTATTCATATACCAGAAATGATTGAAGCTACTGACTGAATGAAAGGAGCTGGCATCTCACTCTCTTTGAATCTTCTTTATCATGCTAAGAGGAGCAGGAAAAAGCAAAAAATTTCAGAATTGCACCTTGCAATGCGGAGAAATTACTGTTTGTGCATTTACAATATTCATTGATTTTTGCCATTGAAAAACGTCCAGAAATGATTGAAGCTACTGACTGAATGAAAGGAGCTGGCATCTCACTCTCTTTGAATCTTCTTTATCATGCTAAGAGGAGCAGGAAAAAGCAAAAAATTTCAGAATTGCACCTTGCAATGCGGAGAAATTACTGTTTGTGCTTTTACAATATTCATTGATTTTTGCCATTGAAAAACATCATGTTATTCATATACCAGAAATGTTTGAAGCTACTGACTGAATGAAAGGAGCTGGCATCTCACTCTCTTTGAATCTTCTTTATCATGCTAAGAGGAGCAGGAAAAAGCAAAAAATTTCAGAATTGCACCTTGCAATGCGGAGAAATTACTGTTTGTGCATTTACAATATTCATTGATTTTTGCCATTGAAAAACGTCCAGAAATGATTGAAGCTACTGACTGAATGAAAGGAGCTGGCATCTCACTCTCTTTGAATCTTCTTTATCATGCTAAGAGGAGCAGGAAAAAGCAAAAAATTTCAGAATTGCACCTTGCAATGCGGAGAAATTACTGTTTGTGCATTTACAATATTCATTGATTTTTGCCATTGAAAAACGTCCAGAAATGATTGAAGCTACTGACTGAATGAAAGGAGCTGGCATCTCACTCTCTTTGAATCTTCTTTATCATGCTAAGAGGAGCAGGAAAAAGCAAAAAATTTCAGAATTGCAACTTGCAATGCGGAGAAATTACTGTTTGTGCATTTACAATATTCATTGATTTTTGCCATTGAAAAACATCATGTTATTCATATACCAGAAATGATTGAAGCTACTGACTGAATGAAAGGAGCTGGCATCTCACTCTCTTTGAATCTTCTTTATCATGCTAAGAGGAGCAGGAAAAAGCAAAAAATTTCAGAATTGCACCTTGCAATGCGGAGAAATTACTGTTTGTGCATTTACAATATTCATTGATTTTTGCCATTGAAAAACGTCCAGAAATGATTGAAGCTACTGACTGAATGAAAGGAGCTGGCATCTCACTCTCTTTGAATCTTCTTTATCATGCTAAGAGGAGCAGGAAAAAGCAAAAAATTTCAGAATTGCACCTTGCAATGCGGAGAAATTACTGTTTGTGCATTTACAATATTCATTGATTTTTGCCATTGAAAAACGTCCAGAAATGATTGAAGCTACTGACTGAATGAAAGGAGCTGGCATCTCACTCTCTTTGAATCTTCTTTATCATGCTAAGAGGAGCAGGAAAAAGCAAAAAATTTCAGAATTGCACCTTGCAATGCGGAGAAATTACTGTTTGTGCATTTACAATATTCATTAATTTTTGCCATTGAAAAACATCATGTTATTCATATCCCAGAAATGTTTGAAGCTACTGACTGAATGAAAGAAGCTGGCATCTCACTCTCTTTGAATCTTCTTTATCATGCTAAGAGGAGCAGGAAAAAGCAAAAAATTTCAGAATTGCACCTTGCAATGCGGAGAAATTACTGTTTGTGCATTTACAATATTCATTGATTTTTGCCATTGAAAAACGTCCAGAAATGATTGAAGCTACTGACTGAATGAAAGGAGCTGGCATCTCACTCTCTTTGAATCTTCTTTATCATGCTAAGAGGAGCAGGAAAAAGCAAAAAATTTCAGAATTGCACCTTGCAATGCGGAGAAATTACTGTTTGTGCATTTACAATATTCATTGATTTTTGCCATTGAAAAACATCATGATATTCATATACCAGAAATGTTTGAAGCTACTGACTGAATGAAAGGAGCTGGCATCTCACTCTCTTTGAATCTTCTTTATCATGCTAAGAGGAGCAGGAAAAAGCAAAAAATTTCAGAATTGCACCTTGCAATGCGGAGAAATTACTGTTTGTGCATTTACAATATTCATTGATTTTTGCCATTGAAAAACATCATGTTATTCATATACCAGAAATGTTTGAAGCTACTGACTGAATGAAAGGAGCTGGCATCTCACTCTCTTTGAATCTTCTTTATCATGCTAAGAGGAGCAGGAAAAAGCAAAAAATTTCAGAATTGCACCTTGCAATGCGGAGAAATTACTGTTTGTGCATTTACAATATTCATTGATTTTTGCCATTGAAAAACGTCCAGAAATGATTGAAGCTACTGACTGAATGAAAGGAGCTGGCATCTCACTCTCTTTGAATCTTCTTTATCATGCTAAGAGGAGCAGGAAAAAGCAAAAAATTTCAGAATTGCACCTTGCAATGCGGAGAAATTACTGTTTGTGCATTTACAATATTCATTGATTTTTGCCATTGAAAAACATCATGTTATTCATATACCAGAAATGATTGAAGCTACTGACTGAATGAAAGGAGCTGGCATCTCGCTCTCTTTGAATCTTCTTTATCATGCTAAGAGGAGCAGGAAAAAGCAAAAAATTTCAGAATTGCACCTTGCAATGCGGAGAAATTACTGTTTGTGCATTTACAATATTCATTGATTTTTGCCATTGAAAAACGTCCAGAAGAGATTGAAGCTACTGACTGAATGAAAGGAGCTGGCATCTCACTCTCTTTGAATCTTCTTTATCATGCTAAGAGGAGCAGGAAAAAGCAAAAAATTTCAGAATTGCACCTTGCAATGTGGAGAAATTACTGTTTGTGCATTTACAATATTCATTGATTTTTGCCATTGAAAAACATCATGTTATTCATATACCAGAAATGATTGAAGCTACTGACTGAATGAAAGGAGCTGGCATCTCACTCTCTTTGAATCTTCTTTATCATGCTAAGAGGAGCAGGAAAAAGCAAAAAATTTCAGAATTGCACCTTGTAATGCGGAGAAATTACTGTTTGTGCATTTACAATATTCATTGATTTTTGCCATTGAAAAACGTCCAGAAATGATTGAAGCTACTGACTGAATGAAAGGAGCTGGCATCTCACTCTCTTTGAATCTTCTTTATCATGCTAAGAGGAGCAGGAAAAAGCAAAAAATTTCAGAATTGCACCTTGCAATGCGGAGAAATTACTGTTTGTGCTTTTACAATATTCATTGATTTTTGCCATTGAAAAACATCATGTTATTCATATACCAGAAATGTTTGAAGCTACTGACTGAATGAAAGGAGCTGGCATCTCACTCTCTTTGAATCTTCTTTATCATGCTAAGAGGAGCAGGAAAAAGCAAAAAATTTCAGAATTGCACCTTGCAATGCGGAGAAATTACTGTTTGTGCATTTACAATATTCATTGATTTTTGCCATTGAAAAACGTCCAGAAATGATTGAAGCTACTGACTGAATGAAAGGAGCTGGCATCTCACTCTCTTTGAATCTTCTTTATCATGCTAAGAGGAGCAGGAAAAAGCAAAAAATTTCAGAATTGCACCTTGCAATGCGGAGAAATTACTGTTTGTGCATTTACAATATTCATTAATTTTTGCCATTGAAAAACATCATGTTATTCATATCCCAGAAATGTTTGAAGCTACTGACTGAATGAAAGAAGCTGGCATCTCACTCTCTTTGAATCTTCTTTATCATGCTAAGAGGAGCAGGAAAAAGCAAAAAATTTCAGAATTGCACCTTGCAATGCGGAGAAATTACTGTTTGTGCATTTACAATATTCATTGATTTTTGCCATTGAAAAACATCATGTTATTCATATACCAGAAATGTTTGAAGCTACTGACTGAATGAAAGGAGCTGCCATCTCACTCTCTTTGAATCTTCTTTATCATGCTAAGAGGAGCAGGAAAAAGCAAAAAATTTCAGAATTGCACCTTGCAATGCGGAGAAATTACTGTTTGTGCATTTACAATATTCATTGATTTTTGCCATTGAAAAACGTCCAGAAATGATTGAAGCTACTGACTGAATGAAAGGAGCTGGCATCTCACTCTCTTTGAATCTTCTTTATCATGCTAAGAGGAGCAGGAAAATGCAAGAAATTTCAGAATTGCACCTTGCAATGCGGAGAAATTACTGTTTGTGCATTTACAATATTCATTGATTTTTGCCATTGAAAAACATCCAGAAATGATTGAAGCTACTGACTGAATGAAAGGAGCTGGCATCTCACTCTCTTTGAATCTTCTTTATCATGCTAAGAGGAGCAGGAAAAAGCCAAAAATTTCAGAATTGCACCTTGCAATGCGGAGAAATTACTGTTTGTGCATTTACAATATTCATTGATTTTTGCCATTGAAAAACATCATGTTATTCATATACCAGAAATGATTGAAGCTACTGACTGAATGAAAGGAGCTGGCATCTCACTCTCTTTGAATCTTCTTTATCATGCTAAGAGGAGCAGGAAAAAGCAAAAAATTTCAGAATTGCACCTTGCAATGCGGAGAAATTACTGTTTGTGCATTTACAATATTCATTGATTTTTGCCATTGAAAAACGTCCAGAAATGATTGAAGCTACTGACTGAATGAAAGGAGCTGGCATCTCACTCTCTTTGAATCTTCTTTATCATGCTAAGAGGAGCAGGAAAAAGCAAAAAATTTCAGAATTGCACCTTGCAATGCGGAGAAATTACTGTTTGTGCATTTACAATATTCATTGATTTTTGCCATTGAAAAACGTCCAGAAATGATTGAAGCTACTGACTGAATGAAAGGAGCTGGCATCTCACTCTCTTTGAATCTTCTTTATCATGCTAAGAGGAGCAGGAAAAAGCAAAAAATTTCAGAATTGCACCTTGCAATGCGGAGAAATTACTGTTTGTGCATTTACAATATTCATTAATTTTTGCCATTGAAAAACATCATGTTATTCATATCCCAGAAATGTTTGAAGCTACTGACTGAATGAAAGAAGCTGGCATCTCACTCTCTTTGAATCTTCTTTATCATGCTAAGAGGAGCAGGAAAAAGCAAAAAATTTCAGAATTGCACCTTGCAATGCGGAGAAATTACTGTTTGTGCATTTACAATATTCATTGATTTTTGCCATTGAAAAACGTCCAGAAATGATTGAAGCTACTGACTGAATGAAAGGAGCTGGCATCTCACTCTCTTTGAATCTTCTTTATCATGCTAAGAGGAGCAGGAAAAAGCAAAAAATTTCAGAATTGCACCTTGCAATGCGGAGAAATTACTGTTTGTGCATTTACAATATTCATTGATTTTTGCCATTGAAAAACATCATGATATTCATATACCAGAAATGTTTGAAGCTACTGACTGAATGAAAGGAGCTGGCATCTCACTCTCTTTGAATCTTCTTTATCATGCTAAGAGGAGCAGGAAAAAGCAAAAAATTTCAGAATTGCACCTTGCAATGCGGAGAAATTACTGTTTGTGCATTTACAATATTCATTGATTTTTGCCATTGAAAAACATCATGTTATTCATATACCAGAAATGTTTGAAGCTACTGACTGAATGAAAGGAGCTGGCATCTCACTCTCTTTGAATCTTCTTTATCATGCTAAGAGGAGCAGGAAAAAGCAAAAAATTTCAGAATTGCACCTTGCAATGCGGAGAAATTACTGTTTGTGCATTTACAATATTCATTGATTTTTGCCATTGAAAAACGTCCAGAAATGATTGAAGCTACTGACTGAATGAAAGGAGCTGGCATCTCACTCTCTTTGAATCTTCTTTATCATGCTAAGAGGAGCAGGAAAAAGCAAAAAATTTCAGAATTGCACCTTGCAATGCGGAGAAATTACTGTTTGTGCATTTACAATATTCATTGATTTTTGCCATTGAAAAACATCATGTTATTCATATACCAGAAATGATTGAAGCTACTGACTGAATGAAAGGAGCTGGCATCTCGCTCTCTTTGAATCTTCTTTATCATGCTAAGAGGAGCAGGAAAAAGCAAAAAATTTCAGAATTGCACCTTGCAATGCGGAGAAATTACTGTTTGTGCATTTACAATATTCATTGATTTTTGCCATTGAAAAACGTCCAGAAGAGATTGAAGCTACTGACTGAATGAAAGGAGCTGGCATCTCACTCTCTTTGAATCTTCTTTATCATGCTAAGAGGAGCAGGAAAAAGCAAAAAATTTCAGAATTGCACCTTGCAATGTGGAGAAATTACTGTTTGTGCATTTACAATATTCATTGATTTTTGCCATTGAAAAACATCATGTTATTCATATACCAGAAATGATTGAAGCTACTGACTGAATGAAAGGAGCTGGCATCTCACTCTCTTTGAATCTTCTTTATCATGCTAAGAGGAGCAGGAAAAAGCAAAAAATTTCAGAATTGCACCTTGTAATGCGGAGAAATTACTGTTTGTGCATTTACAATATTCATTGATTTTTGCCATTGAAAAACGTCCAGAAATGATTGAAGCTACTGACTGAATGAAAGGAGCTGGCATCTCACTCTCTTTGAATCTTCTTTATCATGCTAAGAGGAGCAGGAAAAAGCAAAAAATTTCAGAATTGCACCTTGCAATGCGGAGAAATTACTGTTTGTGCTTTTACAATATTCATTG